>NC_142504.1:2115245-2417606 GCF_057876585.1 Rhinolophus sinicus
TCTACATGTCATACTCCATACAGCTTTTCTATGATTCATTTTAACATCAAATGTTCAATTCATCCACAGTGTATTTCTGTTTAAGGCTTAATGTGTGAATCACATGTTTTTTCTACAAGTGTTTGGTCAGTGCATTGTGCTCTTCTAGGGCTAAGGAACTCAGCCATGACACTTTCCGACACAGACCCTCCCTGACCGTCCTCTGTGAAGTTCAGAGAACAAGTCCTCCTGTCACGCAATGTTCCAAGCATTATGTTAGCTTTCCAGCAGCTTACTCTTGAGAAAAGACATTCAGGGTTTTCTGGATATCCTTCCTTAGAAGAAAGAGTTGAAGGAAATAAATTTGTATTAAGTAAATTTGTGATTTCAAATCTACACCTACTCCTTATGTAAAAGCTATGGGTAGATAGGAATATTGTGATTGTTTTAAAAAAAAAAAAAGAGAGAGAGAAAATACAGTCATGGAACCTAATACAGTACCTGAGGCATATTATTTGCAAAATAAATGTACCTGTTGTGTTTCCCTCTTACACTGTGGTGTATAATGCTATGTACAATTTATTGTGCATGTGAAGAAAAGGATAGTGAGGGACATGCACTCCCGTGACAGTATTCAGGGAAGCCGTCCCCAGAGCCTGTCCATAGCCTGAGCCCATGCATGGACTTGGGCTGCCCAGCACTGTGACTGCTGGCGTGGCAGAGCCCAGGGCTCGGGGGGCCAGTTGTCGTAGCCCTTCCTTGGATGCTGACGGCTGTACTCACCTTGATTTTATGTCTTTTAGGGTTAGCTCGAAGTAGTGAACCCCTCATAGAGTTATTTAGAATAGTTTCCTAGATGTTTCCTGGATGGATCTGTGCAGGCTAATTCATGTATAATGGAGGATGGCATATCCACTACCTGTAACTCCATTTGTGCTACCATATGACAATGCAAATAACAACACAAGTAGTTCTTTTTCCTGGCGAAGAGGTCACACGGTACACTCCCATGAGATGTAGGAGAGCTCATCATCTCTCCAGGTCTCTTATCTGTAGCAATGTGATGACAATACTTTCTCAGAGGCTGACTTCCTGACCAGCTCACGGTCTCTTTTCAGTGAGGGCTTGTGAGTTCCTCGTGCTTTTCAAAATGGAAACTGCGGGTGGGAAATCCAACACTATTATCTAAGATGCCTCCATTTCCTTCCACAGCACGGTTCTCTAACGATAGCTTACTGAGAAACCATGCAATATTGTCGTGCCAATCTTAATTTAGTAAGTGGAAATGTCCTTCAGCCCCACAGTACATTTCCTTTTGGAAAGCCCTTCCGTGGTACTGCCTGCTGATAAACTCAAGCGCTTACCTGGCAGTCACAGCTCCTGGCAGCCTGGCCACGCTCCATTCTACCTGAACGCTGAGCTTGTTAACCGAGCATCATAAGTCATCGAACCAAGAAGTATTTGCTAGGAAATCACTTATCTATTAAAGACAGTGATGACTTCAAAATAGTGAAGGGCCATCGTACAACAGGAAAAGTACATGTGTTCTGTGTCACATCTGAGAAAAGAAGCACAAAGAAACAGCTGTTCAATACTGGATGAGTCACACTGTAAGACGATCCTGGACGTTCCCACAGTATGGATGACCGAGGACCATTAGGAGGAAGCAGACTCCACCTTCTTTACGTGGGAGCACACCCACCACGCTCGGACGATGGAGCTGGGCGCTTGCTGTCTGCAGGCTCCAACACCTGCAAGTCCGAGTGATCCTGAAACCTGAGCTCTACCTGACGTAACACAATCTTGACTCGGATTCTTGTATTCTGCAATTAAACATCAAATCAAACTCATTATGTTCTAAAAAAATTTGAGCTGAAAAGTTAAACAAAAGAGAGCATGTAAGTTCACTTTCTCTCGTGGTTTGTGGAAGGATATTTTTTCTGAAGTCAGAATTTCTGAACTAGCAGCAAGTTCCGTAACTTCCTGACCCTCGATTTCACTATCGCATACCTGTGAAATAGGGTAATTGTAATATATTCTCCTCAGGGTTGTTGTGAAGATCAAATGTCAAAGTCTTCGTCAGCACTTGAGGGCAGTGATGATATATACTAAGGGGAGTCATTATTCTCTTCAATAAATCACAAATGTCTGCAAAAATCAGATGGTGCATGAAAAAAAAGTTTTAGAAGGATTTTAAAGAAAGAAATAACACGATGTTAATGAGTTATTGGACAAGAGAGTGTCAAGAGAGCCGGGAGAACTAAGGTTGATTCCCATTCATGCACGAAAGTCAAGAACTTGAATGGTCATCGGCTAATGCGGAGCCTGGAATCTGATTATGAAGGAAGAGGACGGACAGTGGCTGACTGATGGCCCCACTAGATGTAATGCGTAAATGAGCTGCAGGCAGTAATGTGGAAGCCTTTCCTGCAGTCTCTCAGGGAATTCAGGGTCGGGCCTGACTAAAATATGTAAGGGCATTTGCTTGACAGAAAACCACAAAAAGAAATACGCTACAAGAACATGACAAATTAATCTTACTAAACCAGAAGAAGACTTCGTTTTATGCTGAACGTTTTCAGGTACTTGGGATTTCTTAATAAACACTTGGCATGCAAGAAATCATTTTAACTCAGTCTTATAACAAATGTGTGCGAAAGGCGAGAGACAGCTTTGTTACCTGGAGGGTAAGGATGTTCACTCGGCACATCAGCAGAGACAAGTAATAAACACAGATTATGGAAGCACACGAAACTAGCCTCTGCTGATGAAAAACGCGAGAAAGTAGCGGACAGGGCTTTAACCCTTTAAGGAAACAAATGGCAAATCTAGAAAAAATGGTCCAAGGACCTCCTAGCTCGGTTCATTGAATAAAAGAATATGACCACTTTCTTATTGATAATTCTTGACAGTTTATAAAACATGTTCACACTCATTGGTTTCCAAAGTTTCACCAACCTAGGAGGAAATGTTTCCATGTTATAGTTAATTAAGTTATTTCCCAAGTCACAGGGTTGAGACCTGAGCTAAGGTCTTTTGAATGTGAATTATTTATATGTTACTCTGCACATCTTGGGGTGTTTTTAATAAGCTCCCAAGTATCCCAGGTTCCATTAGCTTTCTCTTTGGTCTATCCATTTTCCTGCTCCCTGTGTAATCTAATTATTCAGCCCTCGAACATATGCTTGTGTATAAAGAGACCCCAAACTCAGGAACCAAACCAACTGTCGGAAAGCGTCGTGCATTCATCTCTAGAGTGCCTTCTCCTTCACTTGCCTCTCCTCTCCAGGGAGACTAGTCTCCTCACCACCCACGGATAGTCTGGCTTTCAGGTGTTGAGTCTTTGTCATTGTCATTTCTGATCTTCCTCTGAAAATCCTACCCGTTGGGCCAGACCAGCCACAGTCCCCTCCTCCGTGGGAGTGTGCTGACCCCCTTGGCTGATGTTTCATTCACACATGAGACTTGTGCCCACGGCACCCTTGGCCATGGGCCAGACATGGGGGATTTGAGGTCCACGGAAAGGACTTCTGTTTTTATTACGATTGATGAAAAGCCACAGAAACATTTCAGACTGCTAGTGCATGTGGGGTTATGCCGCCGTGAAGAACCTAATTGAGGGGAAGAAAGGCATCACGGTGCACTGAGGAGATGAAGGGGAGTGAGTGTGAACGCCACCCGGTTTACTTCACGATGCCCCCACCTGGCGTCAGCCTGGTTTCCAAGTTGGCTTCCACAGTGTCTGGAAGCTGTGATCAGTGAGTCTTTGTACCTGGTGGCTTCAATTCCCCGGCATTCGTGGCTCCTTCCCCCTTCTGTCAGCGTGGCCTGGAGGAGCCGCATTGACCTGTGACAGAAACCCCTTTGCAGCCCAGCCTGAGCGTAGGGACGGTGGTTCCCGGTGGTCCTCCACTGTTACTTCTCCTCCATTAAATCCGTCATCTCTCTCTCTCTCTTTCTCTCTCTCTCTTTCTGTCTCTCTCTCTCTCACATGCACATGCACGCACACACACAAACATGTATGCACACACACGGGCACACACTCACACGCACATGCACACACATGCACACACGGGTACATGTGCACACACACGGTGCGCACATGCAACACTCATGCACACACATGGGCACACACATGCACACACGGACACACACACGCACATGCACACACACACACACACTCATGCACACATGGGCACACACATGCACACACACGGACACACACTCACACGCACATGCACACACTCATGCACACACACATGCACACATGCACACATGCACACACTCATGCACACACACGGGCACACACACTCACAAATGCACACACACGGTGCACACATGAACACACATGGGCACACATATGCACACACGCGCACGATGGCCTGCTGTGACTGCACAGTTTAACTGGGATCTCAGTGCCCTCCCACAGGTGACCTTGTCCACCATTCTTCCAGCTCTGTCCCATCCGCAGAATAACAGCTCCGGTCCCCCTTCATCCCAGAGTTTTCCTGATATTCTGGCCATGTCCACGCAAATGAACTGACCCTCAGCCCAGGCTTTTCGATGACAGCAGGATCTATTATGTCTTTACGGGGGAAGATCATCTGTTACGACTTTCCAAACTGTCTTGCTATTCCTCCAAATAAACACAGGAAAGAAGAGGTTCTGCTTGCTGTGTGCTGGTCTCTCCCCTGAGAGCAATACTATCGCGTTCTTTGTCACACGCATCGCCATCTGAGACCAGAATCAGCAGGTGAGAAGAAGAAAGGCTGGCATGACCCTGGGAGGTCGTACAGAAGCAATCCCCAGGGAGGAAAACAACTGGGAGCCAACCCCATTTCTCTGCTCCCCGGGCCGTGGCTGCCTATGCACCCAGCTACTTGGGGCGGATGTGTGGTGCTCACTGCATGTCCAGTTCTAAGGCACTTAGCCCATCTCGGGGGCTTCTGAGAAACCTCAAGACCACATAGGGCACGTGACACTAACCCCAGCGACCGTCGTAGGAAGGCAGCGGATTCGGATCTTTCGAATGGCGACTCTGAGGCTGTTCTCGGACGCACGGAGGCGTCTCCTGGTGAATTCTGTCCCTGTAACCTGAGGGAACTGTAGGTTGTCTCTCAGCCATCTCGCGGTGGGCTGAAAATGTAACATCACCCATCAGAGCAGACTCCTGTCCTCGGAGAGGCTGTGTCCTAGGGAAGCAGACTTCCCACGAGGTCCCTAATAGAGGCAAGAAATGGGAGGACTCAGAAGAGTGACAGCGTCTCTAACCCCTTGATAACCGACAATTTAATGAAATGAGGCATTTTGGTTAATGCCAGCTTTTAACTCAGAATTAGTTACATATTGACTGACATACTGTATGTCCCCCTATGGGACAGGCCTTTGTCATTCTCCCTGGACTATTATCAGATCCATGAAGGGTCCTCCAGTTTCCAGATTCTCCCCTCGACCTGAATGCCACGGTGCGCTATATAACAACTGCTTTGTGTCACTCTCCCTGTTAAAGTTGTAGATGCCTTCCTGTCGCGTTTAGATTAAGCCACGCGTAGATACGCGTGACCCAGAGGACACAAAACCGGACCAGGGGACCTGCATCATGCAGGCCCCTGCTTCCTCGGACCCCTCACTCAGTGAGGCATCTTGTGTCCGTGCCTGTGGTGCTGCCCCTGCACCGCCCAGCTTGGTCCTACTGGCCCTTGGAGGTTTATTTCAGTCTCGTCCACTTCAAGGAGCCCCCAGGCGGGTTCAGGTATCCTCCATTTTCTAGTGTTTTGTGTGCTTTCCTAGGGATGGTTGAACTGGCATGGCCTCTTTGCTTTCTGTTTCCCCCTTTGGGTGAGATATTCTTGATGAAAAGAGCACTTACTTATCAAGATGTCTCTAGCATCAGGCCCAGTGCTGACATTCCAGATGCTCAGCCAGGTTTATGGAATTTAATTAAATTCTAAATAGGTAATGTTCCTGTATTTGGCTTGAATCTATTCTGCTAGAGTCAAAACCAGTCACAGGTTGGCAGCTCAGGGCTGACTGAGTCACACTGTGTCACAAGAGGTGGCGTGAGCAGTGAGGTGACACAGGCTCCAGTCTGAGCAACAAAATGGGAGACAGAGCTGGGAATTGTTAGCTTTCAACAGCAAGTCATGACTGAATTCTTGTGTATATAGCACAGAGAGCGGGTCAGTCAATAATTCCAGAAGCTTCTCAGTGGTTCTCAGTCTGGATTAAAGGAGGGCAGTGCAGACACCCCACACAGTATGATGGAAGAATAGATTCTGCAGGGCAGTGGGCGTCCCCGAGAAGGAGCTCTGGTTTGTCCAGACTGGCGGGGGCGTGCTGGCCCCGATGCCCAGGCCTGTCACGTCATCACTCTGAGAGAAAACAATGTTCATTTGTAAAATGTGGATTTCACATTTGATGATTCTTACGTTCTCACACAACCCTGAGCTTTGCTGAGTGTGCAGGTGTAATTGTGTAAGTGCCATCCACCCTTGGCCATAATCGGGGCCACACGACCCGGTCCCCTCTTTGTCTAATTTGTCACTACACGGTGTGGTGAGTAGCGGTGTCAGGCTCAGTGCCCCACCCTTGGTGTGTATGACCCAGTGTCATCACACTAACCCCACAAAAGGCTCCTGTTGTCCTCATTTTACAGGTCAGTGGAGTCCAGAGTGTTGAAGTAAATCGCAAAGTTTGGTAGCCATTTAGTCTATAAAATTATTTGAGGTCCTCTCTGGATCAAATTTATATTTAGTTCAGAAATATAACAATATCATGTCTTGAAAGCTATCTCCTTGCAAAGCAACAATAACGGTAATAGTAATAACGACGACGTCACCCGTGCCCGTGGGCGGGCCTTAGCGGGAATCATGATGCTGGCGCCCACCTGATACCGCACTTGGGTGAACACTCGTGGGGCGAGTGCTGCCGACCCGGCCTGTGCCAGCCCTCCAGGAGCTCACAGCCCTCTGTGAGGTGAGCTATCTCCATTTGTCACTCGAATGTCACTAAGCTCTCAGTCTCAGATTTCTCATCTATGAAAGGAAATGCTTCAGTGAGATTGATCTTTAAGATTTCTTCCAGCTATTATATTAAGCTAACACATTTGCATTTTAATTACAGTTCAAACTCCCAGGCTGAAAATTCGTGACTCTATTCTGATTTTTGGAGAGAGGACACGCACTCACTTGCCAAACCACACAGATAAATGGGGCTCATGCTTACTTTTATAAAGTTATAAAATCGCCTTTTAATAAAGTTACCCACCTGTACTCTTTTTGTAGGAATCCTGGAGTTAGAAACCATATTAAAAATCACCCCACTGCGTTGCTAGACATAAAGAAGGTGAAACAGTCCCTTTCCTCAATACTAGCTAGCTAACAGCATTAAGATAAGCAGATTAGAATGATCACAAAAGGAATCTGAAAATAAAAGAAGTAGCCAACTACCACGTGAATGTTTTATTTTACTAGGTGTAGATTCTCTACAGTCTTTTTAAAATTACTTTCAGGTGTACAAAACAATATGATTAGACATTTACACCCCTTACAAAGTGATAACCCCCCAAGTCTACTACCCACCTGACATCACATCACACACAGCTATTACAGTACCATTGACTGTATTGCCTATGCTGTAGTGTACATCCCATGAATACATGCCTGTATAGGTGTATATCAGTGTGTGTATATATATGTAATTGTAGTTGACATTCTATGTTATTTTATTTTAGTTTCAGGCGTACAGCGCAGTGGTCAGGCGTTTGTATAATTTATGAAGTGATCCTTGATAAGTCTCGTACTCATCTGATGCTGTACATACTTTTTACAACATTATTGACTATATTCCCCACACTGTATTTCACATCTCCATGACTATTTTATGACGACCAATTTGTACTTCTAATCCATTCACCTTCTCACCCATCCCCCAACGCCCCTCCCATCTGGCAACCATCAGTTTGTTCTCTGCATCTATGAGTCTGTTTGTTTCATTTATTCATTTATTCTGTTCTTTAGATTCCACATATAAGTGAGATCATTTGGTATTTGTCTTTTTCAGTCTGACTTATATCACTTAGCATACTACCCTGTACTTCCATCCATGTTGTCGCAAATAGTAAGATTTTATTCTTTTTTACGGCAGAGTAATACTCCATTGTGTAAACGTACTACAATTTCTTGATCCAGTCATCTATTGATGGGCATTTCAGTTGTTTCCATGTCTTGGCTATTGCAAATAATGCTGCAATGAACATAGGGGTGCATATATTTTCTCAAATTAGTGTTTTGGATTTCTTTGGCTAAGTACCCAGGAGTGGAATTGGTGGGTCATAAGGTAGTTCCATTTTTAATTCTTTGAGGAGCAGCCATACTGATTTCCATAGTGGCTGCACCAATTTACAATCCCACCAACAACGCACATGGGTTCCGTTTTCTCCACATCCTTGCCAGCACTTGTTTGTTGATTTATTGATGGCCATTCTGACATGTGTGTGGTGATATCTCATTGTGGTTTTTATTTGCATTTCTCTGATGATTAGTGACATTGAGCATCTTTTCATATGTCTATTGGCCATCTGTATGTCCTCTTTGGAGAAATGTCTATTCAGGTCTTCTGCCCATTTTTTAATTGGATTGTTTGGGGGGTTTTTTTGGTGTTGAGTTGCATGAGGTTTTCGTAGATTTTGGATGTTAACCCCTTATCAGATGTATCACTTGCAAATATCTTCTCCCATTCAGTAAGATGTCTTTTTGTTTTGTTGATGGTTTTTTAGTTTGAGGTAGTCCCATTTGTTTATTTTTTCTTTTTGTTTTCCTTGCCCAAAGAGATATATCAGTAAAAATATTACTAAGGATAATGTCTGAGAGTTTACTTCCTATGTTTTCTTCTAGGAGTTTTATCGTTTTGGGTCTTACATTTAAGTCTTAATCCACTTTGAGTTTATTCTTGTATATGGCATAAAAAGGTGGTCTGGTTTCTTTTTTTTTTCTTTTTCTTTTTCTTTTTTTTTTTTTTTTGCATGTAGCTCTTCAGTTTTCCCAGCACCATTTATTAAATAGACTGTCTTTACCCCAATGCAGTAGTCCTATACTGAGGTATAGTTGATATTCAATACACTGTATACAAAGTATACAATGTGTCATCAGTGAGGTAATATGTGCAAAGTGCTTAATGGCGTGCATGGAACACACTAATTCTCTGTGAATCTTAGCTCATTAACAACAATGATAATAATAATAGTAATAACGGTAATGGTAAAATTTCTAGTCCTGGCCTCATAAATCATGAAATGGAAGTTTCCATCAGCAGCCAGAGTCTGCTGTGGCCCCTGGTACCATCTGCTCGTTTCCTGCCCTAAAACCACCTGTTTGCATGCCCGTCCCACCAGCTTGACTGGGCAACAGGAGGTGTGTACTTGTATCTCTGTTCGGGAGTGAGGTAGCTGGGAGGGACTGCTCTGTAACTACTCGGGGAGATTTTCTCAGAGAGCAGGAGAAACCTACTTAGAGTTCTGTGCTCAAGGGAGCAGTGCTCTATTAAGGAAATGAAAGTCGGGACACGAAATAAAACATGAATACAGAATTGACTAAAAGCGGGAGAGAAGCTAGAAGGGCCCCAACCTCAGGATATAATCTGTGGGCGAAGTGCCTTGGAAAGCTGCACTCTGCATCAGAGTCAGGCTTCAGCACTAGATTATAACAAGAATTAGGAAGCTTTGGAAGCTTCCGTTATCCTCAGCACTTCCTGCCCCTCTGGGACTGACGACCCCAGGCCATGAGACCAGGCCGACGGCTCTGCCTGGCCTGGCCTGGCCTGGGCGCTTCCCTCTGTTGCAGCCCTCTTCTCGTCCCACTCGCTTGCTGGAACCTTGGCTGCCTTTATTTGTGATTTGTTTTTATAGAATGCTGCCTTCTTTCTGAGATGGTCTGTGGGGACGGTGGCACCCATCTCTAACCCTAGTAATAGGCAGCAGCGTTACCTTAGGAACCACTTTCTTTGCCCAGTGTCACTTGAAGAGAGGAAGTTCATTACATCTTTTTTTTTTTTAATTTATTGGGGTGACAATTGTTAGTAAAATTACATAGATTTCAGGTGTACAATTCTGTATTACATCATCTATAAATCCCATTGTGTGTTCACCACCCAGAGTCAGTTCTCCTTCCATCACCATCTGAGCGAAGTTCATTACATCTTATTATCAAAGCAGAAGTTGGGACCATCAGGACACATGGTTGACAAGTTGGCACGTGTGCTGGGGCATATGTACAGCGTGTGGCGTCTACGTCTCATCACCTGAGGTCGTCATCAAATCCTGCATTAAAAGACCCTTCTAGGTCAAGTTATACTTAGATATTAGGGCCAGGACATATCGGTGGGGATCTTGGTCCCTGGAGTGAACAAAGCTAGTCAGAAACATTCTCTTTCAGAAGTTCAGGCTCATTGGCTCCTGGCTGTGCTGTGCCTTCTGGCTCACAGCTCAGTGTCGCCGAGCCCAGAGTCAGCTGGATGCTAGAGTGGCTCAGGAACATTCCACGCTGATCACTTTTATTTAGCAGCAGGACAGATCACGGCCCGATGGTCTCCTCTTCTGAGTAATATTCAAAACCTGCTCCAAGACTCTGAAATAACTTTAAAGATAAAGGGATTTCTAACACATCAGTCAGGTCATCCTTCATTTCTTTGACAGGTTAAAAATCCACGCTTATCCTTTTAGAGTGGATATTTCAGAAACTCAGAGAAAGCAAAAAAAGAAGGAGGGTTTTAAATGATTTCTGAGGACAGAAAGTATGACCTCCTGAGTCTCCTATTAGTAAATTATGTATCGTGTATGTGGCAGGCAGTTGACCACGTTTGCGACATTTTCTATGATATTTCAAATGTGTATCGATTGGTTATGTAATAAATAGGAAGGCAGTGGCTTTGTGAGGAAACAGAGAGAGAGTTCCTCCACATCACCTCTGGGAGTCACCACCTGGTTTGGTCTCTTATCATTCTTAAAGGTCCAATCATTATTTGAAAATGGGGGGCACGGTAATTGCTACTTTAAAGTGATCTATCCCAATTACTTTCCCTAATGATGTGGTCTCCAACCTAAAACATATTTCTATTTTCTTCAATTTCCATCATTTTATGTGAGTCCTCTTTGCCAAGTCTCTGTGTGTGTGCCTGCTTCCCTAAAAGTAACTGAGTATTGGGTCGGTGATGGGCTCACAATAGCAAGAGTATCAGCAATTATGCAGATTTGTGAAGAGAAGTGATTAAACAGTGTAAAGCCTTTTCCCTGACAAGTTAATTTCTACTACTTATAAAAAAACATGTAATGAGTAGTTACTTTAGGAAGAAGCCATCTTGTTAAGTGCTGTGGGAAGTTAAATGGAATCTTCCCTTTAGGGTTTCCTCACAGGTGAAGGTGTAGATGTAGCTGTAGACGGAGACGCAGACGGAGACACAGACGGAGACACAGACGGAGACGATATGGCTGTATAGACAGCACAGCACAGCGTAGCTATGGATACAGACGTGGACACAGGCACCTGGAATGTACAAAGTGATGGCAAACAGGTTGTTCAGAATCTGCCACTTTAAGTCACAAGGTTGATCCAGGGACAGGCAGGGTTGTTGGTTTTGTTGTGATGGTGGTGGTGATGGTGGTAAAAATAGTCATAATCCAAAGTTGACCCTTTGTAAGTGTACAGTTCTGTCATGAAGAGCATTGACACTGCCGTGCAGCCATCCCCACCATCCACCTCCCATGCTTTGTTACCTTTCCGAACTGAAACTCTGACCCCATGAAACACTAACCTCCATTCCCCTCTCCCCCGGGCCTCCTCTCACCCACCATTCTGCTTTCTGCCCCTATGAATCTGACCACTCCAGCAGTCATGTGTGTGCAGTCACACACTACTCTCCCTTTGTCACTGGCTGCTTTCACTTAGCATAACATCCCCAAGGTTGAGACAGATTGTAACTTCCCAATGCTCACCATTCTCCCATTCCTGTTTCACCTCCATCAGCTCCCGCCCTCCACACCAATGGGACACTTTAACACATCTTTTTAGGAAGCCATTCTTTTTCATGTCCCGGAAAATGGCATCTGTCAAACATACAACTAAATCAGTTTGTTCTGTTACTAAGTTCACCTTTGCAGAGACATTCCTAGTACATTCACTCCCTAATTCTAACCCTAATTATGGGAAAATTTACCTTCCATTTTATACACTTCTTCATTGTTAGAAATTTTTGTGAAAATACTTATATTTTTTTATTTCGTGGTACTAGTTTAAAATGGAGATTTATTCTTTAGGATATGAATTGTGTTTCACAGTGGTTCAGTTCCAATAAATGCTGTGGTGTTCCCACATTTCACTAGGCACCTATTCAAGTAGTCAAAGTGTCTAGAAATTTATATCATAGCTCAAATATATTTTAACTTACTCCCAACCTGCTGTGGCTGGAAACCTGATTCTGTCCCAGGCTGTGACAGCTGAGTGGTGTGCTGTCCTGGCCTTCGTAGACGACTGCTTGAGCAGAGGTGGCCAGGTGGGGGCTCTCCGGGGTGCAGGCAGCCCCGCACCTTGCCCTGCAGTGCTAGCATGTCCTGGGTGCGGAGGTGGCAACGCTTCTCTCGCTTTTCCTGCTCAGACAACAGAGCCAATGGATCTGGGTTCTTGCCTAAGAAAGAAATGACTTTGTTGTGCTTACAAAGCGCATGTTCTGTTTCTCCTCTCATCGACCGTCCTGGGCGGCCCCCTCTCTCCGTGCATCTCTTACGCTAACAGCTGAACGTGGAGGGAAACACCCTGTCTCTTGGCTTGTCACAGTCACATGCACTCAGTGTCTTCCTTGTTGAAACACCATCGTCATCGTCAAGCATGTTCTCGTACTTTTACTTTTCATCTACACTCCTGTCCACAGCGTGACCAGGTTGTCAGCAACAAGAGTGTCAGTGTCCGCAGCGCAGCGCCTGTTCCCATTCACCTGACAGGGCGTGTCGGTATGAGAGCTGGTCTGAAGCTCTGTGCCCTTTTCGTAGTGATGGTGGTCTGAGGCTTCATCAAAGCAGCTGCAGACTCATGCCAGGAGACTGATGTGGCACCTGTCAGATTTGTCCCTAGGAAGGTGGCTGCCTGTGTACTGAGCCCCATCAGCGCTAATGCTCTTCCTCGGTTCTTCGCCTTTGAAGTTTTTGCCCGCAGAAAATTCTGATGTTTAGAGGTGTCATTAGAGTCACCAAGGGGAAGCAGTCACGGCTTTGTGACTTGTCTGGCTTGTGCTTGGATAAGGGCCTTGTCCACTGGGTCTAATGTGCCGCGAAGACATCAGGGTTCAGTGTTTCAGATCCAGTGGGCGGGTGATGGACATGACGACATTACTCTCTCTGAGAGTCAATCTCACTTCTGGCCTGAGTGCTCACAGTGCAAGTGTATTTGCCTGGTTCAGAAATGATGGAATTCTCTCATTCTTACCAAACTCGTTTTAAAATTGTGCTTGAAATCAGTTGCCATCCCCTCTCTGTCGCGCTCGTTGCGCCTCCATCCCCACTCAGTGAAGCCGACAGCCGCACTGCAGCCTTGAGCTTCAGCATTTAATATTGCACACGGAGGAGGCATTCCGTGAAGAGCCAGCTCCAACGTCAAGTTCCACACGTTTCTCTCCATACATAGTTTCTTTTCTAAGCTATAAATCCTAACAGTGGCTGCCAGTTTCACATTCTGGAAGTTTCCTGAGCAAGTACAGGTGATGAAAAGATTGCTTTTATTATGGATCAACGCTGCGATTGTGTCTCAACTCTGCTGTTTGGCAGCTGCATGAGCTCCCGTGAATCCCCTCAGCTCCCCAGATCTGTTGACCTGTAGGATGGAAACAAGCACGTGTGATTCACAATTTTCTTTTAAGGAATAAAATCAGAGATGGTTTGATTTAGAAAGCTGTGATATCTTTAATTTACCATCACTCTAGAGTCATTTTGTTGAAATAAAGAAATCTCTTGAAAATACAAAATCAGTGTTCTGCTACTAGATCTTTTCATTGCGCAAATAAAGCAAAATCTTTAATTTATATTTGTTGAGGTTGTTGTTTTACACGGTGAGATGAATGGAATTGAAATATATATGTTAAAATCTAATGTATATCATATATTGTATCTGATGTTACATATTTTATTTAACATATAAACATATCATACCATAATTATAGTAATAGTAGTATATTTTATGCATTAAATACCATGTATGATACTTAACATCCTATGCTAGTAACATTATTTAAAGATTCATAGAATTAAAAATTTTAACATTTGACCTTATTTAATTTTGAATACATTCTCATGAAATTTTCCATGTGAAATATTACTGTTAAAGTAATATTAGTAAAAGCTTCATTTATAGCCAATGTTACAGTGTTAAGATGACCTAAACTAGATCATTTTTAATTAGGTTTTTTATGTTCTTTGGCTATTAATGGAAGTATCTACGTCAAACTATGGATTAACTGTTGAGAGTACGTTTGTCTTTCATTTAAATGAGTCAGGCAATACATTTTTCCAAATGAGATGTTTCCTCTAAAATTGATGTGTGAGTTGATTCAGTTGCCAATATTGACTAGTCAGCCATTAGGAGATACATCGTAGAACTGACAGATGTTTTTAAAAAAAGTTCAGTGTTCTTTTCATTTTTTCTATATTTTTTATGCAAAAACAATTGCCTCCCTAAAATTCAAAATATGGTATCTTAAAGTAACATGTTTGAAATGAGTATTGCCTGCATGGTCTTTGTGATAAAGTGTGTTAAACCCTTTTGAACTGCAGAGTAGCAGTTGGTCAGCTTTCCCCATGGACGGAGCGTGCAGCAGTAAGGAGGCCTCCACGTACTTGCTGCGTCTATGAACTCTCAGTTCTCCTGGGACATGGTCAGGCTACTGTGTGAGAGAGCTGAGCGTACAGTGGACTCCCAGTCCCAGCAGGAGCTGACTGTGTTAAACATGCCTGTTCTGTGTAATGAATGGAAGGAATCTTAAATCAGTCCATGCTTGCACACACTCGTCTTCTGAGTAGCTGTAAGCAACACTGGACAATAGTTCCATTATTGCATTCTGGAGAATTCACACACGGAGGGGGCCAAAAAACTGAATACACATTTTAAGAAAGGAAACAACTGTATTCAAATTAAATATATAAACAAATATATAAATAAAACTCAATATATGCCAATAACAAAAGATGAATCCAAGTCATATGTATACATTTTTTTGGCACCCCGGGTGTATTTGCTCTGACTGTCCGATTCCCCACTGAACATTCACCTTGAACCTCTGTCTTGCTGAGGTTCCTGAGATGGGACCACCAGCGAGCATTAAGGAACTGCTCTCATTCCCCTCCGTATCTCAATCAATTGACACATAATTCGAAACCCAGAGACTGTTATCAGTTTGCTCCCTCACACCCAGGTGTCAGCTCCTGTGTTGTTGGCTGAGTCTCTCTTGCTAAAGGTCCTGCTCCCAGGACAGCTACTCAGTGGCATTGAAGACCATGTAAGAAGACAGAAAGCAGTGGAGTGGGGTGAGGACACCAGCTGAACGGCGTGTCGCTGTGCTGTCTTCAGACGGCTCAAGAGGCAGGCAGGTGTCTGCACTGGAGGCAGGGACAACTGCTGGGACATGGAGGCAGCCACTTAGACGCTGGATTCATGGCAGACATTGAACATTAGTCTCGACACTTGTTTGGGACTGTTTTCGGGGAGGTCTTCATTATAACATACGAGTGCGGCTACGTATGCCCTGCGATACAAGACCTATTGGTGATTCCGGTCCCAAAGGCGGTGGAGAACTCAGAGATCTCTCTCTGGTAAGAATGACACAGGGCATCAGTGGAAGTTTCAGAAGTCAGATAAACTCGCGTTGATGTAGGGCAGTTTTGCTACACCTCCCTAATGAGCATGGCTAGTGTGAAGACCACTGTATCAACCTGGTACAACCAGGAGACAGAAATTTTCAAAGGGGAACTTTCACATACGCTCAATAGAATTTTGACCCAGGAATTATTAACCTCTCAGAGATGAGTGATTACAGAGATGGAAAGAGAACTCTGAAGGGTATGATATGGCTGAGGTGAGTGCTTGCGGAAGGAAAAGCTTGGAAGGGATCTGCCTCCAAGGCTGCACCTTGATGGACACGCATTGGCAGTTCAGTGGGCGGCAGAGATGGGTTCCATGGCCAGACCTGGCCACGCTCACTGCGCAAGCAGGAGGCAGCCTTACCTGTGCTAAGCAGAGGACGGCGGCAGCTCCCGGAGGTCCCAGATGTGGAACGCCTAGTGTCTGCGTTGGGAGGACCAGGAACGGGGTCACCAGGGCTGCGCACACTTGTGCCAAGAGACTGTGTGCTGAGTGTGGCTGGGCAGAGCGCTGCCACGTTGTCCCATCGCACACGCCACTGATGACCATGCAATGCAGCAGGAGAGAAACAATAGAAGAGCAGAGCAGAGTGGAGCAATGGGGAGGGGCGGGATGGCAGGGTCCCTCCCGCGGAGTCCCTCCAGCGCCCCCTACTGCGAATGTTTAACAGTGTCGCACACACCGCGCTGGGACACCCTCCATCGGAAGGCCCAGAATCCTATTCAGCTGTGGTTCTTCAAGTGTCTCACTGGGGTCACTCAACAAGTCACTTCTCTCTCTGACCTCCGTCTTGCTCATCTAAAACCTGGTTAAAGGCCTTGTGAGATCTACCAAAGCTTTAGTTTCCCAGATCTCTGCTGCTTAAAGCACATTTATATGTTTTGTGAAAGTGAAACAAAAATAGGATTCATATGACGAGTGATTTAAAAAATGTTGCAGAAATATAATAGGATATGAAAAAGGTGAAGGAAATTCCATGTTTGAATTGTAGACGCAACTTCAAATTTCACATGTGCACAAGGGAATGATCAGACGTGTGCCTCTCCTGTGGTCTCAGGACTGCGAAGGGCAGTGTAAGCTCCAAGTCAGTGAGCTTGTTTGAACTTACTTGTTGGTTTTGACGTAGCTGATATGACACGTATCATACAAATAGTAGAACACGTAAGTCTATATGTGTCGTTTGATTATTATTATTTTAGCATTGTTTCCAAGTTTAGCATTAATTGCTATTTTTCTAATTTATGTATTGGACAAACAGAGGATGCTGGTCTTATGTCATTTCTTACTGTCATATGACGGGAAGCTAATTTCTCTATTTCTGAATTTTCTCTTGTTTCCTAAACAGATGAAAATATCTGTTTGGAAAAGATCCCAAATTCCTCCTGATATTCCTGTGTTTCTGCAGGTCTGGACTATACATCATTTTCCTTCATTGGTCATAGCTATCACTGGATGAAACTCCAACACCTACTATCAAATTCTTGTCTATCTAAACTGCAAGATCCTGCCTGTCATCTAGACAAGTGAAAATTGTTCAATTCTAAGAATTCATGGCAGTGGAGCCACCTCTTCTTGGACACATATGAAATTTCCTTCTCCAAATTTAATACAATTACCACCAGACTAGAGTTTACTTTCTGTCATCCCAACTTAGATTTTCCATTCTGTCCAGTTAATTATATAAGCTATGTGATTAACTGGATTGTATGCTATTTTTCTTCTTCTGATACTAGCACATTTAAGTATACTCCCAACTGATTACCTAGAAATTACATCATGCGTGCTTCACAGGCCAAATTCTAGATCGAATCCGTGACTTTTCTCTCCATAAGTATGACCCACAAGTACACACGGTGTAGAGGAAAACGATTGCTGATTATGCTCTTCTCTCTGCTTGTTGGTCACTGACACCAAACACTTTCTTTCTTTACTTTTTTAATTCTAGAAGACTTTATTTTTTAATTCTAGGAGATATTGTTTTTATGCACTTCATTTCTTTTCTCTCTCTCTCTCTCTCTCTCTCTCTCTCTCTCTCTCTCTCTCTTTCTTGCTTTAATTCAGGAGTTAGAGGTATCCTCAGACTATTCACTTTGGCCTCCAGGCCCCTTACTCTCCCTTTCATCTTCCTCCCCCCTCGTCCCCATGGCGACATCCCGGCCAGGCTTCCTCACCTGCCATCTGGTTCATGAACTATCTTTGCAGCTGTCTGCAGTCTGTTAGTGCACCTAGGTATTAACTTCCCAATTTCAATTATTGTATTTTTTCACATACAGATGTTCTAGTTAGTTCTTTTAAATAATTTTTAGGTTATGTTCATAGTTTTGTATTTCCTGTAGACACATGAAAGTTTTACTTATTCAAACAGTGTTAGCACTGTTGTTCGATCATATCTATTTATTCAATTATTTGATTTATTTGTCAATTTATTTGCACTGCTTCTTATTCCTGCTTGCTCACGATGCCTTATCTCCCCACGTGATTGTGTATTTTTACTATTGTGTGCTGCAGATTTGCTGTCAAATCAATCTCGATGCTTCTCAACCTCCTCAGCGTCACTGGCATAGTTTGGCCGTTGTGACTTTTTCCTTGATTTACACACCAGCTTTGGCCTTAGCATCTCCATTCCGCCTCATCTGCCACACCACGGACAATATACATTTTTAAAATACAAGTCTGATCACTTTTCTGCCTTCCTACACTGTTTACTGGTCCTCATAACATATACAGTAGAATTAAGGTGCTTTGTGATCTGAGCCCCACTTACCATCCCAGCTCTGTGTTTTCCTCTCTCCTTAGTGAACACTAAGCCACCGTAGCACCAAGCTCCTTGATGCTCCCAACACGATGAGCTGTGCTCTCATTATCTCTTGCCTTTGCATGAGCTTGTATGTCTTCTAGAAGATAATTCTTTCTCTTATGTACCTGGAGACTATTGCACATCCTTCAGGATTCGTTTTGTACCACTTCTGTTTGCTTGTTTCTGATCCTATACTACAGGTTAATTATTACTCTCTCCCGTCTGCCCCCACAGAATCGCTCGTACACACACACACACACACACGTATATATGCAGAGATACCACTCTATACTGCAGTACTCACTGCTCTCTGAGCATCTTCCCTGATGGACTGTGAGTGCAAAGGCCACATCCTTTACCTCTATGTCCCCAGCAACCAGCATGGGATCCTGAAACATACTAGTCACTAGATAAATGCTGAAATAAAGGATGTATTTAGAATACGTATCACAAGAAACATAATTTAGGAGCTTATACTTGTCTTTGAATTTGCGAAGGGTTTATTTGAAAAAAAAAAAAAAAAAGATAAGAGATTCTACCATTCTATGGTAGAATTAGGACTAGTGATAAAAGTTTCCAAGAAATGGTTTGGTTCTAATGTAAGTAAAAACATTTCACATAATAAGTATTGGCAAGGAGTAGAATGGCCATTTCCTGCAGGGCTGAGCTCCTGGGTGAGCGTAAGAACAATATGGATGGACCTAGAGAACATTGTGTTAAGTGAAATAAGTCAGACGGAGAAAGACAAATACCATGTGATCTCACTTATATGTGGAATCTAAAGAAAAGAATAAATGAATGAACTAATCAGAAACAGTCTCAGAGACATAGAGGCAAAACTGAGGGTTGCTAGATGGGAGAGGGGGTGGTAGGGATAAGGGGGAAGGTGAGGGGATTAGAAAGCACAGTCAGTAACCACAAGATGGCCACAGGGATACAAAAGACAGTTTGGGGAATATAATCAATAATGTTGTAAAGATTTTGTAGGGTATCCAATGGACACTTGTCCCATTTGGGAGACCACCTCAGGGATGATGTAGATGCCTGATCACTGCACTGTACACCTGAGGCTGAATAATAATGAATGTCAACTACAATTGTATATATATATACATAGTTACAAGAAGCGGAGTACAGCATTAGGAACAGAGACGGTGGAAATGTAACAGCTGTGTGCGATATCAGAGGGATAATGGAGGGGGGAGGGGGGCTGTCACTGTGTGAGGGATATAAATGATAAACGCCTAACGAAAAAAAAAGAAACAAAAGAAACAAAAAAGAAAAGAACAAAGGCGAGTGGCCCTGTTTGGTGGGTGTGATAATGGTGAAGGCACTTCATCCAGAAATGGCTTGGATGGCTTTTGGGTCCCTTCTAACTCTTAAGAGCATGTGATTTTCTGTTCACAGGAAGCAATAAGAATGTTTTAAGGTTAAAAATAAATGTTTTCATAAGTAAGAATACTCTTTCCCGCTTCCCCAAAAGCTTTTCCTGCTGTTTTTCAGGAAAATGGAAGCCCTGCGTATTATTCTTATATGTCAGAGGACATCACATTAAAGCTGTCTTCTCGCTGAGTGCGAGCGGAGACAAGTAACTCCTGCCCTCGTTTCCTTTGGCTGTAAAGTACAGTATGTCCTGAAAGGCAAGGTTTTTGCGACCAATGTGCAGACACAGTAAATCTAAACTCTCAAACAAAAGCATATGAGAGCAAGTTCGTATTTTAAAAAGTTCAGGGACAGAAAAGATAACCATTTTCAGTGAGAAATCCACTAAAAGTTGAATAGGCGGGTTGTAAACGGAACAGGGCTTGGCAGTGACAGTGGTGGTGTTGGCAGAACGGGGTGTGATTTTATGCACAGCAAGGACGAACACGTATGGAAGAAGAAAAGAATAAACTAATAACCGTAGCTCAGTAACAAGGACCTTGATGTATTTGGCATATGAAAAGGCTGATGTTTGGAATGTTGTCATTTCCATTAGCAAAACATGCAATCTCACTGGTTGTCATGTGCTTTTTGCCTGAATGGATACAGGGCCCGTTACGGGGTTTGGCTTCATGTTACCCACTATCAGACCACCTACCATTTCCGGGGACAGTTGCCCTGGTCCGTGGGCTGTTAGTCTGTGTGCCGCCCCCCAGCTGTAAGCTGGGCTTGTCCTGGAGAGCCAGGCTCCTCTCCCACTCGTCTCGCGGTGTGGACATCTGGCATTCTTCCTCCATGAGCTGTGTCTGGTATCACATCACCCTTCATTCGTGCAGGAAGTAGCATCCTCCCCTTATCTGCTTGAGATCGCTCAACTTCAGGACGACGCCTGAGCGTCTTCACATGTTCACGACACCTATTCCCAAGGGACCTGGTAAAGAGGGGAAGGTGCCGTGGAAGTAGGGAAAACATACCACAATGCCGTATTCGCAACCCCAGGCTCGGTGCCCAGGTGCCCCCAAGGGGTATCTATCTTTGAGGCCTAATGATGAGTTAGCAGAATGTAGGTCAGTGTGGAGAAAAGGGTGGTGCCACTGCATGGAGTTTAATTTCTTCCTCCTTAGAGGGAGGTGGCTAGGAGGACAGACATCTTCCCCGAGAGGGGAAGTCGCTCAGCTCCTCCATGACAGGTGCTCCATGGAGCAGGGAGGACAGAGGGAGTTGAGGTCTCTGGTACCCAGGAGTTCTTGCAGTTCCCACTCACGTCCTTCTCGGCTGTCTGGTGGGCTCATGGGACAGGGCCTGCCTGTAGGAGACAGAGCAGTGTCACTTGGTAGAGAACTTAGGGGGCGAGGCTATTACAGCCAGCTCTGGGGAGGTTGGGAGGGAAAGGCAGTAAACCAGGTCAAAGATCCCACAGAATTCCTTCCGCACGCTCCACACACCTCTTCTCTGGAGAGTGTGAACTGGTCTGATCATACACACAGTGTGTCCGCAGCACCACATGGAATCCACTTCCCATTCATTTTTCTTGGAAGCAAGTGGCAATGCTAGTGGCGATCATTCTAGAGTCTCATTTTGGCCTTCAGATCCCTGGGGCCTCCTTCCAGACACTGTTAACTCTAGTCTCCACTCAGGTCTCAGACTCACACTTCAAGCCACCTGCCTTGGATCTCACACACACACACTCACACATTCACACACACACTCATACACACACACACACACACACTCACACACACACACATTCTCACACACACTCACACACTCACACACACACTCACACACACGCACACTCACACACACATTCACACACTCACACACTCACACACACACTCACACACACGCACACTCACACACACATTCACACACTCACACATTCACACACTCACTCACACACTCACACACACACTCACACACACGCACACTCACACACACATTCACACACACACACTCACACACACACGCACACACACGCACACTCACACACGCATTCACACACTCACACACACATTCACACACTCACTCACACACTCACTCACACTCACACACACACACCAGCTTGGATGCCGTGTCGTGCTCACTCACACAGCTCACATGCTTCAGCTGGGGACCAGGAGTCCTCACACCCTCTCAATCGTGGGGCATGTTGGGAGCGACCGGGAAAGGTGTCAGCTCACTTCCCCACTCTTTTAGTGGATCTGATCAACCAAGAAAGTGTGTTTTCTGAAATGTCTAAAATCAGGCTGCCGGTGTTGCCCCTGCCGTCTCCCATTCTGCCTGCTGCCCTCCTACGTCACCTGTCTCTTCTGGGCCCCAGGTCTCCAGGCTCCACGCTGTGTCTCCAGGACTCGTCTAGTGAGTGTGCGGCTCGCCTGGCCTCTTGTGTCTGGCTCGCAAGCTCTCACCCAAAGCTTCTCCCCAGTGCATGTCGGCATTTGTCCCCAGATGACACTCTTGTGGCCAGTGTCAGAGATGCCGACACTGCTGGCCTTACTGTCAGGACTCCTGCTGAGAAGCCCCCCCCACAGCCATGTCTCCTGGGGGGCGGGGGGGGCAGATTTTAATCTGGAACTCAGAACAAATAAGCACAAAGCGCACCCCTGAGCTCATCCTGCCCTGTCAGCTTGATTTCCATGCTTGTCACTCAGCAATGAGAGTGCTGGCTTGGGCTTCTCCAAAGGGGCGCTCAGGTTCCCCATGTAGGCAGAGAAAGAGTCTGGTCCTCTTCACGTGGCTGAGAGAAACCTCCTTGGCCATGACAGAACGGTGGGGCATGCTGTGTCTTCCTTATGAGCACCAGGGCTGGCGAGCTGCCTCCACTTGCCACTCGCCATGTTTCTTGGGGAAAGTCACTGAGTCTGACGAGACCCCTGCTGGTCTTCTGTGCTATGGGAGGAAGAAGGCCACCTCCAGCACAGGTTGTCATGAGATCTGAGGACATAGATGGATGCAGCCTCTCAGTACAGGCCCGGCATGTAGTGCTCGCTGCACATTCTCTGCTACCATTTTCTGAATCACTTATTGACCTGAGTACCTTTGCCAAAATGTTATTTTGGTGTATTCAGACTGTTTCAACCGGTGAAAATTTCTGACCTCATTCCCAGGTGTGGGAGGGGAAACATCTCATTTCAAACCTTCAGTCTGTCACCAGTGTCCTGTGATGTTCATGCCCTTGAGAATTATGTTTGTACGTAGCAATCTAATCAGAGTTAATTTTCTTTAAACAATTCATATCCCAGCTATTAAAAATATAAAAAAAAACTAGATCTTTATTAACCTTTTAATTCAACTTGCAAAATGTTATATTTATAAACCTTGCACATGTTAGCAATCACTTTAAATTAGCATTTGAATAATATTTGGTCCCATTTACAAAGCTTATTAAATAGTCACCTTCATACCTCCAGACATTGCCAAATGTCCCCTATGGGACAAAATTGTCCTAGTTGAGAACTGCTGTTCCAGAAAGTGTCACATTATAACAGTACACAAGATCAGTCACAGAGCAGAGGGACAGAAAACGATGCTGAAGAAGCAGAAAATGAGTCTCGTTCTGTCATTTGGGGTAAAGCCTGTCCCCTTCTCAGTGAACGGTTGTTCCATTGTTTGGGTGGCTTTTACATTCAGCACAGTCTGGGTGAGTCCTAAGGACCCTCAATTTAAGGCATGTCCATGGAATGGCTACCTCGTGGTCAAGGGGCATTGGTGCTGGTCTTTAAGTGACGAAATATGAATCCCACAGTCAACACCTTAGAGATTGGCTGCTTTGTCGGTTGTTAATGGTACAGGAGAAGGTCTCGGCGTTGAGCTGAAGACCAGGGTTTCTCTGCACCTTTTCCAGAAAGCTAAACCCTGGGCTTCAGTTCAGGAGGAGGCTACTTTGGGGGGTGTTCTGGAATTTGGATTTGTAGCCATTTGTAATAAAGTTGAAACAGCGTATGATTCCCGAGCTTGTGGGATGTAACCTAGGGTTTCAGATCTTGGATGTTTGAGAGATTTGAGCTTTGATAATTTTGGTTTCAAAATTCTTCTAGTTCTTCTCTTTTTTCTTTTTTCTTTTTTGAGTGTGTGTTTTGATTTCTTTTTTTCTTGAGTTTGTGGACTGTAAGGAAAATAGAAACATGAAAGTAAAATTAAGCTTTTCAGGGAAGTCTGATACAGTACCAGTAAAATATATGTCCTTGTGACAGGAGAGAAAATTTGGGATTCACCAAGCTGGAAAAATAAAAAACAAGCATTTGTTATATTTTTAAATATTTATAATTATTACAGCAATTATTTTCCAACAACAAAGCAATCCACTCAAACAATAAACAACAATAACCAGGAAGTAGCCAGTCGTCTGAGAGTGCTGAAAACGGCCTGGAGGCTGTGATACTGGTCATGTCCTGTGTTTACACTCCCGCGAGGAGCAGAGCTGCCATTGCCAGACTGGCACGTACTGGGAGCTGCCTCAGCAGGTTCTCTTAAAAAATTACCGTTGAGCTTGGTTTAAAGCTGTGCCCGAATTACTCCTTCTGATGCAGGCGATGCCATGAAACCCGCTTCCTCACCACTCCTTTCATTATGGTTGTAGCCTTACTTAGCAGCAAAGCCTCTCAGAAGCAGTTGGAATTTACAGTGCATCTTATCGTGGGTTCCGGTAGTGCTCAGGAAGTCTTTGTTTCTAAAGAAATCAAAGTCAAATTCACAGCGTAATACAAGATCACATATGTCCTACCTGTCTAAACTTTTCTGTTTTATATTCTGTCAGTCAGAAGGTCTGGGCAAAGGTATTTAATTGAACTGTCTACACTGGTGAACATTTCATGGAAAGCATTCATTTCAAGGGTAAACTTACGTCTATGATAGCACGGCCTATTTGGCATGCTTTGGTTTTCCTTTCTGAGTGTGAATAAACACACAGCAATCAGGATGATCCAGAAGGATCCCTGTCTGTATTTCTATGGGGCAGGATAGCTTCCTGCCGAGGCTCAGCTAGCACACAGTTCTCCTGAAGGGAAGATGACTGGCTTTAAAGTATTGTTGCAATGGATAGTTGCGTGTAAAGAAAAAAGTGAACAGTTTCGGATTAGGTGGTAGCTCAGAGGTACTGAAGGTTTCCTGTCAAGAGAAGCGTCTGTATTATATGGAGACCATTAAGTTTCGAAGAGCTTAGACCTCAATGGAAGTGCTCACACATGTCACTCTTGCTGCCACCGCTCTGTGATGAGGTGACTAGGTCTTGGCGGAAGTCAGCAATACCCACAGATAGTCACAGTATCCATCACTGACGTGAGCATCGAGCATATCCACATCATCAAGTCAGAGCATGTCCACAACTTTCAAGAACAGAAAGAGAAGGGTCTGCATCTGAGTCTGAAATTGAACTCTTTGGTAGATAGTTAACTGTTCCAGTCTGTGTGCTGGTCATAGGTGAACTTCCAAAATGGTCCGAGTGGTCCCTGGCCCCAGGTGTGCACGCCTGGGTAATCACCTGCACGTGAGTGTGGGAGGGCCTGACCTGATCATTCGCTCCCTTTACAAGAGGATTTGGAGGTCCGTGCCTTAGCCCATCCAGGCTCCTGTAACTAAACACCGGAGATGGGCGACTTGTCAACAGCAGAAATGTATTCCTCACGGTGCTGGAGGCTGGCAGTCCATGGTCAGTTAACTTTGTTCCAGAAAAAGTCTGACTTTGTTTTCCATTCCTATAAACGTATGCGTCCCCATGACAACCATTTTGTGCCACCATTAGAAGAAATAAATTAACCCCATGTCCTCACACATCACTTTCAAAGGGGCACAAGTTTAACGACCTTGGTTTAATACTTTCACAGCAATATCCGATGGTTCACACAAATCGGAATGCAACACTTCAGCAGCCAGCACTTGTCCATGAATAAAAATGTCCACCCAATAAATAGGATTTAAATCATGGGTGAAAGCAGTAAGGTTGCTCTTGTTTCCAGAAATTGCAGCAGCTTTGCAGAGAGACTCTTTTGCAAAGTTCCCAGCAGAAGCCCAAATCAGTGGCATTAAATGTATCTAACATTTAGAAAATGTCCTCTCTTCACACCAGGGCATTTCAGCCGAAGTCTCTGTCCCTGCGGTCTTACCTGTCATGCCTCCCTGGAGTGAGCGCTGTCAGGCAGCCATGCCTGGGGGCAGCCATGGGTGGTCACATACACAGCTCCCTCGCCAGCTAGTAACGGCCGACTAACCTCTGCCACGTCGCCCAAGATGGGCCTGACAGTGCTCCTTGGAGGTATTAGACTGGCACACCGCCCACACGAGGAAGGCTTTAACTTGAGATCAGAGTTGTTGAGGAAGGGGCCATCACCTCCCGGGGGTCCTTAGACCCTCCCACACCTTAACTGGTCCCCAGGCCCACTGCGCGATGGGCTGGGCTGCATATTCAGGCAGCCGCAGTAATGAGAACATTCGCTCAATGAATTTTCATTCCTCCAACAATTGTGTGAATGCGTGGAGCGCTGAGGACATTCAGGCAAAGCTACTGTTCAATGGCAGCAGACAGTCGTCAGCCTCAGAACGTCATTTATTCCCACATCACCCAAAGCCAAAAGTTAAAATTACTGATATAAGGAGAGCGGAGGGTTTGGCTACAAACATAAGTAAGTGTGACATGTGCAGGCAGCCATCAAACTGGCGGGGAAACCTCAGTCAAGTCAGCATTAATCACTGAGAAAGCCAGCATGCCCCACATGGCTGTAAAATGCTTACGTGCCAGTGCATCCCACCCCAGCATGTTCACATCGACAGTGGAGGTTCTGGAAACACATCCCCTTAGCATTACCCCCTGACTCTGGGCTCCCTGGAAGCCTTTGGTTACCTCGAGGGCTAGCAGGGCACCAGGGTGAAACAACTGGTGCAGTCGCTGGGGAACTGGAAGTGAAGTCCAGCCCTTTCTAGTTGGGGTTCAGGTTGCTTTGCGTGTCCCTGTCCCCTGCCGCTTGTGTGATGACCTACGGGCCATCGCGTCCCTCTGTGAACTGCGGTGCTGAGTGTCTGTCTTCCCGGAGTCACTGAGCTTGCCGGGGCTCTACCTGGGAAATAGGGATACTCGTGTGTGTTGAATGCAGTCTTGGATGATGGAGAGAGGTGAGGTCACGGAAGCCAGGCGGGCCTCCGCTGTATCCACCCAGGAAGGTGGCAGCGTGCCTGGAGGGGGCCCCTCGGGAACCAAGAGGTCCTCAGACTTCACCGTTTTGTTAGAAAAAAGGATTATCACTTTATGGTAAAGAAAAACAATGCTGCCAAGGGCTAAATAAAATTGCATGATCAAAATACAATATGGTTTAAAAAGAGGATCATTCTAAACTTAGGTTTTCATTCAGAAACGTGTCTTCTGGAAATCTGAGTGTTTTGTGTGCTCAGATGTGAAGCCTTTCTAACCTCCTTATAGCTGGTCTTTTCACAGTATCTTTTCAATGCATTTGCCTGTTGGGGCCCTTTTGACCCTTCTTTGAACTCCGTGGTTAACCCCTCATAACTGCGCCTTCCTGACTTCCACAGATACATTTGAACAGAGGAGAAATGTGTGTTCCTTACTGGAAATACTGATTAATTTTGCAATTTTATTTCTGATCAAATAATACGATGACTCTGTCTCAAAGTCAGTAACCTTCCATTATCATTGGGTTACACTGCACATGCCCTAAATCACATGTGAGCAGTGTGGGTGCGTAGTGACTTCGGACTAGAATTGCTAATGGGTACTGATATGTAGTATTCTTGATTCGGTTTTTTGATGAAGAAAACTGTCAATAATAGAGATAGCACTGAGAACGTAGACGGTACATGTCTAAGCTCATAATATTAGCATTCCTTTCCGGGGACATGAAATCCTGTTGCAGTTACAGGTGAGGCCCAGAGTCTTAGTGGCGCCACACCAAGGTGTGTTTCCTGCTCACGTTCTGCGTCCCAGGCAGGTCCGCAGAGCCGGTCCCTCTGTGCTTACCCAGGCATGGAGACTCACCGAGAATCTTCATTTTTTTATTTAATAGTTTGATTGAGGTATAATTGATACAAAGAACTGCACATACTTCATATATACAGTTTGATGATTTCAGACACGTGCAAACACCCACATACCACCACCACCACGGTGGCATATCCAACATATCCCAGAGTTTCCCTGTGTCTCTTTGCTTTGGAGGGATTGTTTATTTTGTTTGGGGGGGGTGTTTGTGCATGTGTGTGTGTATAGTAAGCACACTTAACATGAGAGCTACCGCCCTAACAAATTTTGAAGTGTACAACACGCTATTGTTAACTGCGGGTACTACGTTGTGTAGCAGGTCTCCGGAACTTCTTCATATAGCGCCCCCCAACCTTTATACTCATGGTGACACCTCAAGATGTCGTTCTGTATTTTCTGCAACAAAGGAAGAAGGGGTGGTATGAAAAATCACCTTTGCTCTTAACTACCTGAATGTAAGTGACAGAGGTCACTTTTTCTTGCAGCCTTTTATACAGAACTAGAAACATGTTTCCTGTTATATGGCCAGGGGGTTGCAAGCCTTCCTGTGTTCCCGGGAAAGGACTTAATTGTATGTCCACCATGCAATTAAATGGCAGATACTTTCCATTGGATGGAAAGGCCTTGGAATTATTTCAGAACGCATAATTCTTCCCATTGTTTAGGAGAGTGATATTCTTTCTCCTACCTTGGCCTGATCACTGCAGGCTTCCTTCAGTCAGAAGAATTCCTGTAGATACTTGGGGTGTTCTGCCTGAGCTACCCACGAGTCGCCACTCTTTCAGAAACGGGTCTGTATAGATGCGGGGGCTGTAGTGAGTAGCAAAGGGAAAGATTGGTGTGATTATTTTCTTGCTAAACGCGTGGATTTCCACTGCCCTGAAAAGCAGGTAATAATACAACTTTAATACCTGCTTCTAATGCCGTGGAATTTTGTCACTTTTCAGGTACCTTTCTTTAGTACTTCGGAAATCTACACATTCTTTCAGGATTTTTAGCTTTCTCTCAGTTGTGTATTTTAATGATTATAATTCCCTTAAATTGGAAATTCTTGGGACCCCATGAGGTTCAATTTCACTTCACAATAAAATCACCAGAAAAGCCTTTGTAAAACATAGGTCCCAGAACACTACTCCAGGAGTTTCTGATTTGATGGATCTCGTTAATGGGTCATGGTAATACATGCAGATAGTTTAAGATCCGTATCGACTCTTAGTAACTATGGGTCCCACTCGGACCTGTATGTCTGACTTGATTGGAGTTGACACGTCATGACATGCTTTGTATCTGTGTGTAACCAGTAACAAAGTCTTTACAACTAGATGCATAAAGGAGATTTAATATTAGTTCAATATTAGTTTAATATTAGTTTAATATTAATTTTAATATTAGTTAGATTATATCTTAAACCATGAAGTAAATTTCCTATATAAAGTTAATGCATGCTCACTATAGGGAAGAAAAAAAAACAAACTCGACAAAACATACCCACAGTCCCTAACCTGAACATTAAATCATAGATGAGAGTTTGTTGTGTTTCCCTCCAATCTTTTAATTACACATTAGTTTCTGCATGCAGCTTAGAAAACATTGTATGCATACTTTGAGTATATTTTCAACTGGCACTATAACTTATGTTTTTTTCTCTGTCATTTACTTCTCTTTTTAAACATTATTGTCATTGGATTTCTATTGAATCAATCGTTAGAAGTGTTTATTTAATTCTTTATGCAATATGGCTACTTATGTAGTATACATCACAACAGTGTGATGGCCCTTTTGTGAATAAATCTGGGTTTGCATTTTTACTGTTTCTTTAGAAAACAATCCCTATTAAGGGAATCATGGGGTAAAATTATATGATATTTTTTTATTCCTGAAATGCACTGAAAATTTTCCATCTTCAAAGCCTCTGCTAAATGCTAACCCACACACCACAATATAAATGAGCATATACATTTTTACAATTTTTCACTTATCAGGTCAACCGCCAACTTGCCAAACCAGAAAGGATAAATAGCTCTGGCTGAGAACTGGTCATGCCTGATGAGTGGAATGAGGAATCTATTGTCACATGTTAATTGATCAACAATATTTCACTCTGTGTCGTTTCATTCATTCTGCCCACTTGTCCGGGGATTTGAAGGACAGACAGCTGTAAGTAGACAAGGCAGAGGCCCAGTTGATATTTGGTAGAATTACTCACAGAACTCAGGACAGTGCTGTGCTTACAATTACAGTCCTATTGTAGCCAAAGGAAAGAAATGAGGGCGAAGCAACAAGAGAGATGCCTGCAGTGAAGTCTGTGAGGGGTCCAAACACCACACCCCCAGGCGTCCCCTCCCGGGGTGGCGTGAGCTCCTCTGAGAACCAGTGCCACAGGGCACTGCCAGCCAGGGAAGCTCACCGGGCACTTCGGTGTCTGCAGTCCATCAGGGCCCAGTCACACAGTCACGGCCGCATGGCTGACCAGCCGTCTCCAGCCTCCCCTGACGGTCACGCTAATAGCTTTAGTCCCAGGTTCCTCCAGAAGCTACAGCTAATATGGTGCATCCCAAACGCACACCACATGTCGCTGTATTCTGTCCTGGGACCAAAGCCTGCAGAGGAGCGAGCACCTTGCAGCAGGTGGGTCCTTCCGGCCGTGGAGACCACCTCCCAGCAGCTCAGGGCAAACGCCTCTTTGGGAAAAGCTTTTTTTTTTTTTTTTTTTTTTTTACTACACAGGCACAGCTCGGGGTGAATTCCAGCTTAATTACATCCTGCTTAGTGGATGTTTTTGTTTGATGTGTTTTCTAAATTTTCATTTCTTGTTTTCTGAATAAGGATGATTCCCACCGATGATGTCTCAGGCCCACCTGTCACAGGATTGGCTCATGCTGGGTCCACATACCAGAGGTTTCCTTTCTGTGCTTTTTACGGAAACGTAGGTAAGCCTGGGCTAAATTCCCAGGCCCACAATTGGCCGGGTCAAGTTAATTAGCTTTTCGAGGACTTCTTCAAATAATAGAGTTGGGATAATATCCATTTCAAATGACTGCTGTGGTGAGGCTCCATCCAATGCCATTTATAACATTACCTAACGAATGACTATGGCAGTTATTAAACTGTTTCACCAAACCTTTCCTTTCCCCTCCTCGATCCATTTATCCTGACACAGCTGACATTGTATCCCAAGCAGAAGTCAGCTCCTGGTCTCAGCCAAATCAAAACAAAAAATACACATGAAAAAAGAATTCCACTCCTAGTCTACCTCCAGTGTCCTGACAGTGGCTCCGTCTAGATCTCAGGAAGGGAGTGAGGGCTCAGATGTTCCCAGATGGCTCCGCTGTGTCCGAGGTGAGAGTCCACGTGATTTGGGGGGAGGGGGCTGGGCAAGGCATGGGCCTGCGTGAAAGGCGCTCGTTGGCAATTCTGAGCCTGACATGATTTGATGTGGGGATAATGATAGTGGTTTTCCAGAAGCAATCTTTCCAGCTGGAGATTCTGAATGCTGATTACAGCTGGAGGTCTGTGGGACCCATTCCAGCACAGGGAAATGACAGTATTCCTGAGAAGAAATGATAGCATTGAATTTTACACTGAGAAACTTAAAGGGAAAGGAAATGCAATTTACCATTTCATTCCAAAGGCCTTTACTCTTCTTTTGAGTGAAATAGCTGAGGGAAAATATTTTTTTAAAAAGGAGAAGAAGCAGTGTTGTTTTCATTTTTATGAAATTCCTGCTCAGTTTATAAAGTGATGATCTTACCTTTTAGAACCTTTCTCGGCTGACTTCCGAATGATGGTTGTGTCTCAGAAGCTCAGAAGAAAGGCACTTCCAATCATGAGTCGCCACAGAAGAAATACCATGAATTATTTTGCAATAGAATAATAAAGTGAGAGAACTGGCAAAGTTGTTTCATGAGCCTCTGAAATCATGGAATTTAACGGCATAGGATACCTTGAGTTCATGTCGACCAACCTTCCGTATGGTACGAGCATTGAGACACACGCTGGTGTCTATTCCAACTGAATCACACCCTATTTAGTGGTTGTTTTGGTTGTTGTATTTGTCGACGAGACGAGTGAGGTGTGACTCAGAGAGCCAAACTGAACTCCCCTGGACTATGTTAATTTAGTTCAGAGTGAGTGGCTTTTCCCCTTCCTGGTAGCCTCACCCCTAATTTGTCTGCGCGACTGTCAGACGATTCCCCATGTACCGCAGAACTCGAACACCCTGCAGTAACAGTGTAGGGGAGATGTGCCAGTGGCTAACGGGATCTGTAACAGCTATGACGAGGATATGGATTGTCGTTGTTTTCAAGAGCACACCATTGCAAGTACAATCCTGGTATCAGGATATGGGTGCTGCCATTGTTACCCACAAAATCATCCCCCACCACCTGCAGCGAGTGACTCAGGATGAACTCAAGTCCAAGCGTTTGAGCCCTGAAGCCTCGGAGGTCTGACGCCTCTGGACAGGCACATGGCTGCCACCCGCCTTCTCCCTGGCAAACTTCAGGGGAATATATCTCGGTGCCGCTGTGTTGTATCTGGAATCCTAGCTGCAAGGACTTTGGGGAAGAGAGTTTTGACTTTTCCAAACACTTCTATATATTTTCTTTTTAAACTAAGAATGGTTGGAGCTGAATGCCGAGTGCAGGAATCTGTATCTTGCGTAGCCGGTGAATGGGATTATAAACACGTCACAATTTGCAGTGTCTTTATTCCAGCCTCACTCTTGACTCATGCTTTAGGTGGGCGTAGATTCCAGGACGGTGATTATTTTCCTTCAGCCCTTTGAAAATAGGACTGTATTAGCCTTGGGCATTACTTTCCTTAGGGAAAATACAATCGTTTCTGTTGGCTTTGGTGTCCCACTGACTCTTCTAAGATTGTGGATGTTCTTAAGATTTTCGCTGCCTATGATGATGCGCTAAGATGTTTCTAGGTGTCAATTACACTTTTACTAATTCAGTTCAGCATTTACTGTGTCTCTTCAAACTTAAGATATATGGTTTGTCAGTCGTATAAAACCAGCCACTTCCGTTTTAAAGAGCGCCTGCCCCATTCTCCATGTTCTCTTCTGGACTCCTGTTTTCTATGTATTTGACAATCTCACTATGTCCCGTGTGCACCAAAGCTCCTGAATCTCATCTCTGACCCATCGTGGTGGGAAAAGCACGGTACCAGGCTTTACGGTTACGCTGCGCAGGGGTGCTGTGCCCTTTCTGGGACAGGCACTGGCTCCCGTCTGGGGGTCCACTTCTTTAAAGGTCTGAGATGCTCTGTAGTGTCTGGAATTACTGGATGCTAAAGTGGGGACACTTCTGTCTACTTCGCTCTCCTCGGTCTGGATTCCTTGTCTCCTGGACAAAAGTGCTTTTGGTCACTGTTTTCTTTATTTCAATCTGTTCTTCTTCCAGTAGTTTCAGTTGCTCCCATGATTGGATGAGGGTCATTCTTTGTTGGGTATCTCCTTTTTTAAGTATAATCTAGCAGAAACAAGAAAGTGACTTTATTCACAGGCATCTTCGATGCCCCCTCTAAAGGGTTTCCACTTCTTCTAAATGTTGCGCGCTGACTCCCGGGCTAGTTAAACCCATGTGTGGCTGGCAGCATGGCCCATTCAGGTTTCTGTCCTCCATTCAGAGATTCAGCCTTTATCTGTCTCCAGTTGGCCAGCACCATTAGCTACAGAGCTGACAGCCACCTACATTTTCCTCCCGCCACTTCCCCACACTGCCATCCTGACAGCCTGCTCCATCAGACGCCGTGACTGAACTTCCAGTTCGACCTTCTGTCCCTGGTACCCAATCAGAGAAGGCTGAAAGGTACCCAGCAATGCCCCGAACAGTCCAACCTGATTTCCAAACAAGATCTGGCTTGTTGATGCAGGGAGGTTCTGCAATTCACGTTCACGGACCATCTAAAGAATGGCATCCACCCTCAGCTTTACCACCCGAGGCCAGATCCAACTGTCACAGCCTTTCACACTGATCACATTTAGTCTCGAGCTCAGGGATGTGACTGTTTTGTACTTTTATTAAACTGGAATTTTCTGAGTTTTTGTCTTCCTCATCACCGTCAGTTTATTAAGCAAAGGAAAATGAGTAAGTTCTGTTCTAAATTTTAGCAGGAAATGCCTCTCTCATTTTGGAAGTATATCCTGCACTCTGTTTCCCAGCCAAGGCCAAGGGGTGGCTACAGGGGAAGTGACCAATGGTGGGAACCAAGCCTCTTTTGGGCTCAGTGGTGAGGTTGCCCTTCGATAAAGCTGAGGACTCCTTAAGGTTGAGGACGGTTGGTGAATCTGGGCCCAGCTCATGAAAAGGTTTCCAGGGATTTACCTGACGAGCTCTCCACATCCCATCACGAGTCACACATGTGGGCGTCTGATTCAGCATCTGTCCTTCTCATCGAGACATTTCCATCTCTCTTCATCACGGACATGACTAGCACTTGGTATGTTTCATGTATGAAATGCACGTATGGAGTCTGGGTTTGGCAGTCAATTCCTCAACGAACGTCAAGTTCAGGCATAGTTGCTATTTCCAAGAGGAAGCCCGTAGGGAAGAACAGAGCGATGTCATCGGAACAAATCTAGTAGCTAGAACGTGGCTTTGCTGGGTAGACATGGGCTTCAGCAAACAGTCTGCAAACTCAGGTATGGACAGCCCCACGCCCCAGCTGACACTGCCCTGCTATGGGGAACACGTCTCGCAGTGGAACAGCAGTTCCTGGAGGACGGCTTCAGAATCACTTCCTGACCTTTGAGATGATGGCATTAGAGCTCCAGGAAGGATGGCCCAGCCTTCCACTTCCAGGCCAAACCAACCTAGGCAGGAGAATAGAAGGAAGAGGCGGGGACGCTGGGTGGGGCGGATGTGACACAGGCTATACAAGTAGTGCCCTCCGGTCTAGGCCCCAGCAGGCTACCTCTCTGAACAGGCCAGTCCTGTCCCGTACCCTTGGTGACCCTGAGCATCCTCTCTGGGAACCCCCTCCCCGCTCCTGCCCCACTACACCTACAGAGGCACTGGGGACCTGAGGAAAAACTGGCATTAAGTTTCATTTGCAATTGGTTCAAAACTATTTTGCTTATGGATCCAGATGTGTAGAAATGGGATTATTTTCAAAGTAAAATGAGCTTTGTATAAAGCAGACATAGGAAAGCCTTAAAAATCTCTGACTCTAAACTAGTAATCATGCAAAAAAATAAAAAAATAAAGGAAAAGAGACAGTAGTCTCCACTGTGTCTTCCAATCCATTACTCAGGAAATCCTTGAAAGTTTCACTTTGGAGAAGGGTTCACTCTGGGAAAAGGAAGAACCTTTCAGTAACAGAAAAGGAGAATAAAAGTCAACTGTACGATTGCTGGGTGAAATCCCAAGGCTTCAGAGGGAAAGCCTCTTTCCACACTTCTCCTCAGCTGAGGCAGTTATAGTTGCTGAGTTTTGGCACTTTCTAGAAGGTCATTTAACTCTGAGGGAGAGCAAAAGGAAGCTGTGAAATTCTCTAAATGATTTTAGGGAGTAGCAGCAAGGACCAGACGTTGTTATAGAGAATTTGCATTCAGATGACAAATACCCAGAAATTTATCTCCAAAGACACTGGCTCTTGTACCAAAGTCATCACAGTTTACGTATTGACATGTGATGCTTTCTTTTATTTTTTTCACCAATTCTTATAATTATAAAAAATCCATTCAGTTACAGAAACATGGAGAACTACATACAACCTCTCTATACTGTTACCTCACTAGAAAAAAATACTCTTAAAAATTTTATATAAAGACATCTTGTAAGTCTTTTATTTTGAGATAAGTGTAGGCTTGCAAGAAGAAACAAAAATAAGATAAATGAGTCTTGTGGACTCATCCTCAGTGGTAATATTTTACATGACTTTGGTCCCTTATCAAAACAGGAGGTTGACATTGGCATAAGTGGGCTTCACATCGTATTCAGATTTTATCCTTCTTCGCATGTGCTCATTTTCTCAGGTGTGTATGTAGTTCTGTGAACTTCGATTACACAGATAGATTCACGTAACCGCCATCAGAGCCAAGACAGAACTGCATTCACCGCAAAGGACTTTTCTCCTGCTAACCTTGTGTAGTCACACCTTCCGCTCCCTCCCCTACTCCCTGAGAATCCCACTTCTCCAGCTCTGAGTTTGTCACTGAGATGCATAGACGGTGTCGAGTGTGTCAGCAGTGTGTTATTACTGCAGGGTGGCATTCCTTTGTGTGTGGGTACCGGGAGGTCTTACCCATCCACCCACTGAAAGACATCTGGTTCTTTCCAGTTCTGGATTATTACAGATAAAGCTGCTATATCCATTCATAGAAACACTTTCAAGTGAACTTAAGTTTTCTTTTCTCTAAAGTAAATGCCCAGAAGTGTGACTGCTGTGTCACATGGAAAGCTCAGCTCAGCGTCGTTTTGTAAGGAACCCCACCCTATTTTCCAGAGTGTCGTTCCAAGAGACCCCATCAGCAGCACCTGAGAGATCCTGCCTTCTCCATGTCGTCCGCAGCAGTTAGGGGTTCATTTTGTGTTGCCATTCTGCTACGTGTGCCGTGTTCTCTGATCATGATTTAAATCACATTCCCGAAACCTCCTGACGTTGCGTGTCTTTTCATGTGCTCATTTGCTTTTCATGTATCTTCTCAGTTGAATTGTCACTTCCGGTTTTTTGGCAGTTTTCTAATTGGATTGTTTCTTTCTTTTCTGTTGAGTTAAAACTGTTCTTCGTATATTCTGGCTATGAGTCCCTTGTGTGATAACATGATTTTCAAGGAATTTATCTCAGTCTGTGGCTTTTCTTTTCATTTCCTTAACCATGTGTATCACAGAGCAAAAGTTTTGCATGTTGGTGTAGCCCAGTTTATAATTTTTTATTTTATTTTATGGGTTATGTTTTTGGGATCAGGTCTAAGACCTCTTCGCCTAAACTTAGGTCAGAAATATTTTCTCCTTTGTTCTCTTGTAGAGGAGGCTTTATACTGTTTCATTTTATATTTAGACCTAGCATCCATTTTCAGTCAATTTTTAATAAAGTGTAAAAATTATGTCAGTCTGTTTATTCATTTGTTCAGTCTTTTGGTGTCCAGTTGCTCCAACACCATTGAATTGCTATTGCGTCTTTCTCAGAATCAGTCGGCCATGCGCACTTGTGTCTATTTTCAGACTTTCCACTTTTTTTCATTGATCTGTGTGTCTAGGGCTCTGCCAGTGTTACACTGAGTTAATTGCTGTAGCTGTAGAATAAGCTATAGAAAGTTGGTAAAGTGATGCCTCCAACTTTATTCTTCCTTCACAGCTGCTTTTGCTAATCTAGTCCCTTTGCCTTCTCATGCTCAACATCATTAGTCGTTAGGGAAGAACAAGTGCAAATGAAGGAGACACGTGACACATACACCCGAACCGAGTGGTGAGGAAGCTGGACCTATTGCTCATCGTGTGTAGAAACTTGAATCTTCGTACATCGCAGGCAGGAATATAAGATGTTATTTCCACATCAGCAAACTATTTGTCAGCTTCCTAAAAGGTTAAACATAATAAGATCTAGTAATCCCACTTCCAGGCCGTATTTATCCAAGGAACATGAAAATATATTTCTGCACCAAGTACTGTGTGCGAGTATTCATGCCAGTCAAAATGTAGAAAGAATCCAGATGTCCATCACCTGGGGAACAGATAAACTGAATGTGTCATGTCCACATGACGAATTACTGCTCAACAATAGAAAAGTTGTTGCCACCATTACGTAACACGACATGCATGACCTCACACTGAGAGACAGAAGCAAGCACAAGAGGCCATATACTACGTGATCCCATTTATGTCAAATGTCCAGAAGAAGGCAAAGCTTAACCATAGAAAGTAGCTTAATAGTTGTCCACGTTCCAGTATGTAAGTCATGTAAGTCACACTTCCATAAAGCTCTACAAAGTCATCAATAACAGCACAAGCAAATAACCACAATTAAAGTTCCCTCCTCGTTCAGTTCTATGAAATTCTGTTATTTGCTGGAATCAGGGCCAGCAGTCTGCTCTCATGAAGCTTGTCTGCTGCTACCTGGAAATCCTGGCTAGAACATTCTGAAAATCTCCTAAGCAAATCAAGCTTGAACTCCTTGACTCTGTGGTCTGTTCTTTGAAGCACCAAGAGTTCAGTTCTTTGCACAGGGCTCCAGCTGTCCTTTGTTTAAATTTTAGCATGTAAGCTAGAATTTCACAAATTCACAATAACTGTGCTTTCCTTTTACCGCATGGAGAAATTTTGTCAAATGACAAAATGAAAACAACTTAGTAACGAGTCTGATGTCCTTTATTCAAGGGAAACCACCCGTGGATGGGGGGCTGCAGGCCTCCCCCACAGTGCAGCCTCCCCCAGGGATTCCGAGCAGGAGCCGGTGTACAGAGCAATGGGAGAGGCACAGGCAAAGCCGTGGTCAGGAAGCGGGAGCATCCTTAGCAGGCCAGCGGCCCTGTTTGCCAGGGAAGGATGCTGGCTGGAGCTGCCTTAGAGGCCTGGGGCCGCTGTGGGAGGTTCCCTGCCAGTGAGGCGTTGTTCTGTTACGTGCAGGCTGCCGCAGGCTTGGATTGGTGACGTGCACCCGGGTGCTGGGGCGGCCTCCGTTGTGTGCATCCTGATACACGAATTCACTTTTAGCCCTCAAGTTTGAAACAGTGAGCAGTGGATCAGTGAGAAAGCCCAGTGCAGACGTCCCCACCTCTCTAAGTTCCACGCAACTGCTCACTTCTCTGGAGGAGCTGCTGTATCAGAACATTTTAATGGCACAGCACAAGCAGCCTGGGACTGTGTCTGGTTCCTCTGAAATACTACGTCTCTGTCTCTGTCACTCTCTATTCCTCTCTCTCTCATCACATTCAGTCACTCACACATCTCACACACACACAGCCATGGCCCGGAGTAACAAAGTTAAGTACTGACTGTCCTCTCCCCATTAGAACACCAGCCTATGAATTCTCTGTCTGGCAATACTCGCAATACTGCATTCCAGAGGGGAGAAAACTGTTACCTGGCTTGAAAAGAAGTCTTCAGAGTGGCCCATAGAACCTGTCTTATAGAAAGAAGACAACTCGTCTTTTAAGTAGCACAAGGTATCACTTAACGAGTACAACTGAGAGTAATATGTCTCCGCTTAATTGATACCTTTTTGAGTGTTTTGGTTTTGTTGTTGGGAACCCTGTAAACAGGAAAGTCAAGTCGCATGGAGTGGCTAAAAGGGAATACTTCAAATACTAAATATAGCAGGAAAGGTAGGGGTTGAAAATTCTAATTATCTCCAGTAGCAACAATCGTTTTCCAGTCACAGATTTCTTTCTCATAATTGTGCTTTTCCATGTCTTCAAATGAAGCAATATTACTCTCACATTCTTGCATCTTATGCGTTTTCATAAACTGTATTGAAAAATCAGGGGAGGAACATCACAAGCTGTTACCAGGTGCCACTTGAGGCTAGAACACAATATGCAAGTGTCTTTTGACCTGATCGATCCTTTGGTGGGTCCAGATGCTTGTAAAGCGCAGGCTGTGGAACTCAGATTGGTGCATGCCTCTCCCCTTCCACTGGACGCCACCTTCACAACAGGTCATTGCGTTAATTTCTGCATCATATGAAAGGATGGCACAGTTCAGCCTGTAGCAACTGGGGTCCTCCCCCCCCCCCCAATTGCAGATTCACAGTCATTCTGGGAAATGCTCCGTTGTTCAGGTCATCACAGAACACTCATGAGCAGCAATTTTCAACCAGGTGGACACTACATGTCAATCCAAGTTATGTCTTTGCGAGAACCGAACTCATATTTTTTCACGTAATAGTCTTAGTGTGTAATTATAAGCATCACATCGTGACAGACAACAGGCAACTCCTGAGGCAACAACAACAACAACAACAAAAGGCCCTAAGAGGAAAAGAGCTGCTCTCTTCCTGTCCACCATGTTTGATCTCATCTTCCTAGTTCATGCTGACCTGTAAATAGTTTTCCTACCCTTGATCCTAAAAGCTCAATTGTCATTCCCGTATCACCTGCTGTCTTCAAATCTCTTCTTCTAGTTAGCTCTAACTTTAGGTCTTTCTGCTGATCAGTGGAGCTTAAACTCTTCATTTTAACAGTGGAGATGAAAACCATATTTTGTGATTACCGGTCATGTGGTAGACATTGTGCTCTGACTGTGCATACACTGTACCTCACAATGACCACATACAGTAGGAGTCACTATTCCCATTACAGGTGAGAAAAGAGAGGTCTAGAGAGCTTAAACACTTGCCTAAGTTTACTCAACAGAGTTGGGATCTAAATCTAGGTTTCTCTGATTCTAGGGTCCTAGTTGCTCCCATAAAACTGTTGCCGTCCAGATCAGGGTACAGACAAAATCCAACAAAACAAAACAGTTCTTGGTATTAGGATGAGGAATGTTCTACAAGTTAGTTTGATTAAATATTTAATAAAAAATCATTTTATTTTTTTGACCCAGAGTAGATTCTCATAATATATTATGTATTTATAGAATAAAGTGCAAAATATACAAAACGATGTGCAGTAAAGAAAAGAAAAGTAAGTAAAGTTCCCACTCCTCTTTACTAGCTTCCCAGCTGGCATTAGGTCAGTACAAAGCCTTGTCTTGGAGATGGCTATGAATAAGCAATACCAAGAAGAAGCTGATGCAGTGGTCCTGGATTTAATTCTCTCAACAGGTTAAGCAGCATTTGTGAGGAAGTAAAAGAAAGGGTGTGGAAGGGGCTCATTATCTGATACACAGACTGGCCATCTATTCTCTCTGTCTCCCTCTCTCTCTCTCTCTTTCTCTGTCTCTCTGTCTCTCTGTCTCTCTGTCTCTCTCTCTCTCTCTCCCTCCCTCTCTCCCCAGCTGAACCTTGGCTGCTGCTCGTGCCTATGCCTATGGTTCAAGAGATCTCTGCTCACGGCTGTCATCACAAGAGATTAGAACCACCTTATGGTCAGTGTGTGACTCTCTGCAGCCAGCCCAGCACAGTCCTGGGAAATGCAGAAGCCCAATGTTCCAGCCTAGTTAGGAAGGTTGGGGTCGTATGCTAACTACAGGGTCCTGGGAACTTTGGGTGCGCTGTACAGTCAAATGTCCCAAATGCATGAGCCATGTTCTTGATTCTATCCAAAGTTGTATAATTCCTTGCATAACTGAGTATATAACTTGTTGAAGAGTTATATAAGCTTTTAGCAATACATTCCAGAACCTATCTGTACTTTCTAAAGCACATTTTCTGAAACTTATCAGCTACTTTGAGGTGACTGCTTTTAAGAGAAATACGTGTGTGTGTGTGTGTGTGTGTGTGTGTGTGTGTGTGTGTGTCTCAGCAAGGTTACATTTCTGGTGGGAAATTGAATTTTAAATACAAAAACCACATTTATATATAAACATTAAAATGTGGGGTTAGAGAGCATTCACAAAGTTCTGTTCACACATAACACAAACCACCTAAGACATGTCATCCTTAAATCCTGTTACATCACTATACGCTGGAGAGTCTCCCGGCCCGTCTGGTGGTGCAGGGTTAGACAGCATGGTGCTGCCAAAGGAGCTTGGGCGGGCATACAGCTTCAAATACACCTCTTTAACTGGTGAGTGGGAAAATAACTCATGGAACAAGCATAGAATGGAGTATTTTTCAACGATGAAAAGGAATAAAGTACTGATACAGGCAGCATCATGGATGGATCTTGAAAATATTTTTCTAAGTGAAAAGAGCCAGTGTCAAAAATCACAAGTGAATGATCCTACTCGTATTTATATTAAATGCCAGAACAGGCAAGCCTGTGGGAGTAGAAAGTAGAGCAGTGTTTGCCTAGGGCTGAGGGAGGAGGGGGTACAGGGTGTCGAATGGGGAAAGGGAAGAGGCTGTTTACAGGTATAAGGTTCTTTGGGGGGTGATGAAAATGTTCTACGATTAGATTATAGGGGGAGTTGCATACTGTAAATAGGCTTAAAACCACTGGTTGTTCACTTGAAACAGACCAACTTTGTGTACCCATGTATCTCGATAAAGCTGTTAAAAATGCATCTATAATAGTGGGGTGTCGTGACCACCTTTGTTAGATCAATTCTCCTTTCAGTCTAGACTTGTTAATGAGACCTCTGGACCACAGCACAGTATATCTTTCCATCCAGAGGTCTTGAGACATCCCTCCTTATTTATTAATATCGATGGCACCTATTAGAATAATATATTTGATTAACTCAGCAATATCAAAATGAATCCAGTTGGTGCAGTCTTTCCAATAATCTAAATCTAGAGGTGATGTAAGTCCAAACATTGCCCCTGGTCTGTACCTTCGTCAGGGACTCGCCCATCATTAAATGTGTGTATTTAGTGTCCACGACTGTCTTCTAGCTTGTCCCCTGCGTTTGGTGACTATAGGACGCTTATCTCCTGTGTGCAGGCTTCTCCCAGGTGGTGTCAGTAAGGAGGTGGCAGAGTCTCACCATTTACTCCAGTTCCTCAGAAAGCTCAGTGATCCTGGGGTGTAAGAATCTAACTTGGGGGCACCACACATCTCCTTTAGAATTCTCAGGTTGTGCATGTGGGCAGTACCGTGTTTGCTGCTGCTTCGCCATCCTCGTCACTCGATGTACATTCTAACACCCCACATTAAATTCTTTGATTTTTGTTTTCATCGGGAGAGGTAATGCTTTCACAATTTCTGAGTCCATTTTTGTGGTGGTTTTAAGGCTAAAAATAATTTATGGGAATCATTTCACACTGGGTATGTCCATAAAGTTTTCCCCAAAATGTAATCCAATTTTATTTTGCCTGGATGCCACCTCTGTTCACCTGAGACCATGTTTACCTGCAGGAGTTCTCGTCGGTCCGTCGGACAAATGGCTGTGTGTGTGCAAATGGACCAGCCTGTCCATCTCCCCAGCCCACAGCCTTAGACACAAAGGTCAAAACCCCCTCGCCTGCTGCCGCCTCCTTCCCTGGCTGGCGGGGCTGCGGCTCTGAGGTCTGAGTTGCCGACCTCTACCTCCCTCAGTCCTGCTTGGACTTCTGTCTACTTGCCAGCCTTTCCTCACATGTTGTGTCTCAGGATTATAGCTATTTCCTAGTATTGCTAAACATGGATTTCGAATTCCTCATTCTCATTCTTCTTGTTTTGAATTATGTGCAAAAGGCCAACGTGGCAGCAACCATTTTTATTCAGCCATTTTTCTGACAATGGCTAAGTAGTGTTTAAAAAGCACTTTCGTATGAATAATCGCCTCTGCCTAGATGACACGAGTGTGTTGTTGGGACATCATCTCCAAGGCTTAAATCACCCACATCATCAGTGAGGCAGGAAATGGCAGGGACTTGATTGGAACCAGGTTCTTCTGCATCCCAAAGTTTTCTCTGCGACGTTTTGCGCCACGATTTGTGACACTTGGAGGAAACTACGTAAGACAGCTGTGCCTAAATTCTTTGTATGTCAAAAGAGGACTATCAGGTTACGGTGAGGATTTGGTGAAATGATGCGTGTCAGGTATGAAACACAGAGCACATGGCCAGGAGTACTGAGGTAGGTGGCACTGGAATGAACTGAGCGACTTGGATTTTTGAGACGGCAGGTCTGCGAATTCCAAACCATTGCGCCAGAGGTGATCCCCTAACCAGCCCCGTCGGGGTACCCCTCGCCCCTGTTCTGCTGAGTGCCGGCGAGCATCGTATGAAACGCCGCGCAGTAGCTACGGGCTCTGAGCTTTCTTGCATGTGTGCTAACGGCCGCGAGAACACCTGCCACCAGGCCGCACAGGGCCACACCCGCACTCCCGGCGGAGAACAGACTCCGTTTTCTCTCTGGTAATTGAGGATCGTGAGAGAAACTGACTTAGAGGTCACTGTGAGTTTTAAATGAGATGTGACACATAAAATGTTTACAGCACACCTGGCACATGGTCTCTGCTTGGTTAATGTCCACTAGTATATTATTGTGATTTCACATTCACACTGCAGCCAATTCCGCTTTCCCCATATGGGACGAGCTGCTGCCTGCTTAGGACACAGAGTCCCCCATCCCTGGGGAGGGACATCTCCCATCCTCAGTTCCCAGATTGGCCTCTGGTTTATTAGTCCATCTCTGGATACTTGCTCAGCATCTGTTTTTCTCCCTGCATCTGATCCATTCTGTGTGTCTTGAACACTGTAAACTGCTGAACCTGCAAAGCTGAGAACCAGAATCCAGATCATGGTGATGCTATAAATGGCACAGCCTAGGAAGACAGCTGGCCTTCTTAGATGGCACTTGCAGCCCCACAGAACCCTAATGCTACCGGAAGGAGTGTGTGTGTGGAAGACACATCACTGTAACTGTGGGCCTGTCTCCACTGTGACCTGAGCCCCGTGGAAGGACCCAGGACCTCCTTTTGCCTCAGCTCTTACTACTTACTGAAGACTGACGGCCCTCTGATTACTCAGACGGGTGACCTACCTTTGCAGGTCATTCTGGGAATCACTTTACAGAAACAGCATAAGATGAATTCTCCCATTCAAAAAAAAAAAAGTCAGTGACTTGTGTGACTTGTGCTAAAACCAATGTAAATAACCTTAAAGATCCAGATCATGACATCGGAAAGATGACAACATGGATCCCTGTGGGAGGCTCACTGTCATGATGCAGGTGACAGGAGAGGGGAGGACGCACTGCCTACCACACGGGCAACGGCACCAGCCTTCCGTCTGAAGTCAGCTCTGTGGGAATGAACAGCAGGCGGGAAGATTCAGCGAGGAAAGGGAGTCGAGAACAGTCGCAGGTAAACGAGGCTGTGCATCCTGCTTCTTTAAACAGCCTCTGAGCTCCGTCTGGAAGCGGCCGCCCACTTTTCAAACCTGCCCACAGGCAGCAATGTGAGATAATAGATAATTGGCTCATCTGTGAACAAGTGACTGCCTGCCGCATCACTCACGGTGTGGCGAGGGTGAATACCATGTGTGTGGCACCGTGCAAGCGCCTGCCACCGCCGTGTGTGGGCTTCCAAACCAAGCAGACATACCAGAGCAGTAAGGAAAATGCTCTGGAACTCAGAAACAGGCAAAGAAACCTCTGGTATTCTTTCAGTGCTGTGCTGGGGTCGACGTCCCAATCAACGGGCAGGGTTTTCCAGTACAGCTGTAAATAATAACTTCTGTCCAGTGGAACAGATAACCCTAAATGGTGCGCTTGCAGCCCTGCTGGATATAACCAGTATTGCATTTAGGCCAGCCATTTACCAAATCGCTTTTACGTATACGCGTATATCTCGGTTCTCAAGTTCTGTTTGGCCTGCTCTTAACATCATATGTGTCCCCCCATTAATTTGTGAGTTGAGCCAAATGTCTGCTTACTTTCTATTAGTATGAAAGTTATGCCATCCTTTGAACATTACAATCTGACAAACGTACTTGAAGTTTTGCAGTGGGTTTCAAAGATCACGCACCGTGGGGAAAGTCAGACTGACTGACTGAGGGCGCCCAGCAGGGAGGAGGAAGGACAGGACCTGGGCCTGAGGTGTCGTCCCCACCGCCAGGCTCGCTTCTCCCAGAGGGAGGCATGGCGTCTGTCTGCGGCGGGGTCACCCAGGGGCAGACGGGACTCAGTCTGCTCTAAGCCGCTGACCCAACCGTGTCTTTTGCCTTTTGCCTTTCGCCTGCATGCTTTTCCACAGAATAACTCAACTGCTTCCTCAGAATATCAAGATCTAAGAGACCAAGACTAAGGTATAGATTTAGGATCAACAGGATCTCTGGATCCGCTCTTAGGACTTGAAGCCACTTAGGTGACTAGCCGAGTAAAGCCGGTTCTGCATGCCACTAGGATGGGTCACTGAAATTTGGCTCATTTTAGAGCCTCGGTCATCCACTCGTGTTCTCCTCAAGCAGCACACAGGTGGCCTCGCGAACACAGTGACCACATCTGAGACTTCCAGGGCTGGATGAGTGCCGTCTCCCTCATGGCAGTGCTTGTCTGGGGTGAAGACTTACCGATTTCTTCTCAGGAGAAGGAACTGTGTCCATGATCGATATATAAGCTGCTCTCTATATAAGCAGCTTCACTTAGCGTCTCCCCTTTCATTCTGTCTCTAGGAGTCTCCTTGCTGAGCCCTTATCTGCCGTAGCTTTTCACATAGGCCAGCTTGCTATAGGAAACCCACGGCTCTGAGTAAGTAGGAAGATTGGATTCAGACTATTAAAGGGAATTAGAGCTGATGCACAGGCCATGGAAACTGCTGCACTTGTCAGTTGGGGACGACAATACTAAGATAATCTTTCTTGTTACTCTGAATAAGAAATATATAGGGCAGAGGCTGAAGTTGTAGACAGTTTGTTGTTTCTCCATCTTGTGAAATCTATTGAACTGCTAAAACTCAAATTATAAATAAGAGGGGGAACGTGTATGCTTGAATAAAATATGTGGAAAAAATCTTTAAAATGAGTGTTTGGAAGCCTTTCTTCCTTTAACAGAGTGGTTCTCCACGTCCCCCACGTTAGAACTCCCTGAGGAGACTGGAAAGAACCTGAGATGTAGGCCGCACCCTGGATCGTCGAGCAGGCTTTCTGGGGGTGGGTTTACACCCCGATGCTTTATAAGCTTCTCCCAGATTCCTCAGTGGTTCCGCTTTAACACATCTTCCATATGCCTGCAAGTTAAAAGTAAACTAAATTAAACAATGTGTGTGCTATGGTCAAAATCAATACTGAAGTTTATGCTTTATAACAGGCAATGTGGTTTGATTTCTATTTTATGTTATCTGATTTTAAATTAAATAGAATACTAACCACCTTTCAAGCATTACTCAATTACGGCAAGATTATCTTCTGACAGCTTCAACCCCAAAATAAGTTTATCTGGAAGGAATTTAATGGTGTTTATACATTCAGAAACTCAAGCCATCTTTGAACTGGCTCTCTCTCTCTCTCTCTCTCTCTCTCTCTCTCTCTCTCTCTCTCTCTCTAATGTGTGTGTGTGTGTGTGGTGTGTATCACCTATCTCTATATATCTAGCTCTGTATCTAGCTCTATCTATATTTATATCATCTTTATTATCTATGTATCTATCTCTATATTTCTATGTCTATCTTATCTATATATCTACATCCATATATCTCTATCTCTGTATCTATAATCTGTATATCTATATCTATCTCTCTATTTCTCTCTGTCTCTGTCTTCTCTATATATCTATATCCATATCCATATTCATCTCTATATCTCTATATCTCTGAAACACCTCTCTCTCTCTCTCTCTATGACACCTCTCTCGCCGTCTCCTCCTCTACCTTCCACTCTCACCAGCTCAGGTGCAAATGCAGACACACATCGCAACTGCCCACTGGGCCTTGAATGTGTGGACAGAGACATGCTATCTTCCTCTGTTGAAGGCTATTGGTTTTATGTGGTGTATTGATTGGAAAGACCTGCTCCCCCCGATATTGACCTTAAGCAGGCATGATTATTTTCTTGAACTTTCCCTGTAATTTTTCCAACATCCCTCCAAATGCACTGCGGAAGCAGAAATCACATTTCCAATAATGACTGTGTCCTGGGTGAGTTATGTCACTTAACTTTCCTTCCTGCTGGCTCTGGGATTTGGTTGCTCTAAATACCTTAGAAATAGTATGACTCATTCTGTATTTGCTCGGTGTTTATGAGAACATCATCAGAGCCTGTATTCATTGAAACTGCAGTGATTGATTAGTTGATTTTCAGCTGGATCTTTCAGTGTAAATTAAAACACAAAAATAAACTGTGTTTCCTACACATTTAGTCGGTTCATTACGAGTTTCGAAAGGGTTAATTAGGAAAAGGTCTAAATAATTATATTGTTGAACCCTGTGAGTACTAAGAACTAAATCAGCTGAGTTTGCTCATTTCCAAAAATGGTTTTCAAGCATACAGTTGAGTGAAGTGGCTTATTATTTACATCCCGACATTAAATGTGCAGCAAAGTTTCTTGCTTGGGTAGGGACATGCTGTGGCACCGCTGCAAGTTAAATACACTTGAATGCATCCACGGGTCCCACAATCATTTTTGAGCTTCTGCCGCGCTACGTGAGATGTGTCAGATGAGCAGGTGACACTAGGTAGTAGAAATTGCATCCTCACCTGAGGGAAATGAGTCTGACCCAGAGATGAAAAGTTAACAAGCAGTGACAACGCAACGTGCCATGTTAGAGACCTCTCAGGAGCTCGTGAATTTAAAAAGAAGGCCACCGAACTCATTTTAATAGGCATCGAAGACTTCTGGAAAGAGATGTTTAAACTGAGCCTCTAAGGATCAGGTGTAAACTCACCAATTCAAAGTGGACTCCGGAGACTTCCCAGCCGCAGCTCCTAGGACGCCAGGCCTAGTCTCCATGGCAGGTGTAGGGACAAGAGTGTGTGCGTGGGAGTAAAACAGGTGAACCTGAGTCGCCAGGTAGCAATACGATCTTAACAGGAAAGAAGAGGTTGCAGAGACTGTCAACCAAAATGAACAGTGGAGACAGCTTTTAACCTCTCTCCCAAAGCAACCAAAATGCTGGACAACAGATATTAAACAACGGTTTCGAGGCCCTGGACATGAGGCAGCAAAGCGCAGGGATCCCTAAGAGACGTTAAACAAATGGGGTGCGGGCTGCAGCGCCCCGGTTCCTCCCTGGAGGAGCTCAAGCCGCAGCAAGGGGTGGGGGGGTGTGGGGGCGGAGCCCCAGAAAGTAGTTTCCAGGCTCTCGGCCTCACATAGACAGGTGCCTGGCTCAGGTAGTAAATGGCCAACTGTGATTGCATGGCCATCAGCTGTGGCTAGTTGGCCGTCAGCTGTAACCAGTGAGCCATTGGCCACAATATAACTGCTGTGGCTGTGGGAGGAAGAGGAGAGAAAGAGAAAGAATGGGGCCTAGCAAGAAGATGGCGGCTGGGCTGGCGAGTGTGGATGGCGGTTTGCGGACAGTGTGGATCCAGCCTCCATTGAGAGTATAGTGCCGACAGAGAGAATATAGCGGTATGACTCCCCTACCTATGGCTCCGTGGGTGTTCCTTTTTGGCCTCACCATATCCTGCGTTCTTGTATGGGGAGCGGGACCAGAGACCCCCAAGGCCACCCTGCACGACAAATGGCGCAGCGAGCAGGGTCTCCCGCATGACACATGGCGTAGTCGGCAGGATATGGTGCCGGCCAAAGCTCTCCGAAGGACGGTGGAGCAGTTTGTGTGTATGAACACTCAGTCTGAGGAAGACCAGGAGGAGCAGCTGCCGGAGACCTGGACCCCCGTGGAGGGGTGGGAGGACGTGGACGGTTCTCCCACCAGCACAGGAAAAGCCATGCAGCTGCTGGAGAGATGGAGCCCCGTGGAGAGGTGGAAAGATGTGGACGGTTCCCCAACCAGCACAGGCCGGAGAAAGCAAAGGTCGTTGCGGCCCTGTGGGCCGGGGAAGTTCCTGCTCAGGCAGCCCGGATGCAGGACTTATAGTCCCAGGAGGTAACGCTTGCTGAGTCCTCCATGGGAGATGAGGGTGAGGTCACGGTCATCCCTCACCCCCAGGACAGCCCTGGTGAATGACTATGGACTATGGGGAATTGCCTTCCATCCCTAATTTAATGGACCGCTTGACTGTTTGTTTGGGAACTGTTGTTAGTGGAACTGGGGGATATTTGCTTTTGTCTCTTGACTGGCCGCCATTGAGAATATGTAAGCACCTTGATTGTGAGTCGCTGTTGTTCCAGCAGGGTACCCTGAGAGGCACAGAGAGAGTGGCAGTGCGCTGAGAGGTCTGGCTGAGCCCTGAAGATACCCTGGCTGTGCCCAGGAAGTCGGGCTGTTCCCAGAGAGAGTGGCGGTGCCCTGAGAGCCCTGGCTGTGTCCAGGAAGTGTGGCTGTGCCCACAGAGAGTGGCGGTGCCCTGAGAAGCCCTGGCTGTGTCCAGGAAGTGTGGCTGTGCCCACAGAGAGTGGCAGTGCCCTGAGAAATCCTAGCTGTGCCCGGGGAAACTAGTGGTACCCTAAGAAGTCCAGGAAGTCTGGCAGTGCCCAGGAGTACTGGTGGTGCCCTGAGAAACCCTGGCTGTGTCCGGGAAGACAGGTGGTACCCTAAGAAGTCCAGGAAGTCTGGCTGTGCCCAGGAGTACTGGTGGTGCCCTGAGAAACCCTGGCTGTGTCCGGGAAGACAGGTGGTACCCTAAGAAGTCCAGGAAGTCTGGCTGTGCCCAGGAGTACTGGTGGTGCCCTGAGAAACCCTGGCTGTGTCCGGGAAGACAGGTGGTACCCTAAGAAGTCCAGGAAGTCTGGCAGTGCCCAGGAGTACTGGTGGTGCCCTGAGAAACCCTGGCTGTGTCCGGGAAGACAGGTGGTACCCTAAGAAGTCCAGGAAGTCTGGCAGTGCCCAGGAGTACTGGTGGTGCCCTGAGAAACCCTGGCTGTGTCCGGGAAGACAGGTGGTACCCTAAGAAGTCCAGGAAGTCTGGCTGTGCCCAGGAGTACTGGTGGTGCCCTGAGAAACCCTGGCTGTGTCCGGGAAGACAGGTGGTACCCTAAGAAGTCCAGGAAGTCTAGCCGTGCCCAGAAGCACTGGTGGTGCCCTGAGAAACCCTGGCTGTGCCCAGAGAGCCTGGCTGTGTCCAGGATATTGCATTCACCCCCAGGCTCCTCGCACAGGTCCCCTCGCGGAAGACGCTTGTCGCGTAGATTGTGAGGCGAGAGCCTGTAGGGGTGGAGTGTGGGGGCGGAGCCCCAGAAAGTAGTTTCCAGGCTCTCGGCCTCACATAGACAGGTGCTGGCTCAGGTAGTAAATGGCCAACTGTGATTGCATGGCCATCAGCTGTGGCTAGTTGGCCGTCAGCTGTAACCAGTGAGCCATTGGCCACAATATAACTGCTGTGGCTGTGGGAGGAAGAGGAGAGAAAGAGAAAGAATGGGGCCTAGCAAGAAGATGGCGGCTGGGCTGGCGAGTGTGGATGGCGGTTTGCGGACAGTGTGGATCCAGCCTCCATTGAGAGTATAGTGCCGACAGAGAGAATATAGCGGTATGACTCCCCTACCTATGGCTCCGTGGGTGTTCCTTTTTGGCCTCACCATATCCTGCGTTCTTGTATGGGGAGCGGGACCAGAGACCCCCAAGGCCACCCTGCACGACAAATGGCGCAGCGAGCAGGGTCTCCCGCATGACAGGGGGGGAGGGGGAGGACGGAGCCCCCTGGTCCTGGGTTAGAGCCCCGTCCCTGCCTGTCAATTAGGAGTCCCTGACCAGCCCGTGAGGTGGCCCCTGATCTTCTTGGCACCCCTCACAGAGGTGACTGCACAGTGCCCTTCCTGCTTTTCACCTCATAGCAGCGTGCTCGTTCGCGCTCCCTTCCCCATGAAAGTCTTTCACTGCACAGCCTCGCAGCTCCCTCCTGCCTGTTGGCTGGAAGGCTGCCCCATTCAAACAGCTTTTGCTCCAGTAATCTCTCAAACACATTAATATGCCACAATTTATCTTTTAACGATACAGTTTGTTTGTTTTTAACATTTTCTTACATGTATGGTGCAGTGACAAGAACCACCTAGAATCAAGATATTTGAAAAGCACAAAGTGTTAATATTGTGTGTCATGCTCTGCAGTTGGCTCATGGAAAAGAGGAGACCAGCAATGGTGCAGATTCAGGACACAAAACAAGCAAAATGGTGAAAATGTAAGCAGCGAGTGTGACCCATGAATGGAGATGAAACTCTGGGGTCTGACAAAATGCACAACTGGGTCTCCGGAACTACTCAGTGACAGATGCAGCTGGGCCTTATTTGAGCCTGTTTCGCTCCTGTGTGCCCTGGATTTGCCTCTGGGAGTTGCCGTGTGGGCACAGTGAAGGAGGCACCGTTTGCTGTGCCAGCGCCCGGGCACTGAGTCCGTTCAGCACAAGTGCGTGTAGTCATGATTGTTAGGCTGACAGTTTTAATTTCTGTAAAGTCTAAACAAACGTTAGCAATCGGTGTATGCTTAATAACATGTGAAAGTCACAATATTTCCAGGCTAATTTTTGTCTGACGTGTGCTGTGTGTGGCACCAGTGGGCCTTGTCATCCGTACATCTACTCTTGTTGTTTGCAGAGGAAATAAATCAATAAATAAAATGACTAAGGAAGTGAGTTACAAAGTGGTGCACAATTTATGTCATTAGAAAGACCCTGCTTTGAAAATCATGGTGTTTCCAAGAGTAACATGAAGTGGGGTGTTTTGGAGACCACCCCACCATCGTTTTTCATACCAGTCTCCAAAAAGCCTCGATGATCTTTGGGTTTGAGAAGAAAGCAATTTGGTCGTGACCTGGTCTGCTTAATGGAACTGCTGAAATGATTCAGCCTGCCACAGTCGGGGTGCCATATGTGAAGGTCAGGCTGGCCTGGGGAAATATGCACAGAAACCGCTGCTCACAAGCAGGAATTCGACCTTTTCGCTGGTTGGTAGGACGTCAGTGCTGCCTCTATGGTGCCATAATCCGTGGGAAGGCAGGGCACTCGCTGTGGGGGCTTATTTTTCAGTCTCTTTTTTCCTTTGAACATAAACCTTGGCTCCAAATTTTGTAAGTATTGCAAGGAAAGATCAAGAAAAAATAATCATTTTTTTAGTTGAATCAAAGATGCATTTCTATTCTCATTCGATTCCTTTTTACATATAGTTATTGAGAAATAAGTAAAAGTGATGGCAATTGTATTTGGGACAAATGATAACCTCTAGACCAAAACTATTTCAAAATAGTGAAATTAATGTTAAAACTTGTATGGCATATCTTCTGTAGTTTTACATTTTCAAGTAAATAATTCAGGATTTGACTTGCAGTCATTAAAACTATTTCCATACAAACTAACGTTTCAAAGCTTGAGTTTATTAAAAATTTTAATTCTGGTGAAAATGGATGTTTGAATCCTCAAGCTTCCAGAAATCTGCCTTTGTGTCTTGATTAGTTGTGTGGTTTATTTTTCTAAAACTAGAAAATGCAAATATGACCATGAATAAGAATATTTGATTAAGGAAGTAAAAGCCCAGCAATGTTTTATAGACAAGTAGATGTGATTGAAAAAGAAAACAGAATTTCTTAATTTAATGTGATATTGACCCAAAATATTATAAAATAGTTAGCAATTATATAAAAAGCCAAGATTAGAAACAGAACTAACAAATAAACATTATGTTTCTAATAGAGTTTCTTGACTGGACAATATAATATCAATGTCATTTTAAATAATCATCCACTATACCTACACCCTATCAAATACATTTTCAGTATCTTTCATGTTTACTTACAACATACAGTCTGTCTCCATTCACTTGTTAACTATTGTAAAAGTTTCAATTAAATTGTAGCTATGACTCCATATTGCCCTTCCGTGGAGTAACAGTGAACACAACACCCAAATACTTCTGTCTGTTTGAAGGCCCGAGGGAAACAGCCTCCTTCTAGATGTCTCAGTCCTGCAGAGGTCGGCCAAGTCCTGACGGTGTCTAGAGATGTAACGCCTCAGTGGAGGAAGCGGAAGAGAAGGAAGGCATCACCTTGTCCTTGGACGTGGAAAACATTCTACCGTTGCACATTCAACTCATGCCAAGTAACTGTGATAGGGTGCCAGCCTAGTTTGTAGAGGTCTGGGGTTGCCTGGCCGTTCAGACGGCATATGTCCTCTTATGAAACAATTCCACGCAAACTTCTTTAACACTTCTTTGATGAAATTATGGTTGTCTACACTTAACAGTTAGGACATGTATCTACATTTGAGGATACTGAGCCTCCAATAACTTAGATAATTAGATCATGTTGAATAGCAAAACACGGACTCACCTCTAAATACTCAGGTTCCAAGCCTACTGGGCTCTTAGTTCTGCATTATATACATATAATATATATATATATATATATATATGAAACTATGGAGTTCCCTAGTTTTCCTGATCTTGCCTGTTAGAGATTATTTGAAATGGTACTTAATTTCTAGACAGAAATGAATTGATCTTTTTTCTATTATGAAATATATACTTCTCTGTGAATTATTTCCATTTTGATCTCTATGAAAAGTCTCTAATTTAAGCTGACAAATATATGCCTGTGCAGACATAAGGATTTGGGAGAATGAAAGTGTTCTTAGGGCCAAAACAATTTTTGCAAAGAATATTAAGATTTGAAATAGGGCAGGTATTAAGATACTTAAACACATTACAAAGATATACATAGTGTGAAATCTAAACAGTATTATAATAGAACCAATTGTTTAGAATAGAACCAAATAAAAAGTTAGTAGAGAACAAAAGTAGTATTCTACATGGTTTGTCAGCGATGTTCTTTTTTACAGTATAGGATGTGATTTGTAGCAAGTTAACTGAAAGAAAACTATTAACTTACATAAATTCTATAAGCTATACAGCAAAGTAATTTGCAGTGAGATTGAAGTTTCAATATAAAATTGGAAAATAACTAAATAAATGATATATGCTATTGAGCAGAGAAAGACTTTCTAAGCTTCATAGGTAAAAATCATAGAAGAAAACAATTAATAGTTGTAACTTTGTACTTTAGATGTTCACCACAAATAATACTTAAAAATAAAAAATAAATTAAAAATATTTTCTAAATAATTGAGTGTTAAAGATTTTTATAGAACACTAAATTATGAAAAGTTAACTTAATAGAAAATGAGCATAAGACTCGAATAGACAATGCAAAAAGGAAGAAATAGGAAAGGAAAATAACCGTTAAAATGTTCATTTAAAAATTAAAGAAGATGAATTGAAACAACAAGAAAACCCATCATACATATATTTTTTAGAGGTGACATCAAAAAATGACAGAGGAGGCAACTATAAAATATTGTATCTTCACAAAACCAATGAATAAGATGGGAAAAAAATACCAGAATCAACTATTTCAAAGCTCTGGATTCTAATGACAGAACTTGCAACAACCAGGGGAGTGTTTAATAAAGAAAGCTGATGAATTTTGCTAAGACATGACTGTGTCATGTAAATTTATCTCCTTATTACCATCTCTCAGTTCCCACCTTGTACACAGAAAACTGAAAAACGTTGCCCAAAGAAATGAAAGAAGACCTAATTAAATCAAAATTTATGGCATGTTCATATATTGGACAACTTAACATTATTAACAAGACAATAATACTCAAAATGATCTACGGATTCAATGAAATCTTTATCAAAATTTTAATGACCTTTCATGTACAAAGGAATAAGCTGATCCTAAAGTTAATATGGAGTTACAAGGGAACCTGATCCGTCAAAACAGAAGAATGAAGTGGAAGCACATATACTTCCCAACTTGAACACATAGCATAAAGTTATAATAATCAGAGCAGTGTGGTTCTGGCATGAGGATAGGCAAATAGAGTGATGGACTAGAACTGGTGACTGCAGACGTGAACTACTGGTAGCACGCTCAGCTTCCACGAGGATGCCAAGGTCATTCATGGAGACAGAATAGTCTCCTCAATAGATGGTTCCGGACTATGGCATGCAAAAAAATAAAGTTGGATCCTTACCTCAAACCACATGAACATTCGATCAAAATTGATCAAAGACCTTACGGTAAGCGCTAAACTATAAAGGTTTCGGTAGGAAACAGATGTAAATATTTATGAATGTTAATTAAGCAATGCTTTCTTTAAAATGACACCAAAACACAAGCAACCTAAGAAAAAGTAAATAAACTGGATTTCATAAAAATCAAAATATTTGTACTTTAAATAACACTTTAAAGAAAGTGATAAAATCAAACCATAGAATGAGATGCAAATCACATATCTTTTAAGCGTCCAGGATTCAGAGGATATGAAGATTCTTTAAAACTCAACAACTAAAAGATAAGCAAACCAATTAAAAATGGGCAAAGATCTTGAATTGTTATTCCTCCAAATAAGGTATACAAATGGCCCATAAATTCACGAAGAGTTGTTTACTCTCATTAGTCATCAGGGAAATGCAAATCAAAGCCAGAAGGAGGGTCAATTCACACCCACTAAGATGGCCAGAATCCAAAACATATAACAGGTGTTGGGGCGGATGTGGAGAAATTGGATCAAGGGGTTGCTTCTTCTGCCAGTTCTGGACCCACAACAGGAGCAGGAAAGAAATGAGGGTTGGGTGTTTGTTTCACAGAATAACTAGCAAGATGAGTTAGAGGCCCTGCTTTCCGTTCTGAAATCCCTCATTATTCAGGTGGAAGTAACACCTGGACCCTCCGTTCCCCAGGGTGTCTTGTGCCTTCCTCTGCCTGAGCACAGGCTCATGTAGACCTCCGCAAACTGGCAGCTCCCCGACGAGAGGGGACACTGCATCTTCGCTGGCCGGCGAAGACTGCGTCCTGGAGTTCAGATTCTGGCTCAGATACAATTGCTTGGGCTCTAACCCCTCATGGCATTTACTGTCTATATAATCTTGGCTTTGTATTTCAAACCCTTGCCTCAGTTTCCTCTCCTGCACAGTGGACATAACAAAGTGGACTTCTTTGGGGTTCTTTCTGGTGAGGGTTTCATGAAATGACACCTACGAAACACATAGGAAGAAGTTAATGTTTTCTCTCTGAATGTTTGTGGTGCGGTGCCCAGCCCCTGTGAATGTCAGGAAGTATCTGGTTAATAAAGCAATAATTAATTAATTATACCAAGAAAGGCCTAGGCAGGAAGTAAGGAGAGGAGGAAAATTAATAAGAATCATAAAACATCCACACACTAAACTGAAAGCCCTCAGAGGTATAAATGGGCCAGATTTCTCTAATGGCAATGAAAAGAAGGCATTTGAGAAAATCCATTTCCTTTCCAAAATGTTATTCAAATTTGTATTCATTTGCTAAAAATGGCTTTAGATGATGTAAGCAGCAGGGACTCTGAAGCCAGGAGATACCCCTGCCTGACAGCACTGGTTACAGGACCGGCATTTCTTGGCCCTGCAGGGCTCTTTCATTTTATAAGCTCAGAAGAGAGAGCTTCCCCGCTCCCCTCTCTGAGATGACCTTGACTCTCTTTTCTCTTTGGTCTTTGGGTGAGCGCTGCAAAGCAGAGAAGTCTCTGGTGAACCGGAAGCATATCCCGGAGAGAACGAATGAGGCCACTTGGCAGTCCTGCCAGATGGTGTGTTGGGGCTTGTCAGGGAGCTGGCACCGAAAAAAGGACATGGGGTCAGGCAGGCCACTGGCCTAGCTCGTTGGTGTGACTGGAATCTAATTTAGTAAATGAAGTCTTAGCTGGATGGACTTGCATGCAATGCTACGTTGGAAAGTCACCTCTGTGCGTTGTCACTATTGCTACTTCAAACAGTCACCTGTCAGGTCACTTAGCTGTATGGAATGTAACGGCGTTATTTTATCTTCATTAATCCCTTCTCCAGTGCCCTTCCTTTCTGTCTGGAGTTCAAGTTTCTGATATACGTAATTTTCGTTCTTACTGAAGAATTTCCTTTAACATATCTTGTCCAGTAGGTCCTCTGGTGATGAGTTCTCTCAGGGTTTGATTATCAGTGAAGTTCTTTGTCCTTCATTTTGAAGGCTACTTTCACTAGATATATAATTCCGGATTAGTAGTACTTCTCTTTCAACAATTCAATATGTCATCTCACTCATCTCTTGTTTGCATGATTTCTGATGAGGATTCATAATCATTCTTAACTTTGTTCCTTCATCAGTAATGTATCCTGCTGCTCCGGTTTTGTTTTCTCAAGGTTTTTCTCTTCATCTGTTTGTTTTTAGTGTGTTTTTTGTTTGTTTGTTTTTAACTTTGAATATGTCGTGACTTGGTGTAAAGTTTTTGTTATTTATCCTGTTTGCTGTTCTTTGAGCTCCCTGGATCTCTATTGTAGTATCGATCATTAATTCTGGAAAGTTCTTGGCCAATATTACTTCCAATCTTCTTCAACTCCGTTTTCTCCCCTGGTATTCCGTAATACCAGAAATTGACCCATAATTTTTAGGTGTCCCATTCTTTTTTTTGTTTTTTCCCTTCTTTTTCTCTTTGTGTTTTAGTGCATAGCCTACTGATAATCTCATCAAAGGCATCCTTCATCACTGTTACAGAGTTTGGGATGTTTAGCGTTTCCTTTTGATTCTATCTTAGAATTTCCATCTCTAAGCTGACATTACCCATCTGTTCTTGCATGCTGTTTACTTCCTCCATTACAGTCCTCTACGTATTAATAATAGTTAATTTAAGTTCCCTACACGATTATTCCAACAGCTGTGTTATATCTGAATCTGTTTCTGATTTTTATTCTTCTCTCCTCAGATTGAATTGATTTCTAGCCTCTTGGAACACCTGTGATCTTTTGTTGGAAGCCGAACGTGTTGCATCGGGTAACAGGAATTGAGGTGAGCCTTTAGTGTTTAGATTTATGACAATCTGACTAATATTTGTGTTAATCTGGTTAACATTTGCTGTAGGTGCAGGTGTCAGAGCCTTCCGATTCATTCAGCATCTTTGTTTGTCTCCTCTGTTGTCTCTGAGCCTCCCAACTCCTCCTTGGGGAGCGTGCGTTTGTTCCAGCTCCTCCCCACGTCAGCCATGTTATCGCGTTGCTGCCTTGTTGGTGTGGTGGTAAGGCGTGGGGAGGAAAACTGCTGTGGCCGTAGGATCGCATGTCAGCCTTTGTGGGCTTGTGTTCTTGACCATCGAAGTGCTTCTTAGTGTTTCATTTACCCTCTTACCTGTGAATGTAAGGGTGAAGGGGGTGGAGTAGAAACGCCCTTTCTCCAGGTGGGACAAATCTCTGGTAAAGTCTTTTCTGCTATGGTCTCGGCCGTTGTATGGAGCGTGATCTAGGATGTTTCATAATGTACACTTGCCTGTCCCCTGGCAGAGCAGCAGAGGTCTTTCTGGGGTGTAGCTGTGAGAACACGATGGGGTTCCTGGAGGCTAAGCCCATGATGTATAGGGGTCCCCTGGAGTCTCTCACTCTTGTGCAGTCCACACTCGGCCTCCAGCAAAAATGTCAAACAAAAATGTCAATATTCCTCTGAGTTTCTGGCTCCAGTAAGTATATCTCAGCTCTGACTCTTTGGGATTTTCTGTCTCCCCAGATTTGGGGGTGGGGGGAGTTTACCCTGAAACTCCAGTTCTTTGATGAGTCCAAGAAAATGTTTTGTTTTGTTTTAGCTTTTTCTCATTATAAAGACAAGAATATATATTTCCAAGACATTTACACATTAGAGCTGAATCCAGAAATCCTCCCAACTCCCTTTCAAACCCTAACGTTTCTCAGCTGAATCTGTCTGCTTTTCCTCATGTCAGTGTCCATAGTCCTAGGGAGGGCCAGCATCTGTCGCAGGCGGGACGTGGTCACGGCCCGAACGGATCCCCACATTTGCACTCTAGCCCCAGCCAGTTCTCTGTAACACCCAGAGAAACGTTTTCAAATGCAAATTAAATCAGTTTTCTCTGCCACTTAAAGCTCATCAATGGTGGTAATGGCAATCGAAGGGAGGGCTCTTCTGTGTAAACTTTTAAGATTTTAAACATACAAAACCAGAAGAAATACTATCTCGGGAATATAAGATCCAATGGAAAGAACAAGGAGATTTGGAGAGATGACCAAGTCTAAAGATGTCGGATGATAAAACAGACCGGGTGCATGACAATCGCGTGAGAAGGGCAGAGAAAATGGAAAGATGAGTTGGGGGTGCAGAGTGCTTTAGATGTGCTGGGTGAACAAATGCAAGGGCACTGATGACTCTTCGGGATGCTGGAAGGTCTTGGCCAGTGGGCAGCACCAGGTTCTCTGGTGGATGATGCCAGGTTACCAGATGGGGATGAACAGGAGAACCAATTGAAAGTCTGTGCAAGGAGTGGCTGGATACCCAGGTTTACTCTACCACTGTAAGCATCCACATGGCTGTCCCACCCCTGCCCCACAGAGGAGAAACACACCTGCGATAAACTTGACTCACTGAACTAAACCAGAGCAACTTAGGATGCAGACACTGGCCAGAGCCGTAGGCAAGAATGGGGAACTGTAGGGAAAGAGGGGTTCAGTGACAATGTGCATATTCAGTTGCTGTCTGCGTACCGTGGTGCCTAGAGCACAGGAATGCATAACTGAGTGTGTGAGCGGGCGAATGAATACATGAATGAAAGGTTTAACCAGCTGACTTCTAAATATTTATAGCTTTATTTATACTGTCGAGATTTTACAATTTTTTCAAATATCTTCCTGGGAAGAAAAATTAAACGATTAACTTCTAATTGGTGGGAAACATGAGCACAGCGGCAGGACAATAAATGTGCGACAAAGACGATGCCCGCTTGCCTCGTCCATGGTAAGAAGGTGTTTTGTCCCGTTGGCTTGAACTGTCCCATGGGGCTCAGTGCAGCGTGTGTAGAACAGGGATGCGGACTCGCTAAGCCCGTAGCGTGACTGTCAGTGGAGCAGCCCCGGGCGTCCCTGTAGCAGCAGGAACTCAATGATAATTGTAGTCAAAGAGCAGCATTTTGTTCAGACCGATCCCAGGCCAGGAAGTCATAATTCAAAGTCTATTCACTGGTTCAAGAAATTTGCTTGTACTTACGTGGGCGTTCACCCCACACATTTAATGCAGCTGTTATCACTAAACTAGTTCTCGCACGTCTGTACTCTCTCAGATTAGTGAAGGCCAAAAGCACTTCTTTGGCAATGAACATGTAGCCATGTTGGACTTATTTCTTGTGGTCTGAGTGTAAATCAGGGCAGGTAGATGGGATAAACGAAGCAAGCACAGTTCAAGAAAGGCCAGTATCACTTATGAATACGGATGCAAAATTGTGCAGCCAGTGGTAACCATCCACACAGAGCAATGTCCAAAAACGATGACGCCTCGTGATCAAGCCAGGAGTATCCCCGAAATGTAACATGGATTTGACATTTTAAAAAGTCAATTAATATTATCAGCATTAACAGAGTAAGGTCTCAAAATAATTTTTTTGGTCATCCCAATAGATTGAGAAGAAAAAAAAAAAGCATATTATGAAACACAACCTTCATTTGAGATTAAACAGACACAAGAAAAATAATGAATCTTAGCAAAACAAATTGGAAAATAAGGAACTTCCTTAACCTGATAAAAGTTATCAATAACAACAACAACAATCCCTTTGAGATTAAGGCACAAAATAAAAGTGCCTACTTACCACTGCCGTGCAATCGGGCACAGAAAGGCATAGTCAGTGGTACAGGGGACAAAAAGGAAATGTCAACATGTATGTGGATCAAGAGGGAAAAAAAGATCTCGTTTAAAGGTAATTCAGTTGCGTAAAAGAATATTTAAAAGTCTCAAAATATCTAACTGAATAAAAACATGCAATAAGAAAACTCAGTGTAAAAGTAATATTCAGAAATCCATTGCATTCTTATATATCAGAAAAAACAAAGAGATACAATTTAACATCAAAAATATAAACTAGAAATAAATCTAACAAAATAGTTGGAAGATTTTTATGGAGACCTTTATCAATAATATTAAGTGGTATTAAGGAAAGATATATAGGTCTTCATAAAAGAGGTTATATCCATGTAGTAGAAAATCATGTTTATATGTCAGAGGACAATATTTTTAAAATTCTACCTTTCTATTTTATCTGTAGAACCAATTTCATCTTCATCAAAACCTCAGGAGGTTTGTTTTGTTTTGTTTTTCTTATTTATTAGGTATGTTTTTTAGAAAGTTATGACCAAATGATCCCCAAATTTATCTGCACTCCTAAAACATCAAGAGAGTTGAGAAGGGGGGACAAGGTGGAGAGATTAGCCATAATTGGCATTAAGGTTTATTTTGAAATAATAATAATAATAGGACATTGTGGTTTGGGAAGAGGCTCAAAGAGATCAATGGGAGAACAAGAGATCCCAGAAGCACATGTATGACACAGGTAGTATGACACAACAGTGGGGACATGACAGGCATGTTGGTAAATCATGATGAGACAGCAGTGTGTGCACCTGGGCAAAAAGGACGATGGACCACTTTCTCACACCACATAACTACTTCATTCTAGGTGGATTAAAGAGCTACATCTGCAAGGCAATACTTTAAAGCATATTGGTAAAAATATTGGAAAATATCAAGACTGAAAACATAAGCCATCTATTTATCTAGAATATATAAGTAAGCATATGAATTAATAAGAAAAAGGTGAAACATCCATCTAAAAGTGGGCAGAAGACTTGACTAGCCAGTACAAATGCAAATGGCCAACAAATATAGAAAATCTGCTCAATGTTATTGATAAACAGGAAAACACAAATTAGAACTGCAATAAACTGCTATTAAAACCCTAACTGGCTGGCAAATCTGTTAGAATACAGAGCGATGGCACCTTTCCTACATGGCTGGTAAATGTGTGAGTTGTAGAAGTACTTTTGGGCAGAAACGAGCACTTATTCTTAAATTAAGAAATTTCATTCTTAGGTATATTTCTTAAAGGAACCTTTGCCCTTGTGAAAAAGGGGACCCATACAAGAACATACATAACAGCATTGTCTGTAGTGGCCCCCAAACTAGAAACAACTTAACACGTTGCGTATGGCGGGGTTTAAATCCCTCGTGAAGATTCTCATGATCCGTGATCCGTACGCAACGTGTTAAATTTCCATCAGCAGTAGATTCGATAAACAAATTGTAGCATGTCATATAATGGAGTGTTGCAAAGCAATAAGAAAATCAGTAGCACAGCCATGGGCATCCCAGCACAGAGATACATCTTAGAAATGTTGAGAAAAATAAACAAACCACAGAAGAATACCTGTAGTATGATTACATTCACATGAACGTCAGAACCAGGCAAAATCAAACACTGCATCTTTAGACAATTGACGCATGGGTGATAAAGTCACATTTATAAATGGCAAGAGGGTGCTTCTGAAAACCATCAGTTCATCTCGCGGCGGGGGTGCGGTGCAGCTGGGGAGGATCGCAGGGGCTGGCCTCCAGAAGTGACCATCTTTCTTTTACCCTCCAAGGTGGTTACATGTGTTTATTGTTATTTGAAATATGCATATATAATGTCTATGCTTTTTGGCTACATTGCTGATGGCTGGCACCCTTATCAGACGATACAGGACTGAGTAATATTGCATGAGTGGTATCATGAACACATGAACCATAGAGTGTGCCGATGAAACTGTGCATCAATTAGGATAATTAGAGGGTGAGTAGCAAAAGTGGGGGAGGAGTTGGGAGTTGAATTTGGAAAGGTACATTGTCAATGGTGTGGGAGGCTGTAGTTCTCCAGGAAAACTGGACTCGAGCTGTGGTCAGTTAGGAGATGTCGAAAGTTTCTGGAAGGAAGTGTGATATGAGAATATCTGCTCATCACAAATCCTTAGAGTACACACACACAACACACACACACACACACACACACACACACACACTCACATATATAACCATGAAGGTACACGAAGGTAATGTAGAAAGTTCTTAGGTGACATTGGGTGGGAGTGCATGGATTGTAAGCTAGCAGGATAGTAGACATATATGCTTCTGTGGGTATGTACATTCATTTTTGAAAGTATTACTTTAGAGAAGCCTGAAGGTTAATCAAATGTTGTTACCTGTCAGGTGGTTGGAAATACACGTCAAGAGGGGAGAGGAAAGGCGGGAGAAGAATGTAGATTGTGGATCCTTCCTCGTGGAGTAAAGGGGGAACTCTCAGAAGGTGAAGTCTTCAGGGGTTCAGTAGCGTTGAGAATGACAAAGGGACAAAGGCAGAACTGCAGGAGAAACCTAGTCAAACAAGAGATAGCAGAGAAGAGCCCATCATGGGGCAGAGAAAGAGGCCGATAAGTGGTAGGAAGATCACTAAAATCGATTAATGAGCAGATGTCGAGGAAGGAGAGAAGAATTGGGAAAATCCGAAAGACGTCCATAGGTTCTTTGAGGGCTTCTCTCTCTGGAAGGATTGTCCTCTTTGGCAGCTTTCATGATGGATCAAGGCAGAAAGAGACCCGTCCCCAGCCATGCAGACCAAGTCTAGGATTGCCCCCAAATCTCCAACTCTTTCCATTCATGCTCTCCATCTCCTCTGGGTCAGTATGGCCAGGACCTTTGACTTGCTTCTGACTATGGCAAAGGTGGTGTGACTTCATGACTAGCTTACATAAGATTGTCACCTTTCTTGCTAGTAGACTCTCCCTTGCTAGTTTGATGAAGCAAGCTTCTATGTTGCAAACTTCCCGAAGGAGGGGCCCACACAACAAGAAACAGAGGACGGTCCCCAGCAACTAACTTCCAGTCAGAAATGCACCCCTCAGGCTTACAAGTGACAAGGAGCTGTCCGTGGTCAGCCCACTTGGGCTCAGAGGTACATCTTTCACCAAGTGGACCTTGCGATGGAACCACAATCCTCATGGATGTGTTGCTTGCGTCTGGCTTGCTTAAAACCATGTGCATTTAGTTAGTGCTGTATGGTTTCTGGGGCCAAGGAAGATTTACCTGGATCTTTTGCCCTCCCCTTGATCTTGAATTTCTGGCTTTCAGAACTGTGAGAAAAGTGATTGCTGATATTTCAGCCAACCAATCTATGGTGTTTTGTTATAGCAGGCCTTGCAAACTGATAGAATGAGAGAGAGAGAGAGAGAGAGAGAGAGAGAGAGAGAGAGAGAGAGAGAGAGAACTTGAGGGAAAGAAATTTCAATTTCTCTAAACTCTAATTTTGCAGTTTCACTTTTTTTTTTTGAAAAATAATATAAGGTAGGCACTCAGGGAAGAGTATATTTCTAGAAGTTATTTTTGCATTTTGCTCCTAACTGCACAAATAATCCTTACTGATATATTGCCAAGATAATTTTTTCAGTGGCTAATTTGTCTGGATATCATTTTGCTTGTAGACAAAGTTCACCTATTGTAACATCACTCTGCTTGGAGTTTCATCTTCTGAAAACAAAGGCTCCATTTTGGTAATGGGTGAATGATAGACGTTATTGTTAGTGAACCATCCTTGGGACCAAAAGACTTTTCCCCGTAGCAATAATTACCAACAAAGGGTACAGACTCAGATTTTCACAATTACAGGGCTTAGGTGACCAGTAATGGCTCAGCATGCATTTAAATTTCATGAAAATGTTCTTGAGTAACAAGATTTTGCTTCCATGGTAATTCTATTATAATCTATACATTTGATGTGTATAATTATGGAAACTGTTTTATTATATGAATTGTTTGTACCTGTTTTGATGGCCTTTCTTTGTTCATTACATTGAAATTAACCTAATAATCCCATTAATGTTAATGGGAACTGCCACTTCAAATCCTGTAGAAGGGGATTAATATGCCCTGCAGTCCTGGGACATGACTTTGATACATTTTATATTATTAATCTCATTCATGGGCATGTTTTATGTTGTTACAAACAGGCATAATGGTACTGGATGCCTTCAGCAACAGAGGAAAGAGGTGGTGAATTAGGGAAAGGTAATAGCCAATCCAGAAAATTCGGAAAGGAAGTTCACAGATTGTTGGAGTAATTGAGTCATTTGGATGACATCAGGCCTCGTGCCTCCTACTGGGGTGGGATCTCCTGCCCCGCCCAGTACAGGTGTATAAGTCTCCGCACTGCAGGACTTATACAGCTGGCAAACGCTGTCCAGTTCACTTGTGGTGGCTTTTTAAGCACTTCCTAAAATTACAATAGCTCAAATCATTGACAAAAGTGATATATGTGGGTCAAAAATTATTGAACACAAAGAAAGAAATTATGTGAACTGATAGAATATATATATCTGCCCCGGATCCTGGCACAGAGCTCCCAAAACCCTTGGAATTTCCTGGGAAACAGGAGTGTCTTTTGTTCTAATGAGATGCCTCTTGGTGGCTCCTGGAAGGGGGATGGTCATCAGAAAGACCAAGCCATGATTAGAAGCTTGGAACTTTCAGCCCCACCCCTCATCCTCCAGGGAGAGAAGAGAGGTTGGAAATAAAGTCAAGGGTCATAGTTCTGGAGGCTGGAAGTTCAAGATCAAGATGTCAGCAGGGTTGGTCTCTCTAATGGCCTCGCTCCTCAGGTGGCTGCCTTCTCCTTGTGTCTTCTGTGTGGGCCCCTCTGGTGTCTCTTCCTCTCTGAACAGGCCAGCAGCCCTATTGGATCAGGACCCACCCTTATGACCTTGTTTAACCTTAAGTACCTCTTCAAAGGCGGTATCTCCAAATACATTCACATGTGGGGTTAGGGCGTCAATAGAAGGGGCATAATTCAACCCACAAACATGAGTTTCCAGCTTTGCTTTGGTTGGTTTTGTTTTGTCCCTTAACAGAAGCTGAATAGGAGTCACATGTCACCTTACAGAGCACCTTGGCCTGCATCGGGCCTGGCTTTGATAGGAGAGAGTAACCCCAGACCCCAGCACCTCTACTCTGAATTAAGTGAGATGTTACTTATCCTGAGAGCTCGCAGCTTCCTGGAGCAGTGAAATAAGAATAAAATTAGAGTTAGAGGAAGAAAACGTGCCAGCTGGTCCTGAGTACGAGACGGGGAGTGGTGGGCGTGGCCCTGACGGACTGCGCATGTGTGACAGTGGCCACAGCACACTCGCGAGGTGGCAGACACCTAGGAGCGGGGGGCCACAGGCTGCCCCAGTGCTGCCCGCATGTCCCAGGGGTGCGCGCTGCGGGCGGCAATGAGGGCGCGCGGGAGGACCCGCCACCGCCCGGAGCGGGAGCGGGTGACAGACTCCTGAGCCGGCCGATTCACAGCTCAGGCCTCGGCCCTCCGTGAAGAGCCTGTTACAGCTGCAGATGGAGCCCTCAGCCTCTAACTGAGGAGGTGAGGAATGGTGGCCACAGAGTAGTGTCCCTAAATCATGTGACTGGGGACCTGATTTGTGTGGGTGCCGTGGTCGCTCAGGGAAAGGATGACGCAGCTGTCTGAGGTCGACTCTCCAGCAAAGGCTGACAGGAATGCAGCAGGGAGCCAGGCAGAGTTAAGTGTGTTTGGGGGAGGGCAACACACCCGGCATGCTGGCTCTAATAAATACAGCCCGAGGGGTCACGAGGGGCATCGTGTGCCCCCCAAACCACTGGGGTGGGCGTGGGTGGGGAGCGAATCACAGGCCCACCTCCGTCTGCAGAAAAGCCGCCTGGAGAGAGGATGCAGGCTCGGGATGAGCCCGGGGAGGCGCGGGACCGGCCTTAGTGCTTGGACATCCAGGCTGGCACTCCGGCCAGTTAGTGCAACGTATCTGTTATTCCAAATCCCGGCATCGTGCATCCTTGCAGCTGCTTTCTAATTGCATATGTTTGTAGGAAATAATTCATTTGTGCATATGGGCATCTTTGTTCCCTCAAAACAGAATGAGAGGGAGGGAGGGAAAAAGAGAACAAAACCCACTCTCTTCCATGCTGAACCACTGGCCTGTCTGAGGTCAAGGGAGAGGAGAAATGGGACCCCATCCAGGGGCACAGAAAGCCCCTGGCAGCAGGAAGGAGACAGATGGAACAGGCCGGACAAGAGCAGAAAACCCAGAGTCACATGAGGGGCTCAGGGAGAGAGCACAGGAGTCGGGAAGCTGACCTCGGATCAGTGAGGCAGATGGGGCTTAGGCAGAGGCACGCTTTCCAGGGACCGCCAGGCCCCTCGCTCCCAAAAGGAGGAAGAAAGAGGTACCATACACAACATGTATTCTCTCTTCCGGATTTAAGCACTTTTTTGAGCTTAATGAGACTTCAAAATCTTACAAACACAAGTTTATTGGAGAATCAGCCCTGGCTGTCAGAGGCCATCTCAATGAGATGGCTGGTGGGCCCACCACTTGCACGTGTCCCCTGCCCGGGGCCTGAGCCAGAAATGGCCATGTGTCCTGCTTCCAGGGAGCTGTGCCCTGCACCCTGTCTGCGCTGCAGCCCATCTGACCCACAAGGGGGCACCTTCAGCCCCCAGAGCGCTGAACCACAGGGTCCCTTTTCATCCAGTGCCTCTTCTTTGTAGCCCCAGAGTTAGCAATGTGATTCCCTGGGAGGAACCACTCATCCCCGCCCTCCTCCCTTAGGGGCCCTTCCCTACACGTGGAAGCGACCCAGCGCAGTCTCCGAGCTGCTGTCGATGGATCGGGCTTCTGCTTCTGTCTGAACCAGCCTAGACTCTTTCTGGAACTGCACAGCTCTCCAAGGACAAAGCACTTGCTCAGAAGAGCCGAAGGAGTGAGCAGAGTGTAGAGTTCCCACGCTGATTAGAACGCTGGCCAGGTAAAGACCCTCTCAGACCCTCTGTGCACCAAGGAGCAGTAGTAATGGAGGTCTGAGGACTCTGCCGTCCAGACGTGATAAAGCAATGCCGATTAAGCTTACTTTCAGCCAGGTTTCCCCGAAGCTGAAAGCTGACCCTCCCTCCCAACGCATATCCTCACAGGGGCCGGGTTTGCTTTGGAAGCATCTGATCACCTCCCCACAGAGCGACTTCCCATTCCAGACTGACGCACATGTGTATACAGACCTCATTCATGGATCCATGTGCACAGGCCTGTTTATTCACGAATCCATACATGCAGACCTCCCCATACACACAGATGTATGTACACAGACCTCCACACACACAGATGTATGTACACATACCTGTTTATTCATGAATCCATACATGCAGACCTCCCCATACACACAGATGTATGTACACAGACCTCCTCACACACAGATCCATGTACACAGATTTTATCATACACTGTGGTAAGAATGGGCAACATCCCCCCTCCCGCACTCGACCTGCCTGTACCCCTCATCTCCCCTAATCATGGCGTCTTGGAATGTGGTGCCTGAGCCCCAGAGTCTCAGATCTCTGCGGTGATTATGGAATTTCATAAAACCTATCACTGAATCTAGTATTCTGCTGAAAACATGAAATGAATGCAAGCAATAAGATGCCCTAGCTGGGAGGCACAGAAGAAAGGCTTACTTTCTGCAAACCCCATGGAGACCCACAATTAACGAGTGCTTCATAGAAATGTCTGGGAATAACATTTTCATAACATCACAAGGTCTTCTGTTAATTTGGTTTTGACAAATATGAATAGAAATGAACCTGTTTTAAGACCATGGTGCCTCCATATCCTAATTGTTTGGCTTCATGAGCCTGTGTCCTCATCTAGAAAATGGAAATCATCATAGCTGCTGCACCACGGCTGCAGCCCAAACCTGAGGTCACACGTGGGAAGTGACGCGTACAGCTCTGTACAGAGCAGGCAAATGTTAAGCTAAAATCCCCTTCTTCCTTCCTTGGGGACACAAAGGAGTATGAACATTAAAGTTTACTCTCTCCTCAAACACAACATTCTTTACAGTATGGTCTCTTTTTAGAGCAGGATCTCTCCTAATTAAAGAAATCAGACAACTAATTATTTTTTCTTCTTGAGAACCAGTGTAGTCAGATTTCCAAGGCAATAAATGGGAACTGTACCACAGCGGAGGAATTCAATTATTTAAAGGAACGTCTTTTTCCAGCTCCTAGCTAACAGAGGAAGATTTACTAGAATAAAGCCTAACCATAGAGAGAATCCAAGCAAAGAAAGTAATCTGCAAAATAAAAAGGACCCCAAGAAACATTACTGTCGTGGGGAGCTACATCAGGAAGGAAAACAAACGTTTGTTTTGTTTTTCCATCTGCACTATTCCACTGTGTCCAGAAGGTTCTCAGAAGAGCTGCCTGCTTTGCCCTCTGAGGGGCGGTGCAGTGGCCTCTGTCCCAAGTGGAAGCAGAGTGAGGGAGCCTGCTGTAGACACGTGTGTCAGTGGTTTCGTGACTTAAAAACCCCGTGCATTTTCCCCACTTCAGCCTCGCACCAACGTCAGGGCCCACAGCTTTCTGTTTCCCTCCATGACTGCTGGCATTCCCTGATTTCTGCCCAGTACCCGCATTCCTTCAACGCCGTGGCCGTGGCCCGACCTCCACCTTGTCTTCCCCAGAAGCTGTAAAGAGACACCTGGGACTCCCTGCACACCCTCCCATCCCTGCACACTGCGGCTTCTAGACACCGACCGCGCATTGCCTGCTTGCAGCTCCTAAGTGGAACCCGTTCCTGCAGCAGACAACGTCCCAGCAGAGTCCCCTGTAAACACAGCAGCAAGCTGCATGCAGGTCCTTCGTAAATGATCTGAAATACCATAGATGACACAGGAAATCGACAAGGAGGACAGTCCAGTTGGCAGAAGGGCCCAGCCCCTGTGTCCCCAGCACGCTGTCCCCTGGTGTTCTGGATGAGTCAAGAGTCACCGGCAGGAGCCAGAGGACTGGGTGAACAGAATAATCTTCAGACATCATCCTTGAATGTGGGCGCTTACACTTGCCTGTGAGACAGGGAACACGTGACAGGGCTCTTGATGTTGTGTTTCTTGACAAGAATCTGGGGTAAAGAATTCCCATGTTGCCACTTAAGGCTTTACCCACATGTTGAAATAGAGTCAAGAACATTATCTAAATCTTTCCTCACCAACATTTGAAGGTATGTGGCTTTGGGAAAGTTGTGGGGGCGGGAGAAGTCCCGTGACTTTGTGGTCTGATTGACAAAACACAAGTAGCAATGTTTATATCACGGACATGTTCTGAAGCACGGATGATGTAAGCAGATGGACATCGCTAGTTACTGACATACCAGGCGAGGGGTTTGTGGCTTCTTGTCTGAATCACAGCCACTCCCAGTCTTATTCCCAGCAGCAGTGCCCCCATTTAGACACGGGGAGTCAGTGTTCTTCCAACTCATTAGTTTTAACTACAAAGTTTAGTTGACCAGTGTTGGGTGATGCGTTGTATAGACAGGTGTTAGCTAAAACTGGAGGTAAGTGCATTATGACATATAAGTGTATCAATTCAACACATTGTACACCTTCAACTTCTACAGTCTTATATGTAAATTATATCTCAATAAAACTAAATAACATGCCTCGCCATTTTAAAACAAGAAAACACATTACCCTACAGTTAGATCACACCCATTGCTCTTTCTGTCACCTCGAAAACATGAATTATGATCACACAGACCCTTTACTCTTGGCTACTTCTTCATTAAGCACCCGTGTGTCCTGTATACACACCTCCCACCTGCCTGGACGTTTTATTCTGATTCTTTCATCATTCATCTGAAATATATGCTTGAATACTAATGTCAGAAATGGAAAAAGGACATTTCTGGGTCCTTGTTCCTCCTACAGTGCCATCTCTTGGCCTCCTTGGTGAACGTGGGACTTCAGGGAACTCACATTCGTGTCCCCTTGGAAACACAGGTGTGGATCTGTTGCCCCAGCCACTCGGGGCTGACTGGCCAGGCGGGTGACGCTCCAGCCGGCCTCAAACTAGCCCTTTGGCATGAAGTTGTCTGCATTTCTTTAATTATTGCTTCTTTTTCACATGTTCTCTGCTCTCATTTTGGAACTCCTTTCAAATGGACAGCATCCCAGGACATCACCATGCTTCTGAATTTTATCCGGTTATGTTTCAACGACACATGAACACTGGCCTTGAACTCAGCCAGGATCTGTCGTTTGCCAAACACTGTTCTAAATCATTATTTCACTTTTCTTCAAAGTGACCAGCTCTGTGATTTTTCAAATTTTATTAATCAATGTCAGAATAGCAAGAATTTCTCTTGCTTTCAATTTATGAGTTTCTTCTTCCTTCATAGCTGACTGTTCTTGTAGCTCCATGTCATTGTCTGAATAGCACTGAGGGTGATGAGATGTATGTTCTTTCCCATTTCCTGAATCGAATGCTTTCTACCTGAGGAGTCTGGCCTGTTTCTTCTGAGTTGCTGATCCTTCTCCAGTGATGAGGGATTCTTGTCTAGGTCTGACTTGGTTAGTCCCTTGTTGGTGGCCACCAAGGCCCCTCAGGCACATCCTCTGGCCTCAGAGCCCCCACCAGGGACTCAGCCCCCTGCCCCACTAGGTGGCCCCTGGAGGCCCACACTTCACCATCCTGTGCAGAGTTCAAGTGCTGTTCAAAGACCTTAGTGTTGCCACTGGCCACTGTTACTAGGCCCCATATGTCCTGTCCCTGCCGGTGACTTGGGGACATCAGTGAAGGGAGAGGGAGGTTATTCCTGTGGGGAAGTAGAGAAGGTTTTGCTTTGGAGATGGAACTGCTGAGCTCATGCTGAGCAGAGGGCTGCGGTGGCCGGGAGGGAGGTCCTTCCACAGATGGCTGTCCTGCTCGTGTCTCTGACCACCCCATAAATCCCCACGTCATTTAGCAAGAAAAGTAAAATATGGGCATGAGAGCTGCTCCTGCGTCGTCAGCTCATAACTATTAGTCAGTTCAGGCTAACAGCGTGCCACACGGTAACATAAGCGACAGAAACTCATTGCTCACAGTTCTGGGGACTGGAAGTCCAACATCAGGTGCCACCAACTCAGGCTCCTGGTCAGTACTCGCTTCCTGGCTGACAGGGGGCGTCCTTGTCACTGTGTCCTCACGCAACAGACACAGAGCCAGGAAGCTCTCTGGAGCCTCTTCCTGTATTATCAGGACACTAATCCCGTCATGGGGGGCCCCACCCTCATGGCCTCACCTAAGCCTCATCACCTTCTGGAGGCCCCACATCCAAACACCACCACACTGGGGGTAGGGCTTCAACATGTGAATTTCGGGGGACTCAGTTCAATTCATAGCAACATTCGTGGCTGACGGTGCTGACGCCCACTCTTTGTGCCAATTCCGAGGGTCTCTGGCTGTCCTGAGAGAAGCTGGTCTAAGCCTCACATTCCCGGGGGGGTTAGTAGGCAGCTTCCTAGGCTTATCCTGCAAGCTCAGCCCTGAGCAGCTACCCATCTGCAGGCCCCACTGAGACAGAAGGGGTTAAAGCAGCCGGCCTGTGAGCCACTGGACCTCGGGAAGATAGGGGTCCCCTGGGAAAGGAATAGAAGGGAACTTGTTATTTAATCCGATCTCTTGGAAACTGTGTCTTTGGGTCAATCTTTGCTAAGGGAGCAGTTACCTAAGGGACTATCCATAGTTGGATATGCCCAGTGCCTAGCTAAAGAGGCACGTGGAGCCGATGGGCCAGTCTCTAGGCCGGGCTCCTGGGCACTCAGCTCTGGGGAGGGACGTGCCTTCCTGCCATGGGGCACCCCACAGACCTCACCGCGACACCTCGCCCGCTGTTCCTGTGCAGGGTGTGTGTCTGAAGGAGGGAGGGAGGGCGTGAGGGGCAGCGTCGGTGTCCACGCTGCTCACGGCTGTGTTGGTGCCCCGATGGGCATCACTGAAATTACTCCCCACACTTGACGGGGCAGCTCTGACTGGTGGGAATGTGATTTGATGGGCACTTTCACGTCAGCTCCCCGACAGAATGAAAAACAACAGAAAGCCACATGCCACGCAGCCCACAGAAGGTGCTCTGTCTGCGTCGCTGCACTTCCGAGGGGCTTCAGTATTGTTCTCACTTACCTGCGGCTGCATCTCTTTGGAGCGAGAAGCAGTTGAACCGTGGATTGAATGAACTGCCATATTGGAAGTGGGGCCCTTCTGCTACTTTAATGATGTTCATATCTTTCCCTCTGCTGGGTGACAACACGGTACATTTCAAATGAAAGCAGAATTTGTCACTTTTATCAGCACCATTTTTACTAGACAGAAAGCAGTGATCTGAGGAAAAAATGATAAGCCCTTCAGCTAGCCATGGCTGAAACTTTTCATCCTGGGGGCTTCACAGAGAAGTTCCCAGTGTAGACATAATGTGCACACAGAAAAAATCAGAAATGACAAACCAGTAAGTGCTCACAAGACGAGACGACTCACAAAGAACCGTGTTGAACCCAGGTCGGAACGCCCACGTGTCTGGGCTCCCTCGAGTCGCTTACACCTGGTTCGCACTTTCCTTTTGGCTCATTGCTCGCCTAGGAGTCCCAGCAGATGGCAAGGTAGCATACAGGGAACTCACCTGCGGCAGGTGAGGGCCTCGGAGGCGGGCAGTGGGCTCACATTATCCATCTATCGGAACAATATTACGGGACACCTTCCAGCACACTACGGGCTTTAGACACGTTACTTTGTTTTGTTTTGTGTTTTACATAGTAAATGTTATTGTTTTAGAATGGGTTTAGGTTTACTGAAAAATGTAGCAGAAAGTACAGCAGTTCCCACATACCTCTCACACCCACCGCTTCTCCACTGGTAGCATTTTGTGTTACTGTGTCCCATTTGTTACCAATGGTGAGTCAATACTGATACATTAACAGGAATCAAAGCCCATAGTTTACATTAAAGTTTACTCTGTGTTGTAATTCTGTGGGTTTGGACAAATGGATAATACATGTATCTGTCATTACAGTGTTATACACATGTATTTAGGGTTCCTGGCCCTAAAAGTCCTGTGTTCTGCCTGCTCATCCCTCCCCCTCCCCGTAACCACTGGCAACCACTGATATTTTTACTGTCTCCTTAGTTTTGCCTTCTTCAGATGTCATATGGTTGGACAAATACTGTATGTAACCTTTTCACACTGACTTCTTTCACTTGGTAACTTACACTTCGGCTTCACTCATGTGTTTCTGGTTTGACAGCTCATTTATTTGTATCACTAAGTAACATTCCCTAATCTGGATGCACCACAGTTTGTCTGTCTGCCGACCTACTGGAGGGCATCTGGATTGCTTCCAAACTTGGGCATTTATGAACAGAGCTGCCATAAACATCTACGTGTAGGGTTTTGAGTGGACGGAAGTTTCTATCTCCTTTAGTAAACACCAGTGGGAGTGATTGATGGATCATATGGAAGAAACATGTTTAGCTTGTAAGAAACCACCAAACTGCCTTCCAAAATGGCCACACCATTTGCATCCCCAGCACCAGTGAGGGTTCCTGTGGCTCCATGTTCCTGTCAGCGTTTGGTGGTGTCAGAATTCCGGTTCTGGGCCTTTCTAATGGGTGTGCGGTGGTGGCCCACTGTTGCTTTAACTTGCGTTCCCTGATGCCATGATGTGGGACATCTTTTCATGTGCTTATTGGCTAACTGTGCATCTTCTTTGGTGAGGTGTCTGTTCCGATCATTTTTTCCCCTTTTTTTAAGTTGCTTTTTTGTGTGTTTTTTTGTGTATTGTTGAGTTTTAAGAGTTTTTTAAGAAAATGCATTTTGGACACTAGTCCAGGCTTCCCACCTTTGTACACACAGGGCTTGGTTTTGCCTCCGACATAGCTCAGCCCTGTAGTGCACATCCAGCCAAGGCTGCTGTGACAAACGTCATCTGACAACGTCTGCTTAGGATGTGCAGTTGCTCTGCCCACAGTTTGCTCACCCCTACAATGAAGTCCCTGAGAAAAGCATTTTGCTTTGTTCTCCTTCTCACATACATTTCAGTGAGTGCAACTGCAAGGGTTACAGGTGTGTGAATCTGTTACTTAGGATATAAGGCCCACATGTTTCCCAGAGAAGTGCCAGAAGGTTCTGTTCACCAGCCCTGGGTGAGACACCCTGGGGTTCCCGCTTTCCCCATGTTGACATCTGTGGTGCTTTCTGTGCCTGCAGAACGAGTGTTAAATCCTGCCTCGAATGTCCTTGATTTTCACCTCGCTTTTCACTGATGGTGTCGCACATCTCGACTTGGATTTTATTGCACGTGTTTTCATTTTCAGAGACACCTCTTCAGGCCTGTGCTATCCTTCTGTCTATCGTCCTTGCTAATCACAAGCCAGTCCCTGGAGAAATTGCCTTGTATTTCAGCCTCAAAGAAGATGGCCTTTACCAGGCTAACGCTGTGTGAGCTCTCTCTGTGATGGCTTTACTGTTCTAAGACTTTAGGGCAAGTCAGTGTCAAGCTAAAGGAAACTTCCAGCAGTTGAGAAGGGGGAAAGTCCAACCCAAGGCATGCCCCCTGGAATGAATATAGTTTAGACATAGGATCAGGTTCCGATGACTGCCTTAGAAATTCCCAGGGGGTGACCCAGTCGGAACCTCTAAGTTTGGGCAAGTCTAGTGTCATTCAGGTGACACAGTGGAGGGAATCCAAATATGAGAAAATAGCTAAGGGTCACGTGGGGCTGCGTCCCTCACCTGGAAGTGTGCCTACTGAGCTGGAAGGAGGGCAGGAAAGCTCCTGGGGGGAGTTAGTGACGGGCGCGCCATCCACGGGAGCCTGCAGACCTGACAGCTGTGAGCATTGAAACGTCTATGCAAGATAAAGACACCGGGTCAGCACAGAGAGGTCAGCTGCAGAGCGTGGGTTAAATCAAGCTAGGATTTGGAGATGCAGCTGCTTTTAAAGCAAAGAGTCGTTTTTTGGGAACAAACGGCCTACATCTGATTGGCAGGAAAGGATGTTGTGGAATCCAGTTTGGGTTCCAGGAGTCACATGCTACCTGTTCCAGTGCATGGGGGTGGTGGCTTCACTGAAAGGCGCATTGGTGAGAGATAGCTGCTGACATATTTTCTGATTCCTTCAGGACTGAGACTAGGACCACTAAAGCTTCATGCAGGAAGCCTGGTTTTGAGAAAATACAGAGGAGAAAAAGGAATGTATTTTAATGAACTCTTTTTACACTCAATGTATTCTAAGCCCCGGGACTGTTCAGGGACCGAGCTCAATCAGATACAGCGGCTGCGCTCAAGTTGGCTAATAATAGTAATTATAACACGGGTTAGTTAGTACTCGCTATACAGAGCATCTTACATGGATTATCTCATGGAACCTTTAACGAGAACATATAAAGTAGGTGCCAGTATTCTCCCCATTTTCCAATGAGGTGAAGCGGCTTCCCACAGCCTTCCCACAACCTAACTCACTTTGTTGTGATGTTAACCATCTCAATACATTAGACTAAGTACAAATAAATACGGACACATTGATAAATCCTATGCGAATCACAAAACTAATATAATTTAAAATAAATAACATATGAATCAGGCAGAGGTGCGGTTCTACCGTTGCCGTCGTCTGTGAGCCCGGCCCACCATGGCTCCGGCTCCCACCGTTCCCTCTGTTTGAGCGATTGTGAAACTTCATCAGGACAGTATGCCATGGTGCCCTCTGGCCTCCGCTAGATGAAAGCACGGTACTTATGAGTTAATTCACCCTAGTGCTTTCCCATTCACTTGTGACAGTAAAAGAAACGTTCTTTGGCACCAACTCAATAATAAACACAAAGCCATAAGTGGGCACTAATATCTCTCAGCTGGGATGAGGTGAAACCAGCAATCTCCTAGAGAAAACTGGACCCCAGTTTGAGAAGGTCTTCATTATGCTCTCCTGCCTACCTCTAACCAGCCCTAACCAAAAAAGCAGTTATCTCCCCGTGTGGTAAACACCAAGGCAGGGGAAATGCAGGTACATGTAGAGGACTCCAAACCATCTATCCTGAGAGGATAGGAAAGTTTTCTGAAAAGTGTGAGCCCTCAGCTAATTCTTGACCAAGTTGGCCTGTAGAGGAAGAGGAGGGTTTTCCCGGTGAAGGGAAAAGCATAAGAAAAGGCAAGGGAACATGAAGCAGCGTGATGTATGCGCAAAACAGAAAACACACACACACACACACACACACACATATATATGATGTATGAGGAACAAGAAAAGGGAGAGCAGGTTGGAGAAGCATGAACAAGACAGGTCATGGGGCATCTCCATCTCCATCTCCTTCTCCAGCTCCAGCTCCAGCTCCTTCTCCATCTCCAGCTCCATCTCTGTCTCCATCTCCATCTCCTTCTCCATCTCCAGCTCCATCTCCGTCTCCATCTCCATCTCCTTCTCCAGCTCCATCTCCAGCTCCTTCTCCATCTCCAGCTCCGTCTCCTTCTCCATCTCCAGCTCCAGCTCCTTCTCCATCTCCTTCTCCATCTCCAGCTCCGTCTCCGTCTCCTTCTCCATCTCCAGCTCCAGCTCCAGCTCCTTCTCCATCTCCAGCTCCATCTCCGTCTCCATCTCCATCTCCTTCTCCATCTCCAGCTCCGTTTCCGTCTCCTTCTCCATCTCCAGCTCCATCTCCAGCTCCTTCTCCATCTCCAGCTCCATCTCCGTCTCCTTCTCCGTCTCCATCTCCATCTCCTTCTCCATCTCCAGCTCCGTCTCCGTCTCCTTCTCCAGCTCCAGCTCCATCTCCGTCTCCCTCTCCCTCTCCGTCTCCTTCTCCGTCTCCCTCTCCGTCTCCTTCTCCATCTCCATCTCCATCTCCGTCTCCATCTCCATCTCCTTCTCCATCTCCAGCTCCGTCTCCTTCTCCGTCTCCGTCTCCGTCTCCGTCTCCGTCTCCGTCTCCATCTCCTTCTCCTTCTCCTTCTCCATCTCCATCTCCTTCTCCATCTACTTGTACACTTATTTGTATGTCTACATCTACATCTATATTCCCAACCTGCCCATGGCCACTGTAACAAAAGAGAGGAAAATGGGCAATGTCCCTGGAGAGTTTCCATTTCCATTTCCCTCTGCACTAGCTCTGCAGTGAACACCTCTATGCTGTCTGAAATGGAAAGGCCATGACTTCTGATGAGGCAGTCTCCCCCCAGTCACCCTGGACATCCACCTTTGCGGTGGGCATCCTGATGTGCCAGGGCTGCAGGAGGCCAGGGCTCTTCAGTTCACAGAAACAGCACTCGTATTTCCCATCCCTGGCACTGGCTTGTGGTTTGCTAGCTCCTTTCAATTACAGTCCACGTCCCGTGCTCTGATCGCTGCCGCTGTCATGGCTACATTTCTTAAAGCAATAGCTTTCATTTACAGTGATGCTTCTTTAATACCAGGGATATGTTGGCCAATATTTGTGTGCACTTACTTGCATCGCATTTTCTCATCTAGGAGCTTGTGCCAACACTAAATAGGCAAATTTAGTAAAAGCAGAAAAGCATAAAGAAGAGAATAAACATGACCCATGGACCCCTTCCCGGAGTCTCTGTTGACATTTGACATGCTTTCCTCAGAGTAGTTCCTTTGCATAATGGGAATATATTGAATTTGGGGTGTCACTGCTAACATTATAATATAAATATGTCAATATAACTTTACACTTATTGGAAAATAATTTAATGGCTGTGTACTGTTTCCTTATATCCCTTCATGATTGTCGGCCATTGCTACCACACTTGGTCCTTCTTTGGTTTCTTTATTCATTTATCAAACACCTGCTGAACCCTCTGCACCAGCCCTGATTCCAGCCCCGAGATGAGCAAGGCGAGCAGTCCCTGTCCTGGGCGCTTCCTGGCCGCGTGTCAGAAGCAGACAATGAGCACGTGATGGCAAGAAACAAAATCCCAAATGTGCGTATACTGTACGCAAGCCACGTACAGAAGAAAATTCAGTATTTAAATTTCATTTATAATCCATCATCCACATAATCCCATCGACTAAAATGTGAATAAAAGATAAATAAAGATAAAGTATTTATAAGAAGTATGTATCAAAACATGAAAGATGAAGTACAATACATTTTAGTACCTACCAAGAAACCTAGGCTGATTAACAAAGTGGAATGTTTTCTTAGTTAAATCATAGATTCTCTAGTTAAAGGGTCCCGTTAGGTAGGTCCCTGCTCCGTCACCTGCCCGCCCCCAGACCCGTCCTCACACTCTCTGCCTGCAGGCTTGTTGTCCAGATCCCGAGCTGGCTGGTCCGTTGTGTTCTCAGCATCTTGAGTGTCTGGGTCCTTTGCCTGGCACTGGAAGCCAAGGGGACCTGAAGTGATGCCACAGAATCCCTCGGCCACCGGCTGCCACAGGGCAGGCCAGCCTTGTGTGGACTCACCTGGCAGCCATCCTCCCCGGAGCGATGGTCCTCACGGTGTGGTTGCCGGGCCAGCAGCACCCGAGCATGTGTCAGAAGAGCCAGTTCTGTTTCCCCGCCCAGACCCACCCATGCAGCCTGCGCCGTAGGAGCCTGGAGCGCTTTCAGGGAGACGCTGCCGTCCACTCAGCTGGGACAGCCACCACCCAAGTCACTGCACGTGCCTCTAGTGGAGAAACCCACATCCTGATTATCTTCTCATCCGTAACTCAATCAAACGTCTCTAAAACCCGGGCCGTATTCCAGGCACAACCCCTGGAATATGTAGTGGGGGAAACTGAGCTTCAGAAGCCACCTCTGTCTTGCCGTCTCCTCCGCCCCCCAGGTGCCAGGTGGCCTGGAGGGTCTCCTCGCCCCACCCTGGTCCTCACCCTGGTCCTCACCCTGGCCCTCACCCTGGTCCTCACCCTGGCCCTCACCCTGGTCCTCACCCTGGTCCTCACCCTGGTCCTCACCCTGGTCCTCACCCTGGCCCTCACCCTGGTCCTCACCCTGGTCCTCACCCTGGTCCTCACCCTGGTCCTCACCCTGGCCCTCACCCTGGTCCTCACCCTGGTCCTCACCTGAGGCCACAGGGCTCGTTTACCTGCCAGCGTGGGAGCCGGGGCCCCTCTCGTTTCCGGAAGGGCGCTGGGTACGCCCCCTCCAGGCTGGGTTCTCAGGATGTTGCAAGCCTCCAGAAACCTCCCTGTCTGTCTCTCCTGCTGTCACCCCAGCTCCTGTGTGTCCCCACAAAGCCACACTTGCAATCCTTATTATCTTGATACAGTTTCCAACAAGCAGAAATATCGATTTGACAGTCCAACTGGAGAAATGAATGTACTGATTTAACAGGTATGTCTTCTCTCTCTGAAGCATTGTTTTAAAGGGTGTGAAGTCTCCAGGGCCAAAAACAAGTCGGAATATGGAAATACATCTGAAAATATTTCCAAAGGCAATATCCGCGTTGCACCAGCACAGAAATCAATATGAACTCTTTCACTGGACAAGTATTTATGGAGGCCCTTCTACATGCAAAAGCACTTCTAGGCTTTGGGGAGTCAGCAGTGATGCTGGGAGTTCTGTAAAAATGGTTGCATCCTTCGGCCCTAAAGCAGCAGTGCAGGATGTGGCATCATTCTGTCTTCCAAGAGCTGAGAACGTGAGCAGCAGTGTCCAGAGAGTGCTGGTCCCCCACATGCCCTGTGCGTGAGGTGGCAGGTCCCGCCTTGAACTGGAACAGCCTTTCCGCTCAGTTCTCCACGTGATGTCACCTGGTCCAGGGGACTGTCTCTGGGTCTCCCATTTTCTTCTCTGCCACAGCATTTTCTTTGCTATTGTGTTTTCACATTCTGTGTGTGCACAAATGTATATGTGCACAGCAACGCGTGCATTTCACTCACTTGTTATCTGCTTATCTGGCTCCCCCATCCAGTGTGTGGAGCAGAATAATACACCCCCCCCCAAAGGTGACCACTTCCTAATCCCTGGAAACTGTGAGTATATTATGTGACCTGCCCAGGAGGGAGTAAAGCTGAAATGGACTTAGGTTGCCTAGCAGCTGACTCTAGGACAAGGAGATTATTCAGTATTATCCTGGCAGGCCCAGTGCATCTCAAGGATCCTGTAAATGTGCTGGAGAGACGAGAGAGTCAGAGGGAGGCGGTGTGACAGGGCCTCCGCCAGCCATCGCTGAACGGTACCCTGGCATCTCCAGCCAGAAGGCGGCCCTGCCGGCACCTTGACTGCAGCCAGGCAGGGGCTGGGGCACTCTTCTAAGTCCCAGAAGTCCAAGATAACAAATGCAGGTTGTTCTATGTTCAAGCAGTGTGGGAGGAGAGAGCCAAGAGGACCTAGTAACTGGTTAACTGTCCTGAAACTCAATCTGGTAACTAGGCTAGCATTCAGTTCTCCTTTTGTTAGTGTTTGCAATGGTCCAACCAGGGTTTGGGATGCAGGCCTGACAGGATTAATTAGAGAAGATAAAAATGCTTACAGGGATATCATATTAAACAGAAAGCAGGTCATATGACAAATCCAGAGAAGGTCTGCTCAAAGGATGGGAAGGATGACTCGATTTGCTTCTTACCCCGTAATTAAGTTATTGACTGCTCTGAGCATTATGTGGTCTATCCCTCCACCATGAGACGTGTGAATTATGAACTTACCAGAAGAAGAGATCCTTGACTTTCTTAGAACTCTCTCCGGAGAAATAAGTATTTGCCCAGTAGGCCAATAGATTCTAATTATCTGCTCTTCCCAGAAGCTGGATGCCCCCGATACTTCCAGCAAATCCCTATTCTCAAGGCTGCGTCCACCAGTTAACTGTCTTCATCTCCAAGCATGTCTGCCAATGCCTGGTCCTCCCTGGGGGAGTCGGGGCAAATCTGAATACAAGAAAGACTTCCCTCTAGCCTGTGTTAAGGTCAGTGTCAGAAAACCTTACAGGCAATCAATTGTGTGAATCCACACAAATTTAATAATGAGTAAAGTTACTTCACATCTGCTGTGAACACAGAATTGGTAAAACATTTTCTGGAAAGCAATTTCAAAATATGTTTCAAGAACCTAAAATTAAGACACCCTGTGGCTCAATAACTTCATTTGTTTCTAGCAAAAAAAAAAAAAAAAAAAAAAGAGAGTAAATTCTCAGAAATACAAGCAGACATTTACATATTCACCACACTTTTGTAAATAAGAGCCCAAAAGTGGAATCTCCAGTATAGGATAATGGTTAAGTAAAGTATAGTTCATCCATCAAGTGCCGTCACAGGTGTAATTAACTTTATTCTTAAAAGCAAGTAATGACACAGGAAAATTCATATTGGAATGTTAAGTGGAAAAAAGCAGGTTAGAGAATTAATATGCTAAATTATTTCAATTTTGTAAAAACAAATTATAACTCTTTATCTCTGGGAAATGGAAATTGGTTAATTATTTTTTTTCCTTTGTAACGTCTACAGTTTTGTATACGAGGAGTGCACAATTCGTCCATGGGTAGGGAATTCTCTCTTTTTGAATTTTTTGCTTATCCACCCCACACACTTATGTACCCGGCTTTGTTAGGAGAGAAAATGTCCTTTTGCTTCTCCAAGGTTAAAGCCTGGCCAACGTTTCCAAGAGGCAAGTGACACCCAGTCCCCCATGAGGCTCTTTATCCAAAGTGTCAGTTTGATGTAAATCTCTGCCCTGTGTGCCCTGCAAGCCAATGTGCTAGCTGGAAAATCCATGTTAGGATAAAATTGCCTCCTATTTTTTGCAAAAATCACTTCCAAGCACAGAACAAGTGCTAATAATTTGCACAGTCTCCAAACAACTGTCAAATTGGCGAGCACCCAGTTTGCAGCTGCTGCAGTTCCTATTTGCTTTAGAAATAGGTACATTTGTTTTTATGGAAAAGATCCTGGCATAGAGTTAACTGTTCTTTTTTTTATCAAGTTTATTGGGGTGATATTGGTTAATAAGATTATATGAGTTTCGAGTGCTCAATTCTCTGCTACATCATCTGTATACTGCCTGTGTGCTCACCACCCAAAGTCTAGTCTCCTCCGTCACCATATAGCTGACCCCCTTACCCCCTTCAGCATCCCCACCCCCTTCCCTCTGGTAACCACCACCCTGTAGTCTGTGTCCATGCGTTTGTTTGTTGCTTTCTGTTTCGTATCCCTCTTATGAGTGAAATCATATGGTTCTTGTCCTTTCTTGTCTGACTTATTTCACTCAGCATGGTGGTCTCAGGATGCTGTGGAGAAAAAGGAACCCTCATGCGCTACTGGTGGGGACGTAACTGGCACAGCCGCCCTGGGCATCTCTGGGTCATAGTTACAAATGTGCGCTGTCCGAATTACCTGCTTGATGCTTGCGTGTGCTTGCTAGTGATAGAGTATGCTTATATCATAATTTACCCCAGAACTGTATAAGAATATTTTCCACGTTTCAACGTTTCAAAAGTTTTGAAGTAGTTATGCTCGGGTGGTGAAGGGACAAGTGTTGCCCTTCTAATTAGGAAAGAAAACCAGGTTGTCACCTTCTAAGTCAAATGCCATAGTTGCAACAAGGTCGGTCCAGTGCTAGATGTCCTTGCTTTTACCTTGCAAACCACTGTCTGGCGTGCAAGTGAGGAATCTGATGTCCAGAGGAGCTGCAGGATCCCCAAGGTCATCTGTCTGTGGCTAGTGTGATGGAGGGAGGTCTGGCGCTTCAGTCCTCCTGACTCGAGCTCTGGTGTCTTTCATATGCTCTATCTACTTGGAGAGGTCTGTAAGGAGACAGGAATTGAACAAACACTGATGTCATTGCACCGGCCATTGAATGAGGCCACTAGCATTAAAAAATGGGAACATTTAGTCATATACAGAAATGGAAAAACAAAGAAGTTCTCTGGTCCTAAAAAGAATGTCTTCATGTAAATAAAGTTATAAAATACCTAATTCTTTATGTCTGGCTTCTTTCCCTCAGTTACACTTGGAGTATAAGTCTTTCGTTATTTATCACTTTATGATTTTACATTGTATGGACATATTACAGCTCCTTTACCCAATTTATTGTTGAATGCAATGTGCTTTTTAATTATGTATAAATTTTGAATTTTTGAAAAAATTGATCACATATTAGGCAATTCTAGAGGTTTGCTTATTTGTTTATTTCTGTATTATCTTTTAGTTTACCTTTCATAATATAGTCTCATTTGTCTTCTCTCTTTTAATCAGGAGTTCCTTTCTTAGATTAAGTTACATTATGCTAGTTTCTATTTCCTTATATTTTCTAAATATTTTTTTATCCACTGTTCTTAATTTTATCTAAAGTATCACTGAATAACTTTTCTGCAAGCTTAATTCTACTCTTTAATTGCTTCCAAATCCAATTAGTTAATCAAGGTCTTCTTTACAACATATTTCTCTTTCTGCCTCTGCCTATTTGTTTGATACATGACGTGCTCTGTAAGTAAATTAAGAACAGATAACAATCACTCTATAACTTTATGTCATAAGCTGTTTTCATGGGGAAGATTTTTTCTACATCCCTAAACATTATTCACTTGATTATTTCAGATGATTGACTATATATAATTAGTAAATTTGATATAAAATATTATTATAGTGACACCTACATTTTGAACTAGCGATGCCTGTTCTAATAGAGAAATTATTAAGCTCCAAGGGTGTCTGTTGAGGTTTATCCTCCCAGGGTTCTGAATGCCACTGGATAGTCCTACCTGGATTCGAGGTGGTATTATTGGAATTACAAACTCACCTTCATAGGACCGAGTAAAAATAAAGAAACCATAGAGCTTCACAATTATGGGAGAAGCACATGAGGAAGGAGGTGACAGACCTCATTACTGAGCAGAGAAGCCTGTTGTGTCGAAAAGGCCAGCTCTGTCCCTGCTGTGGATGTTGCCACATGTTTTCTTTCCTCGGGATGCTCTTTACAGAACAACGAGCATTACCTCTCTCCTGTCACATTCTCGGAAGGGCATCTTCAGTAGCTTTCTAGCTGCTCTGTTCTTCTCTGGGTTACTCAGGAGCCAGGAATAGTTAACACTTGAGGCGAGAATTGTCAAAATGCTTGTAGGAAAAAGTAATCATTTTCGTTACATGAAAATGTAGAAGGAATCAACTGAAAATTTCCATAGCAAAGAACTAAGAATCAAAAGCTCTAGGGTGCGTTTCAGACGTGTCACTGAGTCTCAGTCAGAGCCGTCCAGAATTGCTCCCCACCCCCAGATATTAAAAAAAAAAAAAAGTGTAGTAACTTTTGTATTCATGGTAGTTACTGAATTCTGGGAAAGACAATATTCATGTGATTCAAAATAAAATTATAAAAGAAGAGGGAGAAATCTCACTGGCACCTGCGTTCTCCATCTCCCCAGTTACCATCCACCTCACCTCTAACCGTGTAACCACTTTCTTATATATCCTCCTGACATTCTTCATAAAAAAATAAGCAAAATTCTAATGTCTCATTTTTCAGCTTTTTAACAAATGGGGTCGCATGTGATCCAGACTAGGCTACATCTTGATTCATTTATTTAATTATGTTCCCTAGAGAGATTTCCATTCTACTATCTACAAGCATCCATTATTATTATTTTTTTATTGTTTCAGAGTAGTTTATTGGGGGAAAGAGGACCAGAATTCATTTTATTATCCCATATTGATGGAAGTTTAGTAACCTTTTTTCTGTTTTAAACAATGTTGCAGTGAGTAATACAACACACTATTTTTTAAATGTCTGAGTATATCCATAGCATACATTCCTAAAAGCAGAATCGATGGGCCAAAGGGTAGATGCGTCCATAGTTTTGATCAGTACTGATAAGTTACTGTCGTAGAGTTTACATTTCTAGCGCATGTGATTCCCTGTTCCCCAGAGCCTTACTAACAGAGAATGTGAACGCGTTTGTAGTGTGCCGCTCAGGAGGGAACTTACTCATGTGCTCTGAGGTGTCCCCCGTGCACTAAGGAGGTCAGGCCTTTACACGTACACTGGGACATTCCTCCAATCATTCAAATTTTGACTATGCTCAGCTTATGCTTATTCTGACCATCTATCTATATATCTGAGGTTGTCATTACTCCCTTTAAAGTAATGGACGTTTCAGACTGTCCTGTCATGGTTTGCGGATTTCAAATTATGGTTAGAAAGTCCTTCTGCAGTGTGAGGTTATAAATAAATTCTAATTTTCATTAATTACATTTCAATTTTTGACCCAATTTTTTTCAGCTCTTTAATGTGAAATGGGGATCTAAATTAATTTCTTTCCAGATGGCTAGCCTCATTTTGTCAATAATATTTATTGAATAGTCCATATTTCCCCCCACTGGTTTGAGACACCAACTTTAATTTATGCTAAATATTATATTTATATGTATGTTTGTATATTTTCAAACTGTTAGTCTATGTGATATTAGTAGATCAGTGCCATGCTATTTTAATTACTAAAGTTCTATCGAAGTGTTTCATAACCGTTAGGACTGGTCTATCTGTATTGATCCTCTGTTCCTGTATAACATGTTTTGTTTACTTTTCTATATAACTTTAAACATCTTGTGTACTATACAACAAAGGAAAAATAACTTACTGACATTTTTGTGTATAATGCATTAAATTTATAAATTCACATGATATAGTTACTAAGTTGAATCTTCCCGCCCAAAACATAGTAAATATCCCAGTGTCCTTTTCAGTGAGTGGTTTGCTTGTTACTTTAATTGTTCTTGTACATTTTCTGTGGCATTGATTCCTAAGTACTTATCTATATTTTATTGTGGTAAATGACATGCTTTTCCTAAGAAGATGTCCTAGTTGATTGTGGTTTATACATATGAAAGCCAGATTTATTTATAATGAATTTGTGCCCTGCTATCTTACAGACTTCTCTGATTATCTGTTTTGGTTTTCTAGTCCCTTCTCTTGGGCTCCCTCAGCATACATTCAAATAATTTTCAAATAGTACTTGTCTTCATTTCTTTCTAATTTTTGTCACTTGATTTGTTTTCTCTTTGCTAAAAGTTACTGCTGGTATCTCCTATGCAGCATAAAACAATAGAAGTTGACAGAGTTGTCACATGTGGTTCCCTGTCCTTAGAAGGGTGACACCAGAGTCCTGAATTTGGGCTGAAACAGGTCAATTTAATCAGGTTACACAAGTACCCATCCATTTGTACTTAATGATTTGGTTGTATCAAGATACTTAAAAATGTTTTCCCAAGTAGTTTTTCAGAACATGTAGAGGGGATCATAAGATTCTGCACATTGCAGTGTATTTCAAATGTAGCTAATTAGGAATTATGTTTTAGACTCAATAATATGGTCTTTTTTTAAATCATGCTAAATTAGGAATTAATTTTCAAAGTATTATGTGTTTAGCATCATGAATATTTTAACAATAATATAAACTCCCATTTCCTCACATTATTCTGTATCAGTGCATCATTCTCTTCTACTGTAATATTTTTGTATTATTGGTATTTTGTGTATTTGTGTTGTCTTCTCAGAAGCTTATTTTTTCACCAGGAAAATGGCAGTAGATTGTGGTTTTTATGAGATTATTGTGGGGACAAGATGAGGTAATGCCTATAAATTCTGTTGCACTGTGCCTGGCACATAAATGCTGAATTACTCTTGGTTCCTTTTCTGCCTTATCAATCATACATACAAATATTTCAAGTTTATGTAGCTAACCCTCCATGCTATCCAAAGAGTCACCATCCATATGTCTTTGTGACACTTGACTAATGTGTAAAGTAACAGTTGAAGTTAAAGCAGGCAGAAGGATCTCAATTCTCCGTAACGGTCAACCCAAATCAATGATTGCCTGTCAGTGACAACAGGACCACAGAAACGTGTGATGAGGGGTTCTTCTTCCAGGAAAATGCATTTGAGTTTTTGCCTGTTGGGTGAAGGCTGCTACAGGTGGATGTCCACAGAGTATATAATTTCCTCACAGGAATTCTCTTGTTTCCTCATTCGGCATTCGTTTTACAGGACACTTGTGGCCAGAATGCTAGTGATACAGATGGCAAGTTATCATCTATTGCGAGAATTAAACCCACATTCAAAACACTCCATCCCACTGATGTCATGACATGAAGCTCAGCCGTGTTTCCAGTGTCAACGAAAGGAGAATATAAAACATGGGCTTTTCCCCATAAAGTATTTACCGACTTGGCATTGTATTAGATCCAACACTTTTCCACTACATTCATCCTTCAGAGGCTGTTTATTGTCTCATCACCCCAAAGGCAGGTCAGTAAGCACACAGCAGCCATCGGACACACATGTACCAAATCCCTGATGCTTAGCTCAATCGGACCTCTGAACAGATAAAGTTCTCCTTCTGCTTGTTTCTCATCATAAACTGTCCAATGGAAGGGGCCGTCCTTTCATGATATTTAATGTGTGAGCCCAGCCAGAGATACCGTCTCCATCTTCCCTTATATGGGACATTGGGCTTTCTATGAACAGGGATGAGGTGGAAAATATAGGAGGGGAAAAAAAAAGGCACAAATCAGCCGGATCTGGGCATAGCTCCTGGCCTCCTTACTTAATCAATGCTCTCAAATGGATTCTAAAACTAACTCGTCCCAGCTTCAGTTCCTCACAAGAGCTGACACGACCAGACCCACGGAATGTTCTCTCCTTCCGTCCCCTGTCATGCTCACAGCCTGTCTGCTGTCCTGCAACTTCTGCTCTCGGCCTTTTTCTGTCCTGGCAGCTACTTCTCCTCAAAATTATTTATCTTCAAATAGCCTCTTGTTCTCCTCACCCCAGCATAACCCGGGCTTCCTGTACCATTACCATCTTTTCAGTGGAAAGAAAGAAAGAAAGAGAGCGAAGGAGGGAGGGACGGAGGGGGGGGAGAGAGAGAGAGAGAGAGAGAGAGAGAGAGAGAGAGAGAGAGAGAGAGAGAGAGAGAGAGAAACACGCCCTGCACTAGATCCTGAAGGACTCCATCAGCTCAGTGACTGAAAACTTCGGAAGGTCTGGTCTTCGTGCCCAGTCTCTTCATACCATCTGTGAACAGTGGTTTTGCTGGGATTCTCGCCTTTTCCATATGCTGCCTTTACCCAGAGAAAGATGCTTATCAGTGTGGCTGGCGCTCCATGCTTTTCACCGGGGAACCACAGGTCTCTTCCCATGGCTGTTATAAAGTGTCCTCAGCTTCAGTGCCCTGGGTCATCTCCGGCCATGACAGCCTCCTGACCAGTCGCCGAGGTGGGGGCACTGCGTCACCCGATGGGCTCCATCCGCGAGACCCCCTCCTGCGCTAGAGAGGCTTTCCGCAATGACCAATACCTGACTGCCACACAGGGGGAGAGTGGTGGCGTGCATTCGCGGAAGGGAAGTAAAAGTCTCCATTCCCTCGGTATCACCAAGTCTCTGCTTTGCACAAGGTTCCCGAGCTCTGCCACCTTTGCTCTTATGTGATGGCGTTCCAACCCAACAGGATACCCCTGTGCCCACACCAGGAAACCCAATGCAGAGGCCACTGTGGACAGCAGGTTGTGGACGCATCTCTGAGGGCGAGCCGCCTACTTGGCCGCCCAGGGATATTTCAAGAATTTTCTAAAATTGTGACACTTCTTTGTTAACAGCTCATGAGTGTGAAAGTCTTCTGATTGGTTCCAACGTAAAACTCACCTACAGAAACAGACGTGCACGTTTCAAGAGACACTGCTTTGGGAGAGAAAATTAGAGGGACAGTCCAATAGCAGAGAAATTGTTAATGAAACTGATTTATTAGTCACATGTTACTGCAACAATGACAAAGGCATTCAGAATGCAAATGTCATAGCATTTACAAATAATTTATATTAAATTGATATATTTTGATGTAGAAGTATGTCTAGAGTATGATACTAACATGAAACAAACAAGCAAAACGTATGTGGGGTGGTGAAGAAAACAGAAAAGATGAAAATATCAGGAGGGGCCAACTTCGGAATAATAGATACCTTTTTACTATGGAAAGGAGAACAACCACTAGTTTTTAAATTACAGCAACACTGTCAACAGATTGCATAGAGACTCTGTCACGTTACAATAAATACACACAGCCTCTCAGAGAGACAGCTTTATGTGAATAGTATGTGTTATGTTCAGTTCGAAGGAAAGACAGCAGCAATGCCTAGTAACGCGCGTCCGAGCTGGCACCTGTAATACTGGGCCTGCCTGTCGCTGCTAATACACTGTTATTCATCATCCCCTCACGCTCTCAGAACGTTCTCCTCAGCTCTATTAATCCTCCATCCTCTAAACAGTCTGGCAGAAAAATTTGCAAACATGCTACATGTATACACACAATAATGAATTTTAAAACGTCACAAACAAATACAAATATGTCTCCATCTTTAAGAAACCTTATTCTTCTCAACCAATGAGAGCGTATCTACATAAACACCTATTACAGGACACCCTAGACTTCTGGTTTCTCCTCCTGAAAAACTGGAGCCGCCAGCATCTTCTGGCCAGATTCCCAGCGCCTGATGCTTTCATTTCATTACAACACTTGCCCATTTTAATCTGATTCTCTCTTCATGATACATGGGCGTCTCCTGGCAGGCTAAGTTCATCCGAGTTCAGGCCTCTCGTTTTGAATTAATCAGCCGCTTTCCACATTATCCAGGTTGAAGTGTTGATTGTATGCTATTTATCTTCTTAATAACAAAAAAATTAATCTGCAAAGGAAAGATCAAAAGAGATAGTCTGTTCTCCATGGTGAGAGATGGAGTGTTCTGAAGTTCTCGCTGAGAGTAACATTTGCCTCCTCATATTTATTTCTGGGGAGACATTATTCTGTCTAAATGTGATTGCTTTCTGGACCTGATGTTTCCCACATTGTTCCCAGAACACCCATCAGATTCACTCTAGGTCTCACCGAGACCAGAGCAGTGTGCTGGCAGCTTCATTGCCACTTTTAGCCAAACCCCCAGGACCCCTTTTCAGGACCACAGATGGAACATCCACCAGAAGCCACCAGTGAGGGAGGCTGGGGGTTCTGCAACACTCGTCCTTCCTGCCTGGACAATACCACCCCTTCCGACTGGCCTCCATTGGCTGCTCACCTGACCCCCTTCCTCCTCCCCACTGTACAGCGTGATGGGCAGACGTGCTCCATTTGCAAATGCCCGATGGAAGCAGGCAACACGTCCAGTCCCCATGTGCCTAAGGAGTTAGATGGGGTTCTGATTCGGCTCAGGCTTCTCTGTACCATGGGGCTAGGCCTGTGCTGCATTGGAGAACAGCTGTCCACGGTTACCCCAAGGTTAAGAGCAGATGAAGAAAGACAGGGCTCCTTCTAGAAAATTCTGCTCAAAGGAGTCAGTGCAGAAGAGGACACGCCCCACAGAGAAACACTAACAGAGCCTGCGATGAAGTCTGGTCTCTGTATCGTTACCTCCATCAGCTCTCCAGCGCCAGCCACTCCCCAGGCTTGGGGAGTGCGGCAGTTAACCCTGTCATGTCATGTCACTTGGAGGACATGATCAGTGAGCCCAATAGTAGCACAGACTTTTACAGAGAACTCATTAGATGCCAGACATCGCTGTGAATGCTTCCCAGGTGTTTCTTCTTTTGACACACAAACATACTGCGTGGAAGTCACTGTTACTGTCCTGATAATTACAGATGAAATGACATAGGGACAGAAAGTCTAAATAACTGGCCCCAACACACACGGCCAGCAGACTGCCCCGCAAGGATCAGTGAGTGGGCAGGGTGGCCCCCAGATGGGTTATTTGTGGTGTCAGGGGTCACTGTCACCCTCCACACTCAGTGCAGTTCATCTTCTCAGAACAAGAGCAGATGACAGAATCTTTGGGGCAGGAAGTCATGGGAGAGGTAATTTTAGCCACAACTCTAGTGTTTTGGAGCGAGGAGACTGAAGCGCAGGAAGGGCCACTGAGGGGCAGGCACGGGGACTGTGTCCCCATGTGTCACGCCACCTTCCTTCATGTAAAACTAGCTACAGCCAGGCTCCATGCTGCCTGGGTCGCCTCACCCCACTTCCCAGCCTGCACGCAGCAGAATGGATGCATTTGAGTAGCGCTGCCTATTGTTAAGTTCCCTTTCTCTCTCTCCATTTCCCCCGACTCTCCACGTCTCCCAGTTGTCTGTCTGTGTACTTGTAGCCACGTCTTATTCCAAGTCTCGCGTGTGGACCGCAGGCCAGCACACACCAGCACGGCCCTTCTCGCAGTGTCCAGCTCTCCCATGTGCAGTGTCATGTGTTTTCCCTAGATGAGTTCATCACTGGTAAGGAAGCAGCTAGCTTTCTGGGGTATCAAGGAAACCAGGGTGTCCCCAATAAGAATAACACTCAGTATAGCTGGGAATCTCCCAAAGCACCGAGGGGGTGGGGGAGTGAAGGGCCGCTCATCTCTGCTCTGCCAAAGCCCAGCCCGGCTCTTCCCTTGGGTGAGTGTCCTCGTGGCAAGTGACAGTTGAAAGGTTACAGCCTGCAGAACAGTAACCGTCTCATAACAAGTGCCCTGAATCGGTCGCTCTGATTATTAATGAGAATTAGCCCAGGGTTGGTTACCTAGACGTTTTCACTTTGTGGAAATGTATGGCTTCTGATTTGTGCACTGTTGTGAGTTCACGGTACACTCACTAACATCCATGAGATGTGACCTCACAGAGGCTGAGTGGAGGCCTCCAGGGACTCACTCCCACCTTTGGATCCAGTCGAGTCTCCTCATCCACCCTGGTCTCCACTTATAAATCAAAAGAGTCACGCCTCCCCACGTTTTCCGGGGAAAATACACACACAGAAAAGCACCGGGAACACATCAGTCCCTCAGCAGTTCTCATAAGGGAAGAAGAGACTGGCATTTTCACCTTGGTTCCCAAATGCCCATCATGAAATATTAACAAATGTTCTGTTTAAATTACCTATTAAGTGACTGATGGACTGATTTTTCTCTCAGAGACGGCGTATCTCAAATCATCATGGCCAGAGAGCTTCATTTCAGACAACACTGAATTACGGACCTGGCTGTTCTTTGCACAACCCAAGTAGCAGACGAGTCTCCCTGGGTGAGTTTTTTCTCCTGCCAGTGTTGAGCGCAAGTCCCGCTGACTTGGCTAATACGGTCCTCAGGGTCTGGCCTTCACGGGGCTGTCCCCGGCCAAAGCCTGCACCCAGCGGTGCGTATTTATGCATGTAATTACCCGATTTGCATCGCTAATTGGTGTGGACTGTGCCAGCAGTCTGGAGGGAGGCTGAGAGCCAGCACGCGCCTGGGGAAACTCTGTCCCTGCTGTCCACTTGCCGAATGGCTGACACAAGTCACCGGGCGCCCCCACATCTCAGTTCCCCACTCTCTGCAGCAGTGGCAGTACTTTATATTTGTTTACCAATTAACTGACTCAGTTAATAAATTTAAATGGCTTTGTAGGTAGGTGATCTCGAGAGCCAGGAAGTATTAATTACTGTGATTTGCGAACATGTCTGAAGTGGTGCGTCTTGTATGCAAATGAGGTAATAACTTGCCTAATTTGGTAAAATGAGAAATAGTGCTGAGTGTCAGCAAGTGCCAATGTTTACACAAAAGAAGAAAGGAATTAGAAGAGTCTTTGATAGGAAATTGTCCTTGGACGGCCAAATTGGTCTGTTGCTTGCAGAGATTAAATAGATCCAGTGGCCTGGGACAGGACCCTGGGGAGGGCAAGCAGAAATCCAAACACTTGGCCCTAGAGGAAGCAAAGGTGGCCCACCAGGCCCTGGGGCTGTCCTTGGTCGTAACGGATTATTGGGTTCCCACACCTGAACCTGAATGGGCTGTATCACCGTCCTTCGGTGTCGGGTAGGGGACTACGGCCACAGGATGGACATATGCAGCATCTGAGGAGTCATATGGGGTCCTAGGTAACTAAGTGGGATTAACCAGGCAGAAATGGGGAAGGAGAGGGTTGTGGGGAGCACGTGTGCCGTCAGCAGGTCGTTCTGGCGGCCATGTTGAGTACGGACAGGACAGGAGCAGGGCTGGTGAGCCAGTGGGAGGTGATGATGGTAGGTGAGAGGGAGGGGAAGGTGTGGCCTCAGGGCGGATCTGAGGCAGCTCGTTCAGGCATTGTTACCCAGGACCAGACCCTGCAGGCACCAGGGACAGGATTTCACATGTGCGGAAGGAGCACTTCCCTCAGTCCCCGAAACTTCCTTTCCCAGTGAACCCCAAAAGTAAAGCCATGATCAAAGAGCATGAAAGCGTTAAGGTCATGTGACTAAATGTACAAATCTCAGGAAGCCAGACGCCTTAGTTCCTTTACATAAGGGATGGTGACTTCCACATTCGTCTGAAAGGGAGATAATCATTGTGCTCACTTCTTTACCCACCCACTTCACGCGCACACACACACACACACACACACACACACACGCAAGTCTGTGCTGGACACACGTCAGCGCAGACTGAACCCTCTTCCTACTCAGGATCCTCACTGTTCGCTGTTTGGGGAGAGAGGCCTCCTCCTTTTAGGGAAGCTGTTCGAGAGCAGACAGCCCCCTTCCCATTCGGAGGCAGCCCCGGGATGGCCCGTGAGCGGGGCCAGCTACCACCTAAGTGCCGCCCACGTGGGTCGGGGCTGTGGACGTGGCGGGAGGGAGCAGAGACCAGCGTGGCTCGAGACGATGTAGTGGGGGCTGCAGAGCGTGTGTGCTGATGGTCGTGCCGGTGGTAGCAACCCAACTGCACCTGCGTCGGCTGCATAACCTCCCTGGATTCCAGCCCCAGCCCTTTTCCAGCCTGTGCCAGGGCCCTTTACTGGAGCTCAGGGAACTCCCAGTATCCACTGCAGGAGTTTCTTTTCTGTTTGAACTTTCAACCAAGAATGCTGACTACACTGCACAACTCCCATCCCACACCTGTAGGGTACAGGGACATCTGCCCTGTCCAGCGCTGCCCAGAGGTTCCGCCCAGGGCTAGCGAGGGGGGCACCCAGCAGCATCTGAGATTTGGCAGAGCAGGCGTCCTGGAAGCTGCCCAGGAACAAGCCTGATGGTTTTGTCCATATTCATACACCGTGACCCATGTGAGCGAGGACAAGCCACCATTTGTTCATGCCCTATGTGTTCACATGCCCCACCCTCTTCCATGTGCCATCTCATCTCTCCTATCACCCATGGAAGGACATGATTGTCCCTTTACAGAAACAGAAACTGGGCTGAGAAAAGGTAGGTGATTTGCGAATGATGCAGAAACAATCCATGTCTGCCCAACTCCCAACCCACATGCTTTCTGTTTCACCACAGTCTAGGTAGATCTGAGACAGGAGGTGTGGTTATCTGTGACAAAGGGCGTTTAACAGGTTGTGCAAAAGGGGGCAGTGCAGCCAAACAGAATTAGGGAAGAACGTGCTTAATTTTAGGCTTTACTGTGTTAGTAACAACCCCTAAAATCCTGCAGAGACAGAAGCTGTTCTGCTTTTACCTCTTGTGTTGAAAAAGAAAGAGAAGATTGCATATTAATGCTGTTCCTTACATTCCACATATAAGTGAGATCATATGGTATTTGTCTTTCTTCATCTGACTTATTTCACTTAGCATAATGTTCTCTAGGTCCATCCATATCATTGCAAATGATTTAATTATTCTTCATGTCCAAGTAATACTCTGTTGTGTAAATGTACCACAGTTTCTTAATCCAGTCATCTGCCAATGGGCATTTCAGTTGTTTCCATGTCTTGACTATTGTGAATAGCACTGCAGTAAACCTAGGGGATGCATATAATTTTTTTTTGAACTAGCATTTTGGATTTCTCTGGATAGATACCTAAAAGTGGAATTGCTGGGTCATAAGGTAGTTCTATTTCCAGTTTTGTAAGACACCTCCAGACTGTTTTCCATAGTGGCTGCGCCAATTTGCAATCCCAACAGCAGTGCACAAGGATTCCCTTTTCTCCACATCCTCGCCAGCATTTGTTGTTTGTTGATTTATTGATGACAGTCATTTTGACTGTGGTGAGGTGGTATATCATCGTGTTTTTATTTACATTTCTCTGATGATCAGTCATGTTGAGCATCTTTTCATATGTGTATTGGCCATTTGTATGTCCTCTTTGGAGAAATGTCTCTTTGGGTCCTCTGCCCTTTTTTAATGTCATTTCATTGAATGTCAACTATAATTTAATAAATATGTAGTCACAGGATGTGGAGTACAGCATAGGGAATAGAGTCAATGGAACTGTAACAGCTACATATGATGTCAGAGGGGTAGTATATGTGGGGGAGGTTACCACTTTGTGAGGGGTGTAAATGTCTAACTATTACATTGTGTTGTACACCTGAACTAATAAAAAGAAACAAAGAAAGAAAGACAGAAAGAAAGAAAAGAAAAGAAAAAAGAAAAGAGGAACATATGTAAAAATCATATATCCGATAAAAGATAGGTAATGTCCTGAATACACAAAGAATTATTACAACTTGATAATAAAAACAAATAACCCCATTTAAAATGGACAGATGTCTGAATAGACATTTCTCCAGTAACGACATTCCAAGGGCTGTAAGCTCATGGAAAGATATTCAACATCATTAGGCATTAGGGAAACTCAATTCAGAAGCACAATGAGTTACCACCTCACAGCAACTAGAATGGCTAAAAAAAAAAAAAAAAAAAGACAAAAAAAATAACAAATGTTGGCCAAGATGTGGACAAATTAAAACTCTCACACCTTGCTAATGAAAACGTGAAATACATGCAGCAGCATGGATGCGCCTCAAAGCTTGATGCCACGTGAAAGAAGCTACTCACAGAAAACACATGTTTAAAATTCTGTCACAAGACATGGCCGTGATAGGTGGATCTAAGAGACAGAGAGTAGAGGAGCGGTGGCCTGAGGCTGTGGCCCGGGTGGGGGCAGGGGAGCTGTCCAAAGAGAGGCAGTGCTGCCTAGTGGGTCCTAATGGTCCCCGCTGATGTCCGCTCCTACTCACATAACTACGAAGGTAGTTCAGTAATCGCCCCCGCTGTGGCTGACCCACCTGAGGTGACACAGGGTGGTGACTAGCTCGGAGTGACACTGTGAGTGAGAAGCTGACATCGGAGCTGCAGGCAGCAGCCCCGGCCACATCTGTCCCTCCAACAACAGAGACACGAGCTCAGTCATGTTCGTAACCAAACCAACATCATTCAGTCGACGTATTCACTCTATTTTGGAGATTTTTGCATTTAACCCACAATAAGTGTCTGCTGTCTGTTATTATTTTCATTTTATGGCTAAGAAAACTGAGACGTGGAGAAGATGTTTTTGTTTTTAATTTCCATAGTTAATAAGTGGTCCAGATGTACATTTCTTTGACTTCAAAATGGCGACTCATTCCTATTGTGCGTATTATGTTTCCTTCTTTAGAAGTTCAAATCCCTAGTACTTAATTATTTGCTTCAAAGCTAGCAAACAGTTATGGAAAACAGTGGTTATTTCCTCATAACTTTTACAAAGAAATAGGTGCCAAAGGATTGCAAAATTTGTCAAAAGGCAGCCAACACGTTTGAATGATGACGTTCATTTCATTCCCAGCCCAGTATTCTGGAAAATGTTGGAGTAGTACAGTGCCACCTAGAAGCGACATTTAAGGTGGTTTTCTTTAATTCTTGTGATCTTATTCTGTAAGAATAAGGGGAGCACATGTGCCGTAAGCAGGTCATTCTTGTTTCTTCTTTAGAAAAGCAATGTAATGAAAGCACTGATGGTTAAAGGGAAAAAAAGACCTTTCCGTTTTAGAACACAGGTGTTAAATTAGCCACAAGAGGACTCTCGTGTTATTTCCCAAATGTAACACAATAGAATTACAAGGAATGCATCATTAAAAAGGGAAAAGCTTTTTAAATGCCTGTGCTTCGGTCTAAATTAATAGCTTCTAGGCTTATTGGTTCCCAGAAGGAAGCGTCTGGATTTGTTTACTGCACATGTGAGTAATCACGTCTATCTTGTCCCTTCGGAAGAAAACACACCAGCACGAGGCTGCTCCCGGTTAGAAGCAAACAGGAAGCCCAGTGGGGGTGAGGGGGAGAGGCAGAGCAGACTGGCCCTGGGAAGCTGGGTTCCTAGATGGAGGCAGAAGAGAGCGCCGTTCAGTGCGCGGCCGTGACCCCTGTGATGTACCCACCAGCACCAACAAAGAAATATTTCCCCCTTGGAGAGTTCGAGGTCTCCCTCATCCCAGTGCCAGACAGTGAGTTTCATTCTGGGGTAATAGGGAGAGAGAAGACTGGGAGATGGGAATAAGTGACTTCCCAAGATAAGCCCACCCTTATATGGGTCTTACATTGAAAGATAATTAACGTTAGCAAACCTTACTGAGCAGGTTAAACTCATGTAAGCAATGATTTCTATGATGTAATGTCCATAAACCACTGAGATACTGTGACCCACGCTGTCCAGCGTGCAGGCCTCTGGCACTCCGCCAAAGCCACTGCCCCAACCCCTGTGACTGTCTTCTCCTGGAGGAGCAGGCAGTAGATGCAGGGCTGAGCACCGCAGCAGGCATGCAAGCCCCAGAATACAGCCTGGACCGGGATGACTTGCTCAGCCAGCTGCTGTCCTCTGAAGCCACCGGGGAAAATGACCCGGGACCGTCAGTGGTGGCACTCGCAGTGAAAGGATCAGGAGGGACCAGGTCCCGGAAGTACCATCGGGACTTCGTGGCAGGCAGCACGTGCTCGCTGCAGCCGGGGTCTCAATGGCACAGTCCCCGCACCTGCCTCTCCCCTCCCCCCCCACCCCGTGTTAGCGGATCAGTGGTGGTGACTGTCCATACACCCTTCATCGTCCACGCAGGGTCACAGGCCATGGGGTGTGTTCTTCCCAGGGCCACAGCGGAGCTCCAGGGCTCTGCCAGCTGTGCAGACACAACAGAAGCCCGTCTCGTCGGCTGCTGCCCTGTGGCCCAAACCAGTCACGAGGTGCAGCCCAACGCCCAGGACGTCCCCTTGCTTTCGTGGTGGGAACACAAAGGACAACGGGTGTGGCTACCAGGAGGGTGCAGAGCGGGCGGTGACTCAGCACATCTGCCTTCAGCAGCGACCTTCGGGGAAATCATGGCAAGGCTCCACTCAGGGTTTGCAGCAGTCAGATTCGTTTGGCAGGAAGAAAACTCTGGAAGGGATGCATTGGTAGGAAATACTGTCTCCCTTCCCTGAAACACGTACGGATGGGAGCCGTGGCCTCTGGTGAAGGGCGCAGTGCTCATGCCCGGCCCCCGCAGAGGAGTCTTGCCGTCTGGTGCCTTGATCAGCTCGGACCCCTGCAAACGGCGCCCACGTGTCTGTAGTTTTCATTCACATGCGTCCAAAGACAAGACACCAAAGCAACTAGGATCAGATTTCAAACCCTCTCACAATTAAGGAGCACACTTGTATCCTATAAGTGTCTTTTTATACCTGTATTGAATAGAAAACTTTTGAAGTTACCACCTAGTTTTTATTTAACGTATACATTGCCCTTCCGTAAAAGTCTGCCCTCCCACGTCTTTAAATCGACTGAAGTGTCTTTACAGCCTGTACTGAGCTGTCTCCACCATCTGAGCTCCATTTAAGGAACATGGTGGAGCATCCTGGCTGGAAAATGCACCATTATCTCCAGTTTTTTGGACTTTGAAATCACATATTTGAGCTCCTAACTTTCCTGAGCCTCAGTTTCCTTGTTGCAGAAGAAATGCTAATACCAACATTTTGGGACGTGTGACCTTTAAAGGAAATATGCAACAAGCGTCGTGGCTGACAGGGTGCCATGGACAAATGGGAAGCACGATATTGTTACTGTGTGGGGCCACTCAGTCACCAGTGGATACACAGTTACGCAAAGGCCTGGCCAGCTAACCACGGACCCCGCCAATCCTGCTGAAAAGACAACAAGGAGGAAAATGGTTTGTCCCTTCAGAATCAGTGACTGAAGCAATAGGGTTTAAAAGAAGAAAGCACTACAGCATTTTCTCCTTCGTGGTTAGTTTGAATCCAGCTCTGCACTGTGAAGACTGAAGGTCATTAGTGGCTGATGGGCTGCGATAAAGAAAGTGTGCGTCGGGTCCAGTGAAATAATTGCCGGGTCCGCTCCCAGATCCGGAGACAGGAGAAGAGCCCACTTCGCCTGTTGATGTGTGGTCCAGAGCAGCTTCTGGGGGGGCTCAGAGGTGGAGCAGGCGACAGCAGGGAGAGGCCCACATGCCGACTTTTCTGTTCACTCCCCCCCCTTTATGAGAGCAACATAAGCTCCACTTCTCAGACATCAGCAGTTCAGGGGAGCCCTGGGCATTAGGTTCACATGGGGCTGACGAGGAGTCCGTGGGAATAAGTATGGCCACGTATGACAACGTTTCTGTCGTATACACTTGTCATGTACAAGTCACGTGTACATTAACATTCTCTATTCCTTCCAAAATTAAAGTGTGAGGCACCTACTGATCCATTAACCACAAAGAGAAAAGAATCAGTGTATTTGGCTTTGATCTCTTAAGCATGTGATTGAAAGGGGCTACCCGGCAGGCCTGACAAGCCTAATAAATAACGGATGGTGTGGTCACTAAAATCCCTGGCTGAGCACGTTTGGAGGGGAGGCACCGCTGAGGCCTGTGTGATGGATTCATTTTTACTTTGAGAAGCCTGTCCATTGTTTGTGTGCATCTGGAGTAACATACTTAAAATGTCAGAGTGGTCTCTTCTCCAGAAAGCAGCACCCCAGTATCAGGATCAGGGTGAGACAACCTCGACATTCCTCTTCTTTATTCTTTACCCACACAGCTCTGTACCCTGTGTGTGTTACACGCTAACGGCCCTGCCCCCCCGTGTAAAAGTGCGCGTCTCTCCATTTTGCTTTTGATCCATCCCAGACACCTCCCCGCTTTGCTGCCTCCTGACTCTCCACCTACTGCTGCTGGCTCCATGTACCCCCCTCACGTCTGTCTCCTTCTTTCATTCTAATGGATAAATGAACTGCGAGACCACTGTGCTTCAGACCGTTCTCTTACTCCTTTGAGATTTTGCTTCTGGGTCTGGCCCTCAGACGTGGCTCAAATAAACTCTTCAAACCTTTCTGTCGGTGTGGAATTATTTTTGGTGACAAGCACAAGAGTCTTAAATTTTCCCAAGATCCCCCATTAGACTTTAAAGCACATGCTTTTCCCTGTGTGAAGAAAATACCTGCTTTTCTAATTACATGGAGACTGCAAGCCTCACCTTCATCCAGACTTGTCCTACAAATGTATCATTGATGTGATGACACAGGGGCGGTGCGTTCATCAGTTTTTGAAGTGGACGAAAGCCAGGACAATTAGCCAATTTATTGGGTGCCGGCATCCCGAGTGACCTCACTAGGCTGTGATAAAGCCAAGCTGATGAAGAGGGACAAGCATAAAATTCCATCTGCTAGTTCAAGAAGTGAAGGGAAGCAGGTGTTTTTGTTTTTGTTTCCCTGTACCTAGTTGAAAAAAGTATAATGTTTCTTCCATCCATCCCTGTAATACAGGGACCAAGAAGGGTGTGGGGGTGGGCAGTGCCAGGCCAAGTCCACTGAGGCCGCGCATGAAACAGATCAGTAGAGAGCGTCAAGAAGACAAGCCACGCAGTGTGACCTCCAGGTGGTCTGTCCAAGAAGTGGTGAGCTGCAGTCAGGCAGCCTGCCGGGGGTCAGCAGGTGAAGCAGGAAGTCCTGGCCTCAAGCAAGCGCCAGTAAATGGTGCTGCCCAACGTGGACACGGGGACAGAAGTAGTCATGGGGCCGAGGAAGGAAATGCAGGCACCTGCAGGGGGCATGGCTGGTTCAAGGCTGTGCTTGTAGGTGGGGAGCTCAGAGCACAAGGTCCCAGGCTGAGAGGGGCCCCAACGTGCTCTGTTCTGTTCAGTGATTCTGAGCAGACGATCAGTGTGAGTCCCACCACTGAGAAACAGCACAGAGTCTTCTAGAATGAGTCACTTGCAGTCTTACCAGATGTAACGTGACAGTGACAGCACTTTTGCCACATTCTGTTGGAGAAAAGCAAGCCACAGACCCCGCCCACCTCAAGGGGAGAAGAGCCAGGAGGCCGGGTCATCAGGAGCATTACCGAGTCTGTCAGCCACACCAGCCTCTTTACCTGGGGGACCGGGGAGGGAATGCTCCACAGAGGAATAGCCAAACCCCAAAACTGCACACCCCTGCCCATGGTATGTCTCCTCAGTTCATCCTAGGAACAATCTCTCTCCTGTTTGTGCTTGGAGCAGAACCCGTGGAGGGCAGGCAGTGACCACTGGAGGTTCAGGCAGAGGCAGAACCCTGGGCTGGTTAAGATGCCGGGAAAGGACGAAGTGCTTACACTACATGCATTTCATATCCAGTTCCTAATAGAAAAATTCGGAAAGGATGTTGACATGGGTTGACCACCCACTATTTGTCAGACACTGTTATAGATGCGTTTTTGAAATTCTGCCTCTATTGTATAGAAAAGGGAAATACACTTCAGAGAGAATAAGGAACTGTCCCAAGATCCTACATGTAGAGAATGTCAGAGCGGAGGTCACAGCCAGTCAAGCTTTTCTACTTGGTTTTCTGAGGGGGTTTACTTGCTTCACCTCACGGTGCCAGCGTCTAACCTCGGTGCGTGAGAAATGATCACGCACAATCAGAATGTAAATTTGATTTAGTTTGGCCTTTTCATTAGTGACTAATCATGTTATCCTATGAGTCGGAGAAGAAGACAAATACGGCAGCAGCTTCTGTGGCGTCCTCTCCTCCCCGTGGCTTAGTGGGAGGGGAACAAGAAAAGCAAAGCTGTATAAACATCTTGGAAGACAGAAGTGAAACTCACGCTACCTAAATAACACTGTACCTTTTCCTGGCTGCTGACTCATCTTCAGTCAAGAAAAGGGTAACTTGGCAGGGATGGGAATGCAGAAGAATTACCAAAAATCTGGGTTCCCCCAGAATCAGCAGAGAATTACTACTGAGCTCTCCAAATACTGGGGTTTCCCTGAAGACAGAAATTAAAATTCCTTGAGAAGTACCACATGGCTCTGCTGGCTGGAAAAGCAGCCCTAAATCCAGTGTTCCCTAAATCCTCCCTATGGAGTTCCCATTTCTGAAAGAGTTGTCAAGGATAGGAAAAAAAAAAAGCAGAAGGGGAAAAAATCTGAAGCAAGAATCTCCTTTTAACCGTATTATATGAACGTATTATATAAAAATGAACAATAGCCAACTTTTAGGAGAAGGGGGTGATCAGTGTGACAGAGGGCAGAGCTCGCCCCTCCCCTCAGACGCCCCAAACGCTGCTCTAGAGCTGTCCATGGTCCTTCACTCACCTCTTCAGCTGGTGGTTGTTACCTGATTTTACGTGGTAGGCACTCTTCTAAATGCTGGTACTGTAACTGCGGAAGCAGCTCAAAATGACCCTGTCCTGTTTTTAACATGATACTGAGTTGCTTTTCACAAACAACAGACCAAAACCATAATCAAAGTCTCGCCCCCCACCCCCAACACACACACACGCACACACGAAACCCAAGGACGGGGACATAGCCTGAACTTGAACGCTCCTTACCATGCATGGCCAAGCTCCAAGGTCCTCCAATTAAAACGTGCGGGCCAGCGTGTCCCATATCTGTTCCACCTAAACCCTGAAAACCCACCACGAACCCTGCATTAAGGAGGTGGATTTGGCTGCCTTTTGAAGTAAATTCTTTCTTTGTTGCATAGTCATTGTTTTAGGGTTTGGTCTTACTGCACATCGAGCGTACGAACTTGGGTTTGATGACAATATCAGAAAGCTAGCTCCACTTCTTTCCAAAGCCCAGGACTGGTGGAGAGGGCAGGCTGGTTAGTGGGTGAGGGGCCCCAGTGTTCTAAGAGCTGTGAGAGGGGGGTGTCCTGTTGGGCGACGTGGACTCGGGAGCCAGAGCAGCTCGTGTGGAGGCTCAGGGGTCAAACAGAAGAACTGGCATCAGCCACGCCATTGACGCCGTAAGAGTCTGTGTAGCCACACTCAGCACAAGGAAGTTCGCTGATGGACCGGAATCACGGTTCACGTTGAGCCAGGTAGCTGAGGGGCCGTCTGCTGGCAGACTGCCGTGGTGTGATCTCAGCTCCCACAGTCACTGTCTGTGGAACACTAGACATGTGATTTAAACTCTCTAAGCCGCAGCTTTCTCCACAGTAAGATGAGCGTAGCAGCAGTCTTATTCCATGATAACCACAGATACATGTGGTTAATGTACTACCTGAGACGTATCATGCCTTATACAAATATTTGCAATTGTTTTCTTCATAAGTTAAATGCAAATGCTTGGATGTGTTCCCTCCATTGAGGATGTAGAAACCTCCTATTCTCTGGATAGAAACCTTCAAGGAGCCAGTGGACTCAGTGAGGGAGAGGGGAGTTCCGGGTGAGCATGTGTTGTCCGGAGAGGAAGCCCTGCCGGGCGTGTGCTGGCGAGTCAGGGCTCTGTTACAGGAGGCTGAGTTTTTAAATTTTCATTGACATAGGCACAAACATTTTTCAGGGTGTCTAGGACAACCTGGCTACAAAATGAAGACATTGTCCATGTTTCCAAGATGACCAGTGAAAGCATTAATATGTATGAAAGGAAATTGGGTCTTCACACTGTAGTGTATAGAAGGGAAAACAGTCTATGCACAAAACAGGATGCGTGAACTTGGATGGGCCATTTAAGGTGTTCAGGCACCACACACACGGGACTCCAGTGTCCTGCACCGTTCATGCTCTGGGAACTGCCAGCTCCCCCAGCTCCTCACTCCATCACATGATCTTGTTTATAATCCAGTGTCAGCCTTTCAGTCCTTACACTTCCTGGCACCTGCACTTTGCCAGCACCGCTTCACTCCTTGCTGGCGCTGCAGGCTGCCCTGCGCTCTGTGTTTGAGTAAACAACCCACCCCATGTCTAGGACCCTTGGAAGGCAATCCTGTGAAGGAAAAACCCCTCTAGACTCGCATAGCAGATAATTCTGAGCTTCTAGTGTGTTCGTTAGCAGAACTGGCTACATAATCTGAGGGGCCCAGTGCAAAATGAAATGACAGGGTCTCTTGCTCAATATGGTGACAGCTGAGCCCTAAATCAATACAGGACCATGTAAGGTGCACATGCACGAAACCGGCCTTGTTCATCAGCATCCAACCAAAACGCCAGGAGCCACCATAGTGATGTTTGAAATAGAGAACTGAATTAAGGGAGTGGGTTACTCAGCTTATGGGAGAGCTGAACAGATGAAGGGAGATGATGAAACAAGCCAGAAATTGGCAATATCAGGAAGTGGTCGTCACCAGTTTTTAGAGCAGAGACTTTCCCGAAGTCCAGCAGCTAAAGGCACCCCCCACACACAGGAACGAGAGTGAGTCCGTTTGCCTGAGGCTGGGCCCCCAGACAAGCTCCTGCTACATCTGAGGTGCTGCCTAAGACCTCTCCCCTTCCCTTCCCTCCTCCAGCCTCCCCATTGCCTCCTACTGACCAACCCCAGTCGCGGGCCAGCGGACACACAAGCCTGAGCGCTCAGCCTGCAGTGATGCGCCCTGCTGTGAGACAAGCAGCGAGTAGGGAAAATAGGGGTGAATCTGAGGGAGGCAAGCTCAGGACGTGTACAACCATCCACGTCAGGACTCAGCAGCAGCCCTCACTCATTTACCCTCGAGGAACACCACCACACTTCCACGTGCCACGGGCCAACAATACCATGCAAACGAAGACACTCTCACCTTCTGTCCAGCAAGCTGAGTCCCCCAGGTCACCACAGCCATGTCCAAGCCAGGATACCGTGGAGCGGCAGTGCCCACTGAGGTGTGGATGTGACTCTGCTTGGTCTGCTCAGCTCCCACCTAAATGCCACCAACACCCCTCACATGCAAGAGTGGGAAGGAAATCGTTGGTGCCTGGTTGTATGCACAGCAAAGCTCTGTAGCTATTTCAGTCCCCTTTGCTGTCCCTGGCCCAGAGTGGTCGTTTATATTTATGACTGCCCCCGTCCACACCCATTGCTTGGCGCTCTGGCTTCAGTTCGCTCCTTAACTGCTCTTCATCTTTACCTGGTCAAACCCTTAATGGTCCCCACTTAGCCAGCCCTTGTAGTCACATATTAACTGTTATCGTTGACCCTGGAGTTACTATGAGACACTAGAGAATTTCCTAGTTTCCAGATAAACAACCCCTAAACTCATTGTGAGTAGTACCCCAATTTCTCATTAGTAACTGGGATCAGTTATCCCAAAGAGTACAGTAGTCTCACATGCCAACTGTTTCAGAGTTAAGGAGCCAAAAATAACCAAGAGGCAGTCTCGCCGTCCACTGAACGGGGCTGACGCTGCGTCCACAGATGAAAGCGTTCCTTTCTTGGAAACTAGGATCTCTAGACCAACGGATTTCAGAATCGAAGGGACAGGAAGCAAAAACCCTGCAAAAGTTATTCATATGCTGGTCCTGGTCCATCATATAGTCCATCTTATAAAATAGCAATCCAGTCTTAAAGAGGGCCATCTCCAGTGACAACTGACTCATCAGTGGACATTTAACGTGAATCTGTCACGCTAGTTGTTCCCAGATTATTGGGTATGTGTCAAGACCAGTGCAACTGGCAGAAGCATTCTGGGCATAGAAATTAAATTTACACCCAGGGAGGTGAAATCTCTGTGTCCTCCGATCCATCATGATAAGGACACAATGTTAGTGCATCAGCCTCTTCCCAGGGACCTGTCTGGTCCTCCTGGAGGGAATCTGTGGAAGCCCAGTGAGGAAAGAAGGAATAAATAGAACGGAATCACGATGGCCAAGCTGCTGAATTACTGAAAAGCAATTGTCTGAAGCATGAGAAAATAATCCTATTCTTGCTTTAACTAACCTGGGAACTTGACCTTTTAACCTGTATATATATATATATATAGTGGTCCCCTCAAGGGAGCACAGCTTGGTCACTAACCTGCAATGGAATCCAATCGTAGAGATTTCCCCACCTCGCTGTCTCCCACTTTTCTAACCTTTCTTACTTCTCTCCTTAATTCCCAATGTATAGAAAGGACTGCGAAACTGTCACTCTCTGGGGAGTTTGACATCCTGCTTGTCATCAGTTTGACTCAAGTAAACTCATACAAATTCTCTACGGGTCTGAACATATCCTAAGTCAACAATCCTCACTAATAAGCCCGTAAATGTAAGGAATGGGTCCTGTGAACTATTCTAGAGAGTTAGTGGACCTGGAGTTGCACATGGGAAGCCCGGGTTTATAGCCAGTCCCTCCTAAGTGTGGTGGCCCAGGACTTGCAACTGGGTTCTGAGGTGTGGGGCGTGTTGTGGGACCAACACCTGAAAGCTGTGGGGTCTGTGCTCACTGCAGGTACTTAGTGCCAGAACGGAAGTGAATGGTTGGACACCCAGCTGGTGTCTAGAGAATTGGTCGTCGTGTTGGAAACAAGCCCATCAATCACTCCCAAATCCTCAGCTAACTGTCCAACGCATGAGTCACTTCCCATGAATAAGTTATGTCTACATCTCTGGCTGTTTCTCCTTCTATTCAAAATGAACAGCCTGATACTCCTTCTGGAGGTTTTCACTCTGGAAGGACTGCCCAGAGCCACTAATTTTCAGGGCTGCTCCTGTGTGGGGTTTCATTGAGGCAGCAATTCACTTTTCACTGATGCCAGTAGATTACACAGACCCTTCTGAAAACCAGGGCCAAGAATTTGTTCCTTCTCACTGTCAAAAACGTTCAGAACAAAAGCGGAGTAGAAACACTGAATCACAGAGGTAGTGATCAGTAAAAGTTTATTGTGTGCGCACCAGAAAGACAGTTTGCAAAAGGGGAGCTCCAGCAAGGAACGAAGCTCAGGGGTCTGACGTTACACGGTGGCTTCTATGGTGAAAGTGAGCACGTTAACCTTTCCACTGATTGATTATTACAACGGGAGTTACCAGCTGGCAGGGGACTGGTTAAACGTGATTATCTCTTAGCATTTTTAGAATGATGACTTAAGTTTTCTGATGACCTTCAGAGGCTTTACAAGAAATAACCTCAGTTAAGTTTTGCTTATGTTCATGACATGAGCTAGATTTCGTTTTTGCTTACTCAGCTTAAGTGGTTTGGTCGGCTTGGGGAATTCTCCAGTCTGATCTCCATTTTAATTTTAATTTCAACATCACTGGTTGGCCACAAGGGTTCCTCTTAAGGCCACAGACTTGGGCTGAGGGAAGATTCAGAAGCAACAAGAAGCTGGTCTCAGCTGCTTCCTCGTGTAGACCGGGAAAGCCTTGGACATGTACCTCAGTATTCGCATGCACCACTTCCAGCCTGAAATCTATTCCTGCCAAACACGTCAGCCTTGTGTTTTGGTGATTGGATATCGACCAGTTCATAGGGAGAAATCCATGTCTCATTGTCACTTGGTGCCCCTTGGCCAGGGCTAATTGTTACCAGGCAGGTAGTTATCACCAGAGAAGGGTGTGGCTTTGCTCTACAGCCCTCAGGACCTACCTGCATGTGATTCTCCTCTGAGAGCTCCTAATAGGAGTTGCATTTCCTGTAGATCTCTCCTCCAGCACCATTAAATGCACTGGACCACAGGGCAGGGAGATTCATATCACAGCCGGGACCTACCACGGAGCTTTCCTTCTGGCCCCACTCACAACCACGGGACTGTCTTGTGCGTTGTTCCATTCCTGGGTTGGAGAAGCACATTTCCAAAGACGCTGGGACCAGTACTGGACGGAAGTGTGTAAGACTCATGAAATATCTCTCCAGACTTTCACAAGGCTTCTGACATCTGCTTGTGCTTCTGTTTTAGCCATCGCTCACTGCAGATATGCTTGTATTAAAGCTAAAGAAAAAAGAGGAAACCTGCAGAAAACCAATGATGCCACTGTCCGAACCTCTGCAAATGTTCCCATTGAATGCGCCGATGCCCTCAGTGCCCAGGCCAGAGGGATCAGTGGCAGAGCCTCTTTTCTGTCTCCCCACCAGGGAACAGGTTGGCGAGGCCAATGATGGTGCTGCAATTCATCCCAAGTCACTTCGAGTGTGGATGGCACAAATCATTTAATAGAAAGGTTTAGTGGTTACCAGAGGAGAAGAGGGAGGTGGTAGAAGAGGGTAAAAAAAAAGGGTGTCAAATACATGGTGATGGAAGGAGAACTGACTCTGGGTCGTGAACACACAGTGTGACATATAGATGATGTATTACAGAATTGTACACCTGAAACCTATGTAACCTTACGAACAAATGTCACCCCAATACATTTAATAAAAAAAATGTAAAACATATAAATCTAATTGCTAAGCCAAAACATTAGTGAAACAGCTCTTTTACTTGCTTTTTAAAAATAAATGCTTCATTTTAGTATAATTTACAGAAAAACTGCAAAATTATATAGCTAGTACGTACCCAGTTTTCCCTATTTTTAACACTTATACAATACGGTATATTTATTTGATGATCAGATTTCCTTTATTTCTATATGGTATCTTTTTTCTTTTTTTATGTTCCAGGATCCCAGTTGGATACAACGTGTAGTTGTCGTGTCTCCTTAGGCACTTGTTGGATATGGCAGTTTCTCTCCATGTTTTTTGATGACCTTGACAGTTTTTAAAGAGCATTCATCAGGGATTTTATAGAATGTCCCTCAATTAAGACTTGTTTGAGGTTTTCATTGTGATTACACTGGGCGCTGGGTTTTGGGAGGGGATGACCCACAAGGTAAGGTGCCGTTGCATCAAGGGCGTCACATCAAGGGCGGATATTATCATCCTGAGTTATGACCGCAGCTGGCAGTTCTGTTGGTCAGGTTCCTCCACTGTCAGTTTCCTTCTTTTCACCCCATTTCCTAGTGTCTTCTTTGGAAGGAAGGCACTGTGCACAACCCGTGTTTCAGGAGTTGGGAGTTACGTTCCGCCTACTTGAGGGCAGAGTGTCAACACAAATTACTAGAGATTCTGTGCGGGAGTTTGAGTCTTCAGCCTGTTTTCCATTTATTCAACCTTTTATATCAGAGTGGACTTGTGGATATTGTCTTTATACTTTGGATTATAATCCAATACTGTTTTGTTTCTCTATTTGCTCAAATTTTCCAGCTTGACCATTGGAAGATTTTCAGTTGTCTTCTGTGTACCTTTGCAATATCGCCATCATGTTGTTTTTTGTGTTTGCTTGCTTTGCTTTGCTTGTTTTGCTTTTAGTAGTCCCTAACTTTGTGGTCCAACAAGATGCTTCAAGCTCAGTTTTGATTCTCTTACCCTGTCCTAGAATTAGCCACTTCTCCTAGGAGCCTTGGTTTCTTTTATTGGGGATTAGAAGCTATTCTAGGGGCTAGGTGTGCCTGCTGCAGCTGGCTGTTGTTGCTTCTATGCCCGCTCAGGTGACAGAGCAAGGAAATAAATGTGTCCATACAAACTCCAGTGTATACATATAGCTGTGTGCACAGAGCTATAAATATTCCTTGATGTAACTATTGAATCTGTAATTGGAAAATGAGCCCCTGCTGAGGTCTTCAGCTCTATTCCATGACCACAAGGATCACTCTAGCCTCCTTCCCTAGCTTAGCTATCACTCCAGCTCCAACAGTGAGAAACCTGGCTCCACCCATTTCCCATCCATTCACCTCGTTGTTCCATTCCATTATATGTGTGTAAGAGTGTCAGGATTATTACACTGCAGCCCTGTGGGAAGCAACCTTATCAGCTAGAGGCCAGTGCTCATATGAAATTACTTTTGCCTTTAGACTTACAGATTCCACTCATTTCCAGAGTTACTTAGGTCAGCACCTTATTCCACTACCACCTTCAGTGAGCTGGTTTCATGAATCTGTAATACAGTTAGAATGCTTTGTTACATTCTGCATTCCATTTTGAGTTCCCCTGATATCCTAAATGATTTTAAAATTTTTCATATATCAAGTTTCACTCATTGTGCTATAAATATCTATAAGTTCACAAATGTACAATGTCATGTATCTACCGGTACAGCATCATACAAAATAGTTTCCACACCTTAAAAAACCACCTATTCAATACCCCTTTCTCCCCCACTTCCTCCAAACCTCCAGCAAACACTGATCTATTTACCATCGCTATCATTTTGATCCTCAATGTCATATAATTGGAATCATGTATTATGAAGCGATCCAGATTGTCTTCTTTTAATAAGCAATATGCATTTAGGATTTACCCTTTTTTTATTACTTGATAGCTCATTTCTCTTTTTTTGCTGAGTACTCTCATTGTCTGGATGTACCAGTTTTTTATTCATTCGCATATTGAGGACATCTTGGTTGCTTCTAGTTTTAGGTGATTATAAATAAAGTTTCTATAAACATTCTTATGCAAGTTTATGCATGGACCTAAGTGTTCAAATCAGTTGGATAAAAATCTAGGGTGTGATTGCTGGATTGTATATTAAGGCTATGTTTAGTTTTCTGAGAAACTGCTAAAGTGTCTTGCAAGTAGCTACCATTTGCATTTCCACCAGAAATGAATGAGAGTTCCTGTTGATTCACTTCCTAAATAGCATTTGGTGTTGTCAGTGTTTTGGATTTCAGCCATTCTAATAAGTGGTAGTGGTATCACATTGTTATTTTAATGTGTAATTCTCTAGTGACAAATGATACTGAGCATCTCTTCTTATGCTGATTTGCCATCTGTATGCTGAACTCACCCTACATCATCACAATCAAATTGACTTTGTTTTCTCATACTCAAGGGAATGAAAGATTTCATTGGCAGTGATGGCTATCAAGGAAGCGGGTAAATAACTTTGGGTTCTAGGTATCTAACGGATCACCAGAGTAATTCAGATATAATAGAGAGGATTTGAATGGGAGGAACTTGGGAACTAGAAGTGAGAGACAGTATAGAAAGAAAAATGAAATCACAGCAAGGTCAAGGTACACACGCAGTACATTTTGTGGGGGCTGGATGGATGAGGAACCCAGGCTTACATTTTTCTCTTCCCCTTTTATGAAAATACATTTTCTAGCTTGCAATGGGCACAAATCCTCTCCCTGCCTGCATCCCCCACTCTATGACCTTGAATATCTACAAAGATTGTTGTTTGAGAATTACCGTACATGCAAATTTAAGAAATCAGGACAGAAATATACACATTCGTAAAACAAGACTCAATCCAAATGAAACAACACCACTCGGCGGAGATGTGGTTGGCTTTAGAGGGAAAGCCCCCCATATTAAGACAGGTGGGTCAGCAAGGAAAGCACTAGAACGAGGGCCAGGAAAGCGGACTTTGTGCAAGGCCTGTGTCCCTCTCCAGAGGAAGAGGTGCCTGGCATGGAGCTGAGCATGGTCTGGTCCTGGGAGAAAATACACACCTGCTGGGAGTGTAGGAGCATCAAGTTAGCCCAGAAAATCCTATCAGCTCCGTGAGCTCTGAGCTCGGGAAGCAGCGTCTGGTTGTCCCAGCTTTCCCACGCTGTCCTGTCTTCAGAGAGTGAGGACAGCAACAATGGATTCCACAGGAAAATTAAATCCCACAGGAATGGTATATTTCTCCGTGCAGATGGATATCTGGCACTGTTGTGTACAATATTTAACTAGGTGAGTTAGTACTCGTCAGCATCTTCAAGCCAGTTGTAGAGTCTGACAACACTGGGTGACCAATGGGCAGAGCTTAAGCGCCAAGCCCAGGCTCAGTGAGTGCTCTGAGTGACACATCATGGTGTGTCCACAATATGCCCACGGCAACCCGCCTTCCTTGCCAGTGCCAGTGCCAGCGCCAGCCTCACCGCCTTCCTTAAAATTTCAATAATCCCACTGATAATAATTTTGTTCCAAAAAGCTTAAAAAGGCAAAGTAAGAAGTAAAAAGGTGACCCCAGGCCAGTTCCTCCTGGGGAAGGAGCTTCCTCTTGGGGAATTACTGGTTTTTCCCAAGGGCCATGCTCCCCCATCTTTTCCATCTGATGCTAAGTAGAGCACTCTGCCCCCCCCCCCCGCCTGAATCTCAGAGCGCCACACATGGCTGCGGAAGGGGGAGCACAGAGGCTGTTGGAATAGTCAGAAGCGACCAGCCCCATTTTGAGACCCTTCTTGAAGAGGGCAGTGCCTACATAGTGTCCTCAGAAATAGCCTGAGTGAGAGATGGAAGTGACAAAAGCACGACTGAAACGCAGTCCCAACGAGCAAGCACATTTCAGCCACACCCACTGCAGGAGCTGCAGAGGCAGGGGATCTGACTCTGGCTAAGTGACGCCTCCACCCTTCACGATGGCCGAGGCGTCTGTTTCTGAACACGATATCCATCTTCAGTTTTACGGAGGCTGACTTTAAATGATGGATGCAGCCACGACACCGCTTCTTGCACAGAAACAAAATCACAGAAAGGTGATGAATGGCTTAGGAGTGTAGGCAAGTGAATCAGTCAGTCTGGAAAAAGAAATGAGCAGTGTTTCTATTCTCCTCCCCAAGGAGACCTGTGACAACGTTGAGTGTGCTCTGAGTGCTTAAAAGCCTGCTGTCCTTGGAAAGACAACTTTGCTGGTCTCTGAACCATGTGGAAGGAACAGCCACCATAAGAGGCCTCAAGATGAACAGTTATACCTTGGCACAGACCAAACGTGGGCATGGGCTGTAGAAAAGGCTGTCCCTTGGGGTGATGTTGGGCTTCTGTAAACATTTTCCACTTTCCTCTGAACTTTTTTCTGATAATGTGATGCAGCTCAAAATACGTGCTCCGCTTCATTCTCAGTGTAGAATAATGATGCTGATGCAATGACTTGTCAAACCTTGAGGACAGAAGCAGAATTCTGATGGACTGTGTACTGGGCGGGAGAAGCTCTTTCTAAGAGAAGAAACCCTTGAGAACGGACGCACCAGGGAAAAGAAGACCATAGGTCTCCGTGGGGTGTATGGGGAGAGAGGGGGGACACAGTGTCCACAATCAAATCTGAAGGAGAGTGACAAACTCATCAGGTATGAATCGATAGGTCAATATCCAAAATGTGGAAATGGAAGGAGTTTATAAAGGTCTGATGTAGGAACAACTGAACAATCGGGACTCCTGGCCATAACAGGCCCAAGAAGGTCTGTACAGAACGAAACAAGAGCTGCTAGAAACAGAGTACAAGCTGGTACAACTCCAATGAGAAGCCAGGATCCCTGGTTGTTACTAACTGAGCTAGAATCACAGAGAAAACTGGAAGGCAGAAAACTGCAGAGGCCTGGAAGGGCTGGCTGTCAGGCAGGCCATGCACAGAGGGCTTTGGGGGGGCTGCCTCCCAGGGCTCATTCATGAACCTCGGTGTCAGCAGACATGGAAAACCCTGAATTTATGACATTACCAGAGAAGTGATTTATCAGCAGCAGTGCAGGAAATCCGTAATATAGCATAAGGGTCATTAGACTCCTGAAGAGGATTATAAGGAAGCATGTAGAGAAAGTACCAGAAACGTACTTGAGTCATGCAGGTGAGGGAACCTAGCAGGTCACACAAAGCTTGTTTTTTGGTTTGTGGCTTTATTGATTTTATTTTTGTTTTTAACTGAAGAGTGGTTACCGCCTCTATGCATTTCTTATGTGTGGGGAAGTCAATTTTCTTTCCTACTGCCAAAGAGCAGAGGGTGCCACATACACTACCAGGCCAGTCTTTCACTGGCCTGATGCCCGGACAGAGGTCAGCCCGCAGCGGGGGCAGCGGGGACAGCGCGGGCAGCTGAGGACGCGCTGATGTGGTTGTCTCAGCATAGACTGGGCTCCAAACGTGTGAGTAATGGTCTCAGGTGAACCACAGAGGCTCACCCCCTCATCGGGACCCAGGGAAGGCAAGGCGGTGGCCGCCATGCAGGAGGTGGTGGCCCAGGGCAGGAAGTGGCTCAGTGTCCGCTTCCCTGAGAGCAGAAGCGATGACAGGAATTCCAGGCACCATCCACGCACACGCGGCTGGTGTGAGCCCGGGCGCAGCAGTGGCTGTGAGCAGGGCTGTGCTGGCCAGGATTTCAGAAAGAGCACGGAGAGCCTCGGCATCTTTAAATACAATTTTTCTTATGTCCTGACATTTAAAAAAACTGATCATTGTTTAAAATTTAGAAAAAATAGAAAAGTGTAAAACACAGTTTAAATCACAAATGTTATCACCACTCACAAAAGCAGTGAATCATTTTTATATATATTCCATCCAGTGATTTTGCCAAACTTTTATATGGAACTGAAATCCCAATGTATGAGTGATCCTGACTACTGCTTTTTACACTGACAATTATGTACATAATCTCATAAAAATGCCTCATAAATATTTGGATCACTGCATAGTATTTTACCACATGGATATATCAACTTTTATTTAATCCATATAAATTGCATAAAGAGATTGTTTCTAATACTTTGTTCATGTAGTTTCATGATACACAAATTTATTTACCCACAAATCTGTGTCCTTGTAAATCTTTAATACACAAATCTTTCTCCATGTGCCGTGTCATTCCTCCATAACCTGCTACTTGAAGAAGAATGTACAGAGCACAGAACCCGGGCTGTAGACTTTGGGTACAGGGGAAACCGAAGGAAGTGCTGCTTTTTCGTGTTCCCTACAGTGTGGCTTTTCCTAGAGAAAGCAGAGAATAAAGAATCTTTTATGCAGTAAAAAGGAACGATTTTTGCTATGTATGATCATTCTATTACCATAGAAATTTGAACCAAAACCATGGTGGTGTGGTCACTGATCAGAAACTGTAACAAAGTTAAATTCTTAAATCTTAATAGTTCAGTTTTAAATTTGGAAATTAAGAAAATGCTTCTGCAGAAAGAATTAAGGAACAACAAAAAATTGATTAACAGTTGTAATAAGAATTTACATTTGTATAATGACTTATTTGTTTTTAAAATTACTTTCACATCCATTATACTGTTGACCCTTAAAGAACACAGCTTTGAACTGCCCGGGTCCACTTCTACGCAAATTTTCTTCAATAAATACACAGCTTTTTGCGTCAGATGATTCAACTAGCCATGGATTAAAAGCAGGATGTTAGTTTAAAAAGAACAGTGTTTCGACCTGCGGGTGCAGAGGGCCGGCTGGGTGCACTGCTCTATGCCGTTTAAGGGACTTAAGCATCCTGGGGTTTTGGTATCAGTGCCCCTGTGGATCCCAAGGGACAACTGCAGCTTTTGGGGGGTTAAAAGTATATTGGCAACAACGTGGATGGACCTAGAGGGTATGATGCTAAGTGAAATAAGTCAGACAGAGAAAGGCAAATACCGTATGATCTCACATATGTGTGGGATCTAAAAAAGTGAATACACAAAATGAACAGACTCATAGATGCAGAGAACATTTTCTTGGTTGCCAGCTGGGAGGATGGTTGTGAGGAGGGTGGGAAAGGGGAAAGGATTAAGAAGTACAAACTGGCCGTTACAAAATGGTCATGGGGATGTAAACTACAGCACAGGGAATACAGTCAGTGGTGTGGTAAGAATTGTGTGCAGTGAGTGGCAGGACTTACGGAGTGATCGTCTCGTAAGTTATATAAATGCGTAACTACTATGTTGTGCAACTGAAACTAATACAATATTGAAAGTCAACTCTAATGGAACATTTTTTTAAAGTTATATGCAGGTTTCCAACTTTGCAGGGGGTGGCTCGCCTACACTCCCCCCATTGCTTTGTTCAAGGGTCAGCTGTATTGTCTGCCTGTAGAACAAGCACTTTATCCAGATGGGCATTTTCAGACAATTAGACACATGATCTCAATTAAGCAAATTGGCTCCCAGGCTACGTACCTGTCAAAGCAAATCCACACAGTACATGGCACCGTCACAAACTGAGCTCTGAAAGCTGTTCTTTTAGGAGGAGAACCTGTGAATGTTACCTTTTGTTTCCTGCACCTGCTACGTTCACATGGGGATGGATTGCTTGTATTTTCTTTCTGATGGCAGGCATGTGGTTCTTCTGAAACAGTTAACAGTAAGCTTGGTAAAAAGGCCAAATGTGTTCTGAATGAAATAAAATCTAACATTGACATAACACTACAATTCACAAAAATCCAAACAACGGTGGTGCAGCCACACATACACTGTAGAATCCTACTCATCAATAAAAAGAAAGGAACACACCACTTAGGTAAATCTCCAAATCACTAAGTATGGAGGAAGCTTTTCTAAAAAGATGCTGTATAATTATATTTATATAAAGTTCAAAAATAGGAAAAACTAATCTACAGAGGGTGCCCCAAAAATGTATACACATTTTAAGAAAGGAAAAAAGTGTATTAACATTGCAATACTCAACATATACCGATAACAACAGATAAATACAAGTCATGTGTATACATTTTTTGGCACCTCCGGTATGTTAAAAAAAAAAATCAGAAAAATTGTTGCCCAGGATTGGCAAGGATTTCTTAGGGGCAGACATTAGGGGATTCTCATCTTCTGTATTGTGGTAGGGACTTGGGTTTCACATATGTGTACCATTGTTGGAAATTACCAAAAGATACCTTTAAGATTTGTACAGTTTATGGTAAGTCAATTTTACTCCAAAACATTTTAAAAGCATCGGCATATATTGAACTTTTATTAATGTTACGCGTGCTGAAATATTAAGCGGGTAAGGAAGTATAGTGCAGTTTACTTTGAAATGCAGTAGAGTAAGTCGGACTGACAAATGGAGGAAAGGGCAGCAAAATGTTAACTGTAATGTTTAGGGGGTGGGTTTACAGGAATCTACTATAAAATGCTTTCAACTTTTTTGTATATTTGAAAAGATTTATACTAAAAGAAAGGGGTAAAAGGTAGCCTGTACTTTGATGGGGGGAAAAAAATAAGATTTTAATGGGAGATTTTGGCAAACTGTGTTCTGTAATTAGTAGCTCGAGAACACAAAACAACATGTAAAAATGTGCAAGACTCTCAAAGATCTGAGGAAGAATCAACTTGACTTAATGAACAAATAGAACCACACAGGAATGCTGATGGTCTTTCTGCCACGTCAGCACATGTCAAAGCTTCCAGTCACAGAGAAACATTTATCTCAAAGAAATGCACTTAAGTTAGAAATTAACCACAAAAAGATAAAGAGATAAAGAGATAAAATCTATACGTTTGAAAAGTTTAAAAACTGTATTAAACAAGTCACAGGTCAAAAGAGAAAACAAAAAGCAATTTGAAAATATTTATATTTGAAAAATAATATTTATTCCTACCCAATGAGCTTTAAAGGAAAACTCATAGTCATAAATGCTGGCTTTACAAGTGATGGAAGCCTGACAAAAAGGACAAAGCATCTAACTGCGAACATAGAAAAGAGAGGAGAAGAGCCTAAGGGAAGAAGGGAAGTAGGTAAGAGCAGAAAGTAGGGAAACAGAAACAAAGCAGACTCGCCAATGCCAAAGCTGTTTATTTGAATATACTAATCATATAGTCAAAGTAACAGTAAGCGAATATAGCTAATACCACAGAACTGTACACTTAAAAATGGTTACAATTGCAGAGTTCGGAATAATACCAGCAAAATACAAGATTACAAACAGAAAGAATCTGTCATGTTGCCCGAGATACAGTAGGAGTTCAGAAATAGTGCCAAAAAATGTAGACGGCACAGATAAACAATTATAAGAATGAAAAAGTTAACTATAAAAATGTAACAGAGAATAAGAATAAAAAATGTGTATTATAATTAATAACAATATTGTTATTAAACAAAGAATATATTGATAAATTCCTAGAAAAAATGAAACTTACTGTTATTTTTAGAAGAAACAAAGAAACAATTATTAACTAAGTCCAAAAATTTTATGATATCAATGGTAAATTTTACCAATCGTTCAAGAAATAGATAATTCCCATGTTACATAATTATAGGATACAGGAAAAAAAGCAACCCTCCCCAACACATTCTATGAAGATAGAATAAGCTTAATAGCATTTTCATAAATGCAATAATTTTAACAAAATACAAGCAACAACATCTAACAAACATAAAACAAAAAAAGATATGTAAAATAAAATGATACATAATATGTATATGTCAAAATATTATAAATGGCAATGGAATCTCAGGAATTCAAAGTTGGCTAATATTAATGAAATTCATTACATTTTCAAGGGGGATGGAAATTGTGATACTTGATAAAGTTAGAGAAAAAGTGATCAAATAATTCAATAATCCTTAATGATAAATATACCTCCAAGCCAACTATGATTAGAAAGAATGTACTTAAATGAAAAATGTTATGTACCCCAAACCTATAGCAAACATACGCAGTAATGATGTGGTCAGAGTATTCTCTGTAGGAAGAGAAAATGCAAAGGTGCGATCTCAGATTTTATGTTTTGAACTTGTATTGCTACTCAGTGCAATAAGGCAAGAAAAGAGATACAATTATTAAAATTGGAAACAGTGAACGTAAAATAGTCATTATGTATAATGTCTTTACCTATGGAAAAAACAATGCATGAAAGAGTACAGCAAGGATGCTACATACTTTGTTTATTTGTTTGTTTGTTTATGTTTGTTTTAATTTATTGGGGTGACAATTGTTAGTAAAATTACATAGATTTCAGGTGTACAATTCTGTATTACATCACCTATAAATCCCATTGTGTGTTCACCACCCAGAGTCAGTTCTCCTTCCATTACCATATGTTAGAAGGGATGCTACATACTTAATCAACCTACAAATGCTAACTATTCAGAACCACACAACAATGAAGTGGTAGAAAATATATTTTAAAGAAGACAAAAGTCTTCTGAAACTGAATATACATATATTGTATGATCCAGAAAGTCCATGGCTAGGAATATATCCAAGCAGAAATACTACATATATACTCCTAATCCTGATTACAAAAATGATCACAGAAGCATTATTTTTAAAAACCCAAATTGGAAAAAAAAAATATTTACCACTAATTGAAATGATAAAAATTAATTCTGGTATATTTCTACAGTAAAGGAATACTATATAGGAATGAAAATAAACTGCAGCTATATGTGTGCATCTCACAAAAGTGATGTTGAATAAAAGAGGCCATATCCACAAGAGTATATACTGTATGTTTCCATTTATATAAAGTTCAAAGTTAGCATAGTGATAACCTTTGGATGAGGTAAAAACAGAGGGAGTTCCGGGGTTTCTCATCACTTATGTTCCTTAATCTGGGTGATGTTTAAATGTCGGTATTCATGTTGTAAAATCTAATCGAACTGCACACTAAAGATACATGCAGTGTAAGGTGTGAATGTTAATATTCAATAAACATGTTTGTAAGAAGAGACACTCAGGACTTCTGATCCAAACAACAGGCATGGACTCGTGTCTCTGCTCCTCCCAGGTAAGCACAGCTACGTATGAAATAACATGAGACAAAGAAAAGAGAGCTCTGAAAGGCAGAAAGGGGACGGCCACCTGCTTAGGAAGACCAGGGCTGAGCCGCTGTGCCACCCACTCCCACCCACAAGAAGACACGCAGGCCCATTCCCTTCCCTGGCCTGGCAGGAGAGGGGGCCCCAAACAGGCTCGTTTCTCCTGCAGACTGAGTGTAATCTACTTACAACATAACAAGCTCAACAAAACCAGCAACGTGAATTAACTGGAAAACCTGCTGTCCGTAACTCTCCAGCAAATCAAGAAAGCATTGCTATTTACACTTGCTGGCAAACAAAATATCTAGAAATAAATTTAAAGATGTGAAAGTCTTGTACACTGAAAACTACAAAATACTGTGGAAAGACATTAAAGAAGACCTAAAAAAATGGGATGATGACCCACGTTCATGGGCTGAAGGACTTAATATCGTTAGGACAGTGCCACCAGATTCAGTGCAGGCCACATCAAAGTCCAAGCCTTTTTTTTTCCTTTTTTTTTTTCAGAAGTGGAAAATATGATCCCCGCATCCATGTGGAATTACAAGGTACCAAGCAAACCTTGACCGAAACACCGCCACCCTCAGCACTACCCGCTTCGTCCATAGGAGACCATGCATTTGACCAGGTTCCGATTCTGACATTATTGCAGCATTCACCGTATTAGTAACAGAGTTGCCGTTTTTTGTAGGCTCAACGCACCTCCTCCGGGAAGCCACCCCCGGACAGTAACTATCTCTCATTGTTCTCGTTACTCCTAGTACCACGCGCGGTGCTGAGCATGAAGGGGAACTGCTAATAAACGTGGGAGTCTCATGGTTAAAAAGGAGAAAAAGGCTTTTAGTCCCCCAAGCACTTAAGATTTTAAGGATGATCTGTGTTTGATATCTTTCTTTTATCTTTTCCTTGACAGGAAAACAATTAGAAGAGACATTTTATAGTGCTGTTGAAGTGGCAATTGTGTAGGCATTTCTCACGTTAGCTTTAGAAGGAAAACAATTTAAAGTTCACTTTAGTACATCTATAAAAGGGTGCTTGCCAGATAATATTTTGTGGAAACCAGGACACCATATAAGGAACAAAAATCATTGTATAGACTGCTCAGCAAGAAACTTAAGGTTTCAAAATGCAAAACCCTCATTTACATTCACATCATGTCTAAAAAGTTCAGGCAAATGAAGTCTCCAAGTTGTTACCTAAATTGTTGAGCCAGATTTATTATCCATAATAAACGTAATTCATGCCACATAGAATATTTGGAAATAACAGAAAAGTATAAAGAAAAATAGTAAATCACCTATACTGAGAATTGGAAATATAAATGTACAATGTTCATGTACACAATTATATGTTTGATAATTTCATCTGTAGCATTTAATCTGAAAAACGATTTTCTCATAAAAACATCAGCTAATTGTTCACTTCTAATATATAATTATTTTATATTAAAATATAATTATTTCCATGTTCATAGACAGGCAGGCTCGATATTATCAAGATGTCAGCTCTTGTCAATTGATGTATAAATTCAATGTAATCCCAATCAAAATCCCAGCAAGTTATTTTCTGGGTTTCTAAAATTGATATGGAGACGCCAAATCCCAGAAGAGCTAACATGACACTTAAGGAGAAGAGCAGAGTTGGAGGGCTGACACTGACTGACTTCTGCAAAGCGACGGGAACCGAGCTATGAAGACAGGTCCCTGGAACAGGACAGAGAGCCCAGAAATAGACCCACATCAATAGGGTCAACTGACCTTTGACAAAGGAGCAAAGCCAACACTGTGGAGCAGAGATCGTCTCTTCAACAAATGGGGCTGGAGCCACTGGTCACCTACATGCACAGATCTCACACCCCTGACACACAGGAGCTCAAAATGGATCAAAGACCTAAAGGTAAAAGAATAAGTAAGTACAAATAAAAAGTGGGGTCCCTGACATGATGGGTTCCCCAACCCAAGGCCGGGTGGGCTGTCATTGTCCCCAGGTACTCGGGGATGACCACTGTACCACTGCAGCTGGGACCCATCACAAAGGACTGTCCATCATGTGGCACTGGATGGCATTCACAGGACGGTGGCTCCACCTGGCAGCACAGCCAGCTTGGCAGACCCATCATCAACTGTGTCTCCCAACTTGTACGCCACTCCTGTAGATGCGGGGTGGCCCTCATACGGCCTAGGGGACCGCAGCCCAAACCAGGACCTGTGGAGCCCAAGGCTCGCAGGCAGCGTGTGTCACAGGCTCAGCAGGTGCTGGTGAGGTGCCCTCACGCACCAAAGAAATCAAACGCTCTGAACATGACGGCTGCCTGTGCAGATCCCCACAGGCCAATGCCACACGAGGGCAAGAGTGACATCATAACAGCAACAGGCAGCGCTGGCTGTCGGTGTCACCAGGAGAAGCCCCGCCATAGATGGCATTCAGAAGGACCCCAGGAGCTCACCTGGCAGGATCCCCAGGGGCCCGAAATCACCTACATGCCGCAGCAGCTTTCCCACCCATTCAGGCAGGTGCAGACACCTACCTGCAACACCCAGCTTGGGGGACAACAAAGTGAAGACAGAAGCATCGGACTCAGTGCCTGGGATTCCCCCGGGGGAGGGGGGGCACCGCCTTGGAGTTTGCAGTCACACGCCTGTGTGCTGAAGAAATTACCAGAGACAATTGACAGGACTGTTCAAAGGAATTTTTTGGATACCGTATACTTTTTTACATCTTGAGAATGCATTTCAGTATTTCTCATGCAAAAAACAGCATGAGCATATTTCCTGGAGTGCTTTTAGTATTTGCAAATCATGTGTCCACTTCATCAGCTTCTTTTCTTTGTGAAACACCAAGCAGAAACCAAGCTAACCTGCATTTTAAAACTATTTGCCAAAATCTAGTAGATAAAAATTATAATCTGTGTAAAACTAGTGAACATCACATATTTTATGGCATTCTGGCCAAGAGTGCTGTCAACATACAATTAAGTAAAGTTACAGAGGATTTATAACCGTTACTAATACTAAACATATCTGAATATTTCATTTCAAATTTTAAAGATTTTTTCTTACATTTATAGCTACATAGTGAGTCATTGGTTATCAGCTAGTATTCTGGAACATTATGGATGGGTTTTTTTTAATGTTTTGGGCCTTTGTCCCTCCTGCAGTGTCAGGTAGAAGTTTAGTGTTTTGTATCAATTTACTATGCAAAACATACAGACCTAGAGGTGAATGCAGTGAATGAAGTGCAGGATATTCATAGGGTATACAAATGACTTGAGAAGTAGAAGAAAATACAGGGAGAGTGGTCTAGTGAAACAATTCTAGAAACTACAGGACTTCAGCCAAAAATCCTCCCCCGTGTGTCTCCGATGTTGCACCCGCCTTGTTGTTTGTGTGTCCGTCTATTGCGCTGGGAAGCAGGAACCCTTCACTGTGTGTGTCCAACGGGCTGGGGTAGGACTGTGCTCCCACGGTGTGGCCATTAATCCCCCCAGGGCCCCTTCACTTTTTCAATCAACCCAGGAAATTTTATAAAAGATGTGTTATTTAGAATAAAAAGTAACCTATTGACATTAAAAAAAGGAAGAAAAAGAGGATTGTGTGAAGGCAAGTTGAGACACAATAGTGCACAGAGATTCCCTATTCCACTGTGTGTGTCTGGGTAACTGCCAGAAGCCTGGAAATGCAGCAGGGAATTCAAAGGTCAGCTGGCTGCAGGTGCTGTCACCAGTTCAGGGACTGTGCAGGCTGAGTGCTACACGCAGGGGACCCAGCAGTCACCTCCCCAGACGCTCCCGGAATGACGGAACGAAAGGAGACTCAGCCACACGCGGAAGATGGGGAGGCTCTTTTCTGATTCAACTCACCCCGCAGGGAAGACCTAGAGGCATCAGTGCTTCCCTCACGAACAGCTCCAGCGATAGTCAAGGTCAACATTAACGAGCCCTGCCCATTTCAGAACTTCCAATGAGCTTTTCAGCCCCCTACTCTTCTTTTTTTTAAGATTTTATTGGGGAAGGGGAACAGGACTTTATTGGGGAACAGTGTGTACTTCCAGGGCTTTTTGCCCAGTCAAGTTGTCGTCCTTTCAATCTTAGTTGTGGAGGGTGCCGTTCAGCTTCAAGTTGTTGTCCTTTCAATCTTAGTTGTGGAGGGCACAGCTCAGCTCCAGGTCCAGTTGCCATTGTTAGTTGCAGGGGGCGCAGCCCACCATCCCTTGCGGGACTCGAGGAATGGAACCGGCAACCTTGTGGTTGAGAGCCTGCACTCCAACCCACTGAGCCATCCGGGAGGCAGCTCAGCTCAAGGTGCCGTGTTCAATCTTAGTTGCAGGGATCAGCCCCCTACTCTTAATTAGGAGAAGACAACCATGTATTATCTGATATATAGCTGAAGAAAATGCCTATCAGAGAAAAGAGACATTTCCTAAAATGATAAGGGAAAAAACTTAAAATAAATAGGACCATATTGGGGGAAGAAAACTACAACAAAACAAAAATTAACATGCTCAGGGGAGAGATCCAAGATGGCAGAGCAGGTAAACACTGTGCCTGCTGCCTTCCATGAACGCATTAAAATTACAACTACATTATAGAACAAACAACCTGGAGAACCACCTGAAGTCTGGCTAAACAGAAGTTTTATAACTAAGGATACAAAGAAGCAGCCACAACGAGACTGGTAGGAGGGGTGGAGACATGGAACTGGCTAACCCCACACCAGCGTGTGGTGAATGAGAGTCAGGTGGGATATCTGGGCCATGGTGGTTCCCCCAGAGGAGCGAGGGACCCCAGCCCCACAAACCAGCCTCCCCAGTCCAGAGCACTGGTGCCGGGAAGAGGAGCCCCAACAACATCTGGCTGTGAAAACCGTGGGGATTCTGACCTACTGGACGGGGCAGAGGCTGCGGAAAACCCTCTTAAATGTCCTGCGCACTGACTAACTCACGGGCAGGTACTCACCTGGGGCTTCCATGGAGGGACAGTGACTCGGGGAATCAGACTGAGGTGTGTGGGCTCCATGCAAGGGCTGGAGAACAGTCACCATTTTCCCTGTGAGGGGGCCTCTCCCCATGCAGCCGGCAGGTGGGCTCCAGCTTTCCTGTGTTGAGCCTGCTCCCAGAGGCCAAATCTGGATCTGATTGGCCTGGTGAGCTCCGCTGGGACCCCGCCCCACCCATCTCCCCCAACAGGAGGCAATTTCTCAGAGAGCAGGCAGCCATGGCCACATTGCACTCTTTCTAGAAAACTCACAACATATTGAAATTTGTGAAATGCAGCTAAATCAGTGTTCAAGGGAAAATTTATAGCATCAAATGCTTATATTACACAGATAGGAGAGTCTTAAATCATTGATCTTACTTGTCACTTTGAGAAATAAAAAAAAAAAGCAACAAAGAACAAATTAAACCCAAAGTAAGTGGGAGTAATAAAATAATAAAAATAAGAACCAAAATCAATTACATTGAAATAGAAAAATATCGATGAAACAAACAAAAAACTAGTTCTTTGAAAAAATCAATAAACTTATAAAACTTCTAACCAGAATGACCAATAAAATACATGGAAGAAACAAATTATAAACATCAGGAATAAAAGTAGTGACATCACTCTACAGACTCTGTACACATTAAAGGGATCAAAAGGGAAAACTATAAACAAATCTAACTCTGTGAATTCAAGAGTTCAGCTGAAATGGAAAATTCTTTGAAAGGCACCAACTGCCAAACTCATTAATGAAAAACTAGATAATCTGAGTTGTCCTATACCTATTAAATTGACAGTTAATAATCTTCCAGCACAGAAGACTGTAGGAGCAGATGCTTTCACTGTCCCATCCTAACAAACACTTAAGGGAGAAATTATATGAAAGCTACACAAACTCATCCAGAATACAAAAGAGAAGACATTTTATGATACAAGTCGTACTCTGATACCCAAACCAGACCAAGACAGTACAAATAAAGAAAACCACAGAATATCACTTGTGCACATAGATGCATACATCCTCGATAAATTCTCACAAATACAATCCAGCAATATGTACAGATGATCAGATATCGTGGCCAAGTGTGTTTTATCCCTAGGATGCAAGCTGGCTCAACATATGAAAGTCAATCCATATAGTTCGTCATATGTGATCGATCTCAGGTTAAGTGTTTTTACCACCATAAAATAAAATAATTTAAATTGTTTGATTGTTTGAGAGTAGTGAGTCAGGAGATTCAGGCCATTGGGGAATCTCGTAGGCCTGCTGCTACTGCTGCAGGAAGATGGAAGCTGGAGAAACCCGAGGGGAGGTGAAAGGCCTCCACAGCGTCTCACTGCTGAGCAGCTGTGTGCTGGTGGCTCCTGTGGGATCGGGGATAAGCCACTCTGCTATCTCCTGATCTGTGACACAGTGTTAGAACAAAGAGTGGCATGGCTACATCAGTGAGACCTACCAGTAGGCTTAATAAGGGTAATTACAGGAATTGGAAGGAGGAGAGGGAAAGGTGAGCACTTACCTTCAGATTTAAAATGGCACAGCAAGTAGTGAGGCAGGTTCCACATTTGAAGACTCTTAGGTGTTTCTTTTCCAGGAAAATCAATAATGCGCAGGAGCGCACATTTCCCCAAATGGTGCTGTTCATGAGAATTCCAAGCATCTCATTATATTCTGAGAAGTAAGAACTAGCACAGGCCAGAGAAAGTTTTTTAGTAAGACCCAGTACTTACTTAATGTGGCTGGTGTGTACATATTTCCCATGGTTAAACAAGTTACAGAGGGTACAAATTGTGTAGAAATGTCTCTGGTTTGTGATCTGTGGAGCACAAATGGCAGAGGTTGTCCCACTGAGCACAAAGCCCCCAGACCAGACATCACAGGGCGGGTCAGAGATGGCCACAGAATGGGAGAGGACTCTCGAAAACGACATTCACATAAGCAGTGCTTCCGTAGTTACGTGGACATTTGCTGCTTGGGAAATGGAACACTGCTACTTTGTGCCTAGTGCTAACTTCATTTTGTGTTGAAAAGCAGGTCTGGCTCATAAATTGTCTACTTCTATAGCTTCTCAAAGGTCAGTTTCCCTTGCTTACAATATTAAAGGTGGGAAGGGTTGGGATGGGTCTTTTTCTTGATACAGCGATGCATTTAAGCACCCTTCAGTCTTCCTTTGCAGAACTTGATTTCAATGAGGAGAGTCTTGCAGGTTTAAAGCTGTCATTGAGATGGCACAGCTTTGCAAACTCAGGTCCACCCCCTGGGAGGGAGTTCCGGCTGCTACTGCACTGTACGCACGGTCACCCGGCACCTCATGGCAGCAGCCACTCACACCTGGAAACACAGATGAAGGCCCCAAATTAGGGCATTTCCATCTTCTTTCTTTAGCTGTGACGTGTCCTTTTTCCCTTAAAAAAAACTAAAGTAATATAGAAATGGTAGAAGAATAGGAAATACCAGTAACAAACATGAAAATAGTCACATAGAATTCCATTTTCTGGAAAGAATCACTACTAATATGTTGCTTTCTATTCTTCCAGGCTTATGCGTATATACATATATAATAAATCTATGTCTTTACTAATCTACTTTTTCTCTTAGAGTGCAACTTTCCATGTAATAAATAAAATAGCATCATCATTTTAAATAACTGCTGCTTTGAGTACGCCATAATTTATTTAACATTTTCTAGCTAGAGGCTAGAGAAGAAGCTCTATCAATAATAATGGACTTTTAAGGACATAAAATGGCAAAATATCTTGGGAGACCGAGTGGGCGAGTACTTTATATTTTAATAACTTAATCAGTTTTCTAAAAAACCACTTGCAGTGAGTCCTCTGCATATGTGCAATCTTGCAGGATTTGTGACAGCAGCACGGACGGAGCAGGTCGGATTCTGACCGCACGGGGTTCGCGGTGTAACGGGAAACAGACGAGCTCGTCCAGCAAACATTCAACGCGCTCCGTAAGGTGAGAAGGAACGTGAGTGGCGGAGCGCGGGTGCGGACGGGGCTCACACGGAGAGGGACTCGCCACTGGGTGACGGGAAAGGCGACATTTCATTGGGCGCCTGAAACTGATGCGTCTCAGGTCAAAATCAACTAGAAAAGCGCCCCGTGAGGAAAGAACAGCCACGGAGAACGCCCCGCAGAAGAGCGTGAAAATTGATCCTGAGGGTTCCCGGAATGCAAGGCAAGAGCGAGGAACTCAGTCTGTGGACTTCCAGCATGCACTGCGGGAGAGATGGACCGGAGCCTGGGGTTCCCAGCATGCACTGCGGGAGAGATGGACCAGAGCCTGGGGGTTCCCAGCATGCACTGCGGGAGAGATGGACCTGAGTCTGGGGGTTCCCAGCATGCACTGCGGGAGAGATGGACCTGAGTCTGGGGTTCCCAGCATGCACTGCGGGAGAGATGGACCAGAGCCTGGTGTCCCAGAATGCACTGCGGGAGACACGGGACGGAGCCTGGGGTTCCCAGCATGCACTGCGGGAGAGATGGACCAGAGCCTGGGGGTTCCCAGCATGCACTGCGGGAGAGATGGACCTGAGTCTGGGGGTTCCCAGCATGCACTGCGGGAGAGATGGACCTGAGTCTGGGGTTCCCAGCATGCACTGCGGGAGAGACACACCTGAGCCTGGGGTTCTGGGACAGCATCAGCTTCAGCCCCAATGAGGAGGAGCAATCACAAGGAGGTGTCCCCGTGTGAAGGTCTGTATTTGTGTCCTTGCTTCTCCAATGTCAGGAATTTGAAGGGGAAGAAGGCAATCAGAACTGGCAATTACATTAATCAGAAGTTCCCTAAACAAAAACCCTACTGCCTAAGACTGATTTACTGCACAAAATGGACGGGCAGTAGAGAGTTAAAACCTTGTGGATGCTCTGCTTGAGCAAGGAAATATGTGCATTAGATCACATAGCTTCACCCACCGGTTTGGACTGGACATTCCTGAGTCCGTCCTGTAAATAATGGAAGAACTGAGGCTCAGAGCATCACACCAGCCTCCAATAATATAGATAATAAGTGCTGGAAGTCAATGTAAATTCATGTCAGCTTTCAAAGACTATCCCTTTCAATCCCATCATTGTCACCCTGCAAGTGATTCAATGCAGGCAGAAGCCTGAAATGAACTTTTAACTGGAGGGAAGGCTCAAGTTTGTGCAGGCGGGGAGGGGAGGGAAAGGTGAGAAGAGGAGGAGAAAGGATGTGCGTGAACACTGGGGCCTGACTGACGGGCGTGGGATGCTAACTGATGCGTCTCCCCAACTATGCTGTCCAGGAAAGAGGCCCTGGAAGTGCCACAGAAGGTCAGCAGAACCTCTTTACTTAGTAAGTTGGTCACATTTCAATCAGCATCCAGTTGGAACCCCAGACTGAGAGAGGCCCCAAATCTCCAGATTGGCCCCCAAAACTCCTATTTGCCATTGCAGTAAATGTGCTGTGGATGAGATTCATCTTCCTATAAAGGCTGTTTCTAGACGACTGAGATGGCCTAGCCCTACCTCTAAAAATTCCAATTCCTTCCTTGTTTGGATCAGTTTGATAGCTTCTCCAGGGATGGATGGCTGCCACTCAAGATGGCCCTGCCCACTTTGGCTTGAGGTGGAAACAGCTCTTCCAATGGACAGCAAACGACAGCAGGACAGAAAAGCCAACTATTTGCTGAACCCAAAGCTGCAGAAAGCAAGCAATTAGCTGCTTTACTGGAACAGATGGCCTTCTGCAGGGGAAACGAGGGAGAGTCCACCTGGGAGATGTGACAGGGCGTGCATCCTTCAGAGGAGTCAGGGGTCCAGAGTAATGGTCACTGAGACAGAGGGGCATCCTAGGCCTTCGCGACTGCAGAGGTGTGTGTAACGTGTGTGGAGTCAGCGTTTCAGTGATACCTTCAGCTATTACAAAAAGCCCATGTGTGTAAATATGTCTGTAGCTATGTCACAGGCTGGCTGCTGGAGTCTGAGACATAGTGAGTCTACACACACACACACACACACACACACACCATTCTATATCTATATAAAGAGTGAAAGTGATGCATCAAAATGTGAAGAAGCTTCTCTTGAGTAATCAAATTGTTGATTATTTTCTTATACAATGTAATTTTCTAAATGTCTTTAAATGAACACTTTTTTTTTTCAATGCCCTTCTTATGATCTTTTAATATGAGTAAAAAGAGTGTGTCCTTTCCCTCAAGGGATGCAGTATAATTACAATATAATAACAGAAATTTTAGTTCCATGAAACAATTGCTTGGATCCTTTCCCTGGAACCCAGGATCATAAAGTGATTTCACTATAAGTCAAAAATCTCTGTCAGCAAAGCTCTGATTATATGGAAGGGTAGAATGTTAAAAACTCATTTTTTGCCTTTTGATTTGGGAAAAAGGGAAAACTGTCATTATAATGTCATCTTATAGAAACTTCACATAAATAGAGTCAGTATTATACACTGGAAATAGGGCTGTCAGGTATTACAAATAAAAATGCAGGCTCCTCAGTTAAATTTGAGTTTCTGATAAACATCATACAATACTTTAGTATACATATGTCTCCTGCAGTCTCCTATGCATTTATCTGCCAATCCCAAGTGGAAAGAATCCAGCAGAAGAAGCCTTGCTTTTTATCTCAGACTCTTCCCCTGGCCCAGGGCCTGGGCCTCAGCCTTCCGTCTTCAGTGGGAGTGCTGGTTGCTGGCTGCCCGAGACTCTGCATAAAGCCTTCTTCCTTATGAAGCTCACCTCCCAGACAGTTGTTATTGTCTTTTTCTTTTTCCTCAAATCAGGATCTGAGGATTCCAGATGTTTATATTTGTTTCATTGATTTAAGGTGTTTACCTTTATCTTCTAATAACTTTTAAAATCATATAAGCTAGTTCCATGTCCATTTAGCATTTAGAATGATGTGAAAAAAAAATTACTCCCATTGTACCAAGAAAAAAGTCCCCAACAACTTTTTCAAAAATGTCCTTGAGGTGCTGTGGATGCACAGATATTTAAAGACCTGAACTCTAGAGGATAAGCCTGTCCTGGTGACAGAGGATGGAGCCCCTTTTGTCATCACTGAACTGGTGGCAGGAGTGGAGGAGGTGTAGTCAGCCAGGGGAAGACAGTGTGAAGGCGTGAGGAGAAACTATGCGAACTAGGAACAAACCGGTGGGCTGGCACGGCACCTCTGAGTCGGCAGAACGTGCAAAGCAAAGACAGCCCTGTCCACAAGTAATTCTGTCACCGGTGGATTTTGCTGGGGGTGTGAACGCATGGCCGTAAGGATGTATGTATGTATAAATCCATGGAACAGAACAGACATCCATAAGATGCATTCAATGTTTGACGTAACCTGGACAAATTCTGAAAAGAAAGCCATCTTAACAATGATACTGGAAAAGCCAGATATCTATAGGGAAAGAAATAAACCTTGACCTCTACCGTTGGACAAACCACAAAATTACCTTAAACTAGCTCATAGACCTGAACATACAAGCTAAAACTATAAAGCCCCAAGAAAAAAAAACATGGAAAAAAACTGTTCTGAACCTCAGAGTAGGCAAAGATGCCATAGAAAGCATAAACACACACAAAAAGCCCTAATGAATAAAACACAAATTTGATAAGTTGGAATTTGCAGAAATTAAAAATTACTGCTTTTTAAAAGACTATTTAAAAATGAAAGCATGGACTTATAAAACTTAGTTTTTATTCCATTGTTAAACATTGAAAATGCAAGCTTTTAAAACAATGGAAATGGGAGAAAAATAGTCACAATTCTTTAAGATTTTTATTAAAATATAGCTAACATACAATATTATATTAGTTTCAGGGGTACACCACAGTTATTCAACATTTACATACCTAAAGAAGGGATCACCATGATAAGTCCAGCCACCATCTAACACCGCACCAGCTGTCACAATATTACTGACTATGTTCCCCATGCTGTGCGTTACATCCCATGACTTATTTGTTTTATACCTGAAATTTGAACCTCTTATTTTCCTTTATCTCCCCCCCCCACTTTAAACATTTTTCAGTTACAGTTGACAATATTATATTAATTTCAGGTGTACAGCATAGTGGTTAGACATTTATATAATTTAAGAAGTGACCCTGCTGACTAGTGTAGCACCCACCTGGCACTATACATAGTTATTACCATATTATACACTATATTCCCTGTGCTTTACTTTACATCCCCATGACGATTTTGTAACTACCAATTTGTTCTTCTTAATTCCTTCACCTTTTTCATCCTGTCCCCCAACCCCCCTCCCAACTATCACACCAAAAAATCTGATACCCGTCTGACACCATACATAGTTATCACAATATTACTGACTATATCCTCATGCTCTACCCTACATCCCCATGACTTCTTTGTAATAACTAATTTGTACTTCTTAATTCCTTCCCCTTTTACACCCATTCCTAACCCCCTTCCCATCTGGCAACCATCAAAATGTTCCCTGTATCTATGAGTCTGTTTGTTTTGTTTGTTAATTTTTTTTCGATTCCACATATATGTGAAATCACGTTGCATCTGTCTTTCTCTGTCTGACATACTGCACTCAGCACAGTACCTTCCAGGTCCCTCCATGCTGCCACAGGTGGCAAGGACCCATTCCCTTCCATGGCCGAGCAATATTCCATTGTGTATACTGGTATGGACCACCCCCTCTTTATCCATTCATCTGTTAATGGACACCCCCAAGGCTGCCTCCACATCTTGGCCACTGTAAACAATGCTGCAATGAATGTATGGATGCACATGTCCCCTCGAAAGAGTGTTTTGGGTTTCTTTAGATAAATACCCAGAAGTAGGATTTCTGGGTCCTTTTTTGTCTCTTTTCATAGTCTTTGTTTTTAAAGTCTATTTTGTCTGGTATAAGTATTGTTTCCCAAGCTGCTTCTTCTGTTGTTGTTTCCATTTTCATGAAATGTGGTTTTTTTTTCTATCCTTTTACTTCCCATCTGTGTGTGTCTTTCAATTTGAAGTGAGTCTCCTGTAGACAGAGCGGGGTTTGCCTAAGCGGGGCTCTGATGCCTGCCCAGTCTGCCCTGTGGGTGTGTCATTCTTCAAGGTGACCAGGTGATGCTCCCGCCCACCGAAGCTGGCCAGTGAGCCTGCCAGCCCCAGGGCCTCCTGTGAGGTCACCCGCTGCAGGCCAAGTTCAGCCGCAGTCTGTGCCCTGCCCTGGGCCACCTGGCAGGAGCCACAAAGCAACTCAAAGATGTCTACCACCTGCTCTGTGCTTGGAGGTGCCGTGAGAGGCCAAGCTGCGAACAAATAACTTGTGCTGGGCTTAGGGCTGCCACTAATGCTGGGCTTAGGGCTGCTCAGCCAGAGGAATGGGACACACCAAAGCCAGATGCTGCATGTCTGGGTTCTGAGAACCTTTGAGAGATTTTAGGAAAGTCTGCAGTCTGAGCCAAGGCAAGTGGTTTGTATGAGAAATCACTGGAAGCAGCTTGGGTGTGCCCAAAAGTTGGGTGGGGCGTGGCCTTAATCACCAGGGCGGAGCCAAAGGTGTTAACCAGCTTGATGGAAACTCAGAGATGCCCACCTTCATCTGCATGCGGGGGGGGGGAGGGTTCAACAAACAAACAATGGCCTCCGATGGCCTCCACCAGTTCCTCTGTCAGGCTGCCCCTCCAGCCATCTCCCTGAAGCCAGACAGCTCAGCTCCTGCCCACATGGCTCTGCCGCCTCGCCAGCTGCTGCCCCGGCACTGGAGCTCAGAGCCAGTGATTCCTTCAGTAAGTCTGTGCTCCATCCTTTTAAGAGGAGTGCCTAGGACTCCAGCTGCCCTCATCTCAGCCACAGTCTCTGCTGGTTTTCACAACCAGAAATTGTGGGGATTTCTCTCCCCGGCACTGGAACCCTGGGGTGGTAAGCCTCCTGCGGCGCTGGGACCTCTCCCTCCTCCCCAGGGACCTCCACAGCCGAGATATCCCTCCCGTTCAGCATCTCTGCCCCTCCTGCCAGTCTCGAGGTGGCTTCTGCATGTCTGTAGTTGTAGGGCTTCGGTTCGACTAGACTTCAGGCATTCTCAATGATTGTTGTTCTGTACTTTAGTTGTAATTTTGATGTGGTCGTGAGAGAAGGTAAGCACAGCATTTACCTATCCACCGTCTTGACCGGAAATTCCCACAATTCTTATATGTAAGGAAATCTATCAAAAATGTATAAACTCCAGAAACTCAATTTAAAAAGATAAAAACCAATTAAAAAAGGGTAATTGCGAACAGATTCTTCATGACATAAGATACACAAAAGGCCAAAAGCTTGTGAAAAGTGTTCCACATTGTTGAGTTAAAAGGCAAAAGCAGATTAAAACCACAGTAAGATTCCACTTCACATTCACTAGAGTGGCTAAAATTAAAGCCACCGATTACATGGATGCTGACAAGCACAAGGGCCAAAGATGCTAGTAGGAGCATAAAACATGTACGGCCGTTCTGGAAAGTGATGTCTTACAAAGTTATTCATATATACGAGCTTACTACCATAGACTCAGAAATTTTACTTCTCAAAAAAAAAAGGAACCATATCCACAAGAAGATTTGTATAAAAATGCTCATATCAGCTTTTATTCTGCAAGTCAAACGACCCACGTGTCCATTAGCTGGTGAATGGAAGCACAAGCTGTGGGAGAGCGGCACCTGGAACATGCTCCGCAGTGGGAAAGAAGGGCTTCGGTGTGAATAACGCCTGCGGGCCTCTCAGAAACAGTGCAGTGAGTGAAAGGGGCCAGGCACAAAGGCTCTATGGCAGGTGTGATCCCACATATAGGACGTCCTTAGGCAGGGAAGTGAAAGGTTTTCTGGGACCAGGGTGTGAAGGGTTGGCGGGCAGATAAGGGCTTAACTGAAAGGGTTAATTAGGAACTTTCTAAGGTTGTAACCTTGATTGGTGTGCTGGTTGACACATGAATAGACATTTGTCAAAATTCATCAAAGTATATCAAATCGGTGCAATTTATTATAAATAAATTGTTCCTTGATGAAGTTGGTTAGCAATGATATAAGTGTCCCAGACCCTGAGATGAGCCCCTTATGGAGGCCTTGATGTGATGGCTTTTCCCACAGTTCACATTGGTTAGCACAGGCCCACACCACACTTAGTGCAATTTTAGTGCTCACAGACTCAACAGGAAGCAACAGCAAGTCTTCATAAATAAATGCAGTGCTTGTGTTAGGTTGAAGCCAGTGACATCACGGGAAGCCATGCTAATGAAGCCCTAAAGTAACCTGAATAGAGAAAGATGCTGGAGGATCCAGACCCCAACAGACACGAATCTTCTCAGGATGCTGAGCTCACAAGAACCGGAGTAGAGACACGGCTTCCCACGCTGTGAGCAGCTGGGGAGCTTCCAGGGCGGCGCAGTCCGCTTAACCTAATAGGGTTAGTTTCCATTCCGTTGATTTTATATCCGATCTGTAAATTTATCTTTTATAGTTGCCTGAAAGCTATAAGCCTAAACATTTGTACTTTGTTATGTTTGCATATATTTAAGTAAAATTACAGTAAAAGAGTAGGTAAACATTGGGGGTCTGTGAGAATCTTTTCCCCTTTTAAAGGAATCCATACATTATTCAGGCCTGGGAAGTGCTGAGCCTTTCTAAATGGTGTTATAATTGGAAGAGACCCAGAAGTCTTGATTGGAGGCTGGGCTGCCAGAACAATGGGGCAGAGCTGGCACGGGCCGCTCTGTGCACAATCCAGAGACAATTCTGCCTCTGAGCACACAGCAGATTGGCTGGGATGGCATGAAAGGAATTCTTGTGTGGAAAAAGCAGTGGCTTAAATTCTAAGTGAGAGAGCCCTTTTGGGAATACTGACTATACGACAAAAACTACTTACACTCTAACCACTACAGTGGGATTTCGGTGTCTGCAGATATATTGGGGCCACTATTTGAATTGTGGTATTGCTGAATTCCATCAATGCACCATTTTATTTGTCAAGGCTTTGGAATTTACCAGTGACAGAAAACTCCAGTTCAAATCATCTTGGACATAAAAAGACATACATTGGCTTTGGTCACTGGACACCAGGTAGAGCATTCTCTGATACTATGAGGACCTCATGTAGCATTTTCAGGACTTAGTTTGTCTTCTTTTCCTGCTTCCACTTTCTTTTGTGCTGTCATCATTTCAGGCAGAATTTACAACTCATGATGCCCCTGGGTAGGTCCAACCTTAATTTTTTATAAGACTCGAGTCCAAAGGGAAAACAAACAAAAACACTTTTGTTCTCAGGTGGTTCAAGCAGAAATTGTGGGTCTGACTGTCATAGTGTAAATAAGGTCACGTGAGAGTCCCTGAACCACCGTGTGGCCAAGGGACTGTGTTGCTGGCAGGACCTGGCCCATGGCCCCATCTAACAGCTCTGTCTGGGGGGCAGGTGGCTGACTGTAGCAGGACTTGGTTCTCTAGAGGAAAAGCAGGTCAGTGTTTGGTATCAGAAGAAAGAGGGTGGATATTGGGTAGCAAACATTTATATATTTATAGCCATAGATCACTATCTATTTACCTACACGCAATCTCCAATAAAATAAGTACGGTCTCCCTCAGTATCAGTGGGGAGTAGATTACCGGACACCCCCCCCCCCCGCCATGCTTACAGATACCAAAATCCAAGGTTGCTCAAGTCTCTTATATAAAATGGTGTGTTGCCACATGATCTCACTTATATGTGGAATCTAAAGAACAAAATAAATGAACAAACAAAAGAGAAACAGGCTCATAGATGCAGAGAACAAACTGATGGTTGCCAGATGGGAGGAGGGTTTGGGGGCTGGGTGAAAAAGGGGAAGGAATTAAGTACAAATTGGTAGTTACCAGAGTCGTGGGGATGTAAAGTACAGCATAGGGATTATAGTCAATGATATTATAAAAACTATGTATGGTGTCAGACAGGTACTAGACTTATCAGGGGATCGATCACTTCATAAATTGTACAAATGTCTAACCACTGTGCTATACACCTGAAACTAATAGAAAACAATATTGAATGTCAACTGTAATTAAAAAAATAGTCACGGGGATATAAAGTACAGCATAGGAAATATAGTCAGTAATATTGTAATAACTGTGTACAGTGTCAGATGGGTAATAAGTAGACTTATTGGGGTTATCACTTTGTGAGGTATATAACTGTCTAATCACTGTGTTTTTTTTGTGTACCTGAAACTAAAAGAGAGAAAAAAAAAAAGCAGTGAGGACACGAAAGGGGGGAAATGGCGGAGTATTTGCATAAAACTTATGGGCATCCTCCTGTGTACTTTAAATCATCTCTCATTCCTTACAATACCTAATGCAACGGAAGTGCTACATAAGCGGTTAGAACACAATATTGTTTAGGGAAAAGCGACAAGAAAAACCATGTGTTCGTACAACCGCCATAGTCCTGACTGCATAGTACACGTCACAACAGTATCAAATTTTAGGGGGGATATTTTCGACCTGGGTTGGTGGATATTTTCGACCATGGTGCACGACGTGCACCCATGGATGTGTAAGGCCAGCTGTGTGGTCCTAAATAAGTAAACCTCTAAGGAAGGAATAGCAATAACAATATATTTGGGGCCCAACTAAGAAATGTAATGTGGATGCAAGCCTAGAATGGGGCTTTGGTGTTGCCTGAAAAACTGCACTGAAGACCCAGTGAGCCTTGGTGTCAGCGTGGCATCAGAGCAGCAGTGGCGAGCTGAGCACCCTAACTTGGAGACAGAACCTCCAAGTGGTGCTAGTTAAAGCTCTAGAGGAAGTAAATGTTGGCTGGCCAGTTGATTTACTGGAAGAAAGAAAGAGGATTGCCAGAAGAATGGACCAAATGGAATAAACTGATGTAAAGAATAAAATAAAGACTGATTCCTAGGCACGTAAGACCAACTGCACAGGTCTTGCCCACTGTCACATTCTCTGGACTCCTGAGCCACCTCTTCTCTGGCCAGTGTGGGGGCCTGGTGTTAAATCCCTCAACCCTCCATTGAATCCTTAGAGAATCCCTTTCTGGAACATTACAAAAGAGCAGGGGATGGCTGAGATGCAGAAGGTATCGGCAAGCGCTAGAGCAAGAGTTCTTCTTGGCCCAGGACCTCACAAAACTTTCCGGCTTTCTTATGTCTGGTGCTGAAAGAAAGTTCTTTTCAGTAGCTGGGGCTAAAACCTACCTCGCAGGTTCTTGAGTGAGGGGAGAAGACTGAGTGCCTGGCACAGGGGAGAGAAAAGTCTGCAGGCCTTTGCAGAATTACTGTGCATGACTGAGTCCAGGCTGGCTATGGGGGGACAGGAAATGAAGGCCAAAGCCAGATCAGAAAGACACTTGGTGTCGTGTTGTTTACAGTTCCTCGGTAATTCATCTGATAAACATTTGTCCTGACCAGGTTACAGGCTAGAGATGCTGGTAATACAGAAGTGACGCAGGGTAATGGGGTTGGGGCATAGAAGGTGAGAGATAACCCATGGGCGCTCTGTTACAAATGCTGAGGAATGCAGATTTGGGGGTGTGGGGTGTGGGGGGGGAGGAGGCTGTGGGAGGCTCCCTGGGCAATTTGATGGTGGGAATTCGGGGGGAGTTTCTGTGGCCTGTGCTGCCTGCTAGCCAGCCCTGCAGAACTTTCTATCTTAGCAGCCTTGCCTGCTCTGGGTACACCCGTCAAAAGCCACCTGACCACCAAAGGTGGCTTCTCCACTCATTACGTTGAGTTAGTGATCAACCTTGCGCCTGAACCACAAAAATCCTGCTGTCCTTTTTACTCCCTCTAACCCCCAAACGTACCCTGCTCTGGGTCACAGGCCCAAATAACCCCCACCCACCCCCACCCAGGGGAAGACCAGCAGACGTGGATTCCAGAGGGTTCTGTATGAAGGAACAGCCGCACTGTGCCTGGGAGGGCGGATTTGCAGTCCTGAGCATCCCTTACTTCCCACAGTTTCCCTTTAGCCTTGATTTCTCCTGTTTTAAGCGCCGACCACTGACCGTTTCCTGAATTCCTGTAGCTTTGCTTTTACCTCAGATTTACGGCTCAGTCATAGCCTTTGCCCCCTAAGTCCCAGATGTCTGGATGTTCCTGTTTGGGTTCCGTGCAGAAGTAGTTTGGGACCTCCTTGTAACAAATGACCCAGATTCTTGAGAAACACTGGCTCACTCCTCCAGCCGGTATCAGAGGCCAAGAGGCATTGCCGACCGCTGTGTCCAGGGTGAGACTCCTGGCTTTCCACCCTCAGGTCTGTCATTCCAGGAGCCAATGGTAGGTAGCTGGGAGAGCACTGAAATGCCCTGGAGGACTCCCAGGTCCCCTTGGCATACCATGGAAGGTTCCAGAAGCCAACCAGCTTGGGGCCTGGGAGAGAAGACATCCCAGGAAGACAGTTGCCGGACTCTCCACCAAAGACACCTGCACCGCCCACTCGTGTCATCAGTCTACCTGCAAATGCCCTCCCCTCCTTCCACTGCTTTCTGCTGGGCTCAGCCCATTTTGGGGGAACCGGGAGCAGAGTATAATAATGCTGCGTCCTGGTTGGGCCACAGCCGGGTCTGGGGCCTGACTCCTCAGAAGACGGTGGGCCAGGGAAGCAGACAAGAGAAAACACACCCCATCTCAGAAGGGCTCCAGAGTGGCTTCCAGACTGCCTCTATCAGCCCCAAGAAAAATCTTGCCCAGAGTCCACAGGGCACCCAGCATCTGCCAGCAGCTGTCTCCTTGGGACTGTCCAAAAGAAGGAGGGAAACCTTAAACACTGCAAGCACAGCCTGCAGCCCCAGGCCAGTTCCTCCAGGGCACAGCAGCGTGCCAGTGAGATCCGCACACATGTCCCAGCTGCTGAGGGTCCTCTGAGGCCTGCACGTGCAGCTGGCCCATTGCATAATCCTTCTTTCTGAAGCGTGTTTATTGCTCGTATGTCGCCTGTGATGTTAATACAGTGAGTGGCTTTAGATTAAAAACGGATCCCTGGAAACCTCCGATCAAGGAACATGCTTTTGCCCCAGATTTTAGAAGAATATCTGAGTCATCCACTGGATGATCTGAGCAGATGCTGCTGACTGTTGACTGAGTGCAGAAGGCCCGAGCCCCTGCGATGCACTGTAATCAGGCAGCCTGCACAGCCGGTCGGCCAGGGAGCAGTAACTCTCCACCCTGGCTGGCGTCAGGCTGGCATCAGGTGGAGAGTGCACTGAGCTGCAGCCGCTGCGGCCTGGTGCCCCAATCCAGAGCGGAACTCTAATTAGCAGCTTCCTTAGCGGCTAGGCCTGCTCTGTGTACACCCATCAAAAGCCACCTGAGCACCAAAGGTGGCTTCTCCTGCTCATCAAGTTGAGTTAGTGGTCAGTCAGCCTTTCTGCCTGAACCACAGTCCTGCTGACCCTTGATTTCAGATGGAAGTGGCTTTTACCCCTTCTAACTCCAAAAGATGAAGGTTTTACAGCTACTCCTTTTCATTGGCTCAAGTTCAGAATTCAAGTTAAAAACGGCTTTCTCAAAGGTGAGAGCTAAGTGAGAGAAGCCCTCATGGATGGGGCCCTGGCAGCCAGAGGTCCCCAGGATACAGTGAGGGAGCTCTGCACTTTCCCTCACGCTGCTGCGTCTTGACCTGGAAAGCAGATCCCAGAAGGCTCTTCTTCCTGGAAGCTACTCTGCACCTCTCACCCAGCCAGGCCGGACGCGCTGGCAGCGCACTGTCTCCATGCCACTGGGAGAGCCAGCTCTCCACATCTCCAGGCAGCTCTCTAGATGTGGGGAAAACGCACAGGGTGCTTGTTCCCTCCGTGTGCGTCTGCGTCCCAGTCTCCTCAGACCCCCTGCCTCTGGGCCATGTTTTAGTCATCCTGACCTCATTCCGGATTTGCATTTTATTTCAGTCTCTTTTCTACTCTCAAATCACAAACACCACCTCCGCCGCCCTCAGTTCCAGCAGACGGCCGAGCTCAGCCTCCTAAGAGCAGATCTGTTTCCGGCGCTGTCTATGTCTCTTCTACTTCCCTCCGACTTTATGCTTTGACTGCCTCCATCGCCCTGCCTTGCTTTTCCCTCCAAGGCGAACCTGCTTCTTCATTTCCAGCAAATTCCCGTCGCTCGGCCATGCGTGCATCATGTGTTCCCCCATTCCTTGGCAAATATAAACCGAGTCCCTCTTGTAGGAAAGGGGAGACAGAGGGATGCGGGAGAGAGACTGCAGAGTCAGGAAGTAGAAGAGCTCCCCGTGGGTCTGTAGGAGTTTCTTAGTCTCGCACTTGCATCCCTCCGGGTTTCTGAATGTACAGATGGAACTGCTCACAACTGTCTGCTAAACTAATCAGGCCTTTGAATTCCAAATCCAACGCAGTTTGGTTCAAGTTTTTCAACAGTGGCAAAACAAAGATGTCCCCAGGATGAAAAGCCAGAGGGGGTCAATTAGTAGGGAAGAAATTCAAGAAAAGAATAAAGGAAAGAAAAAAAAAAAGCCCAGATGAAAGTGGAGAGAAATAAAGCCCAGGGCAGTGGAGGGTGAGTGACAGGGAAGAATGGCAGCCAGGGCCAGGCTGGTGGCCGGCCACGGAGGTGGGGACACGGCCGCGCGCGGGAGAGTGACAGGTAGGTTGTGCGGCCAAGGGGAGCAAGTCGGCGGGAGGTCCTCCAAACCCCGGCAGAGCGGTCTGTGGGGAAAGAGGGAGCAGGGAGCGCGCTGGGCAGGCAGCGGCTGCGGCAGGGGAGGCGGGCGCGCGAGCTCCCACGCGGGCCTCGGTGCCACTCGCCCGCCTGTCGCGCTCCGGGCGCCTCCTGTCCCTCTGAGGCGCCACGGCTGCTTGGCATCCCGGCTGCCCGGTCTGGAGAGCTCCCAGCGCCTGCGGGAGGAGAGGAGCTTGGCCAAGCCTGGGCGGCCCCTGGGGCGCGATTCGTTGTGGAGACAGAGACGACGAGACCCAGGGATGAGCGGCGGAGGGCGGCACCGGCACTGACGCGAGTTGGGGCCGCCACTAGCCGCCGCCCGCAGCGCGCTGAGCAAGCTGGCGGAGACGCCCTCGCCCGGTGAACGCGCAGGGCGGAGCGCGCAGGTGGAGCTGTGCTCTCCGCTGTGCGCCCTGCGCGGGTCCCCGGCCACAGGGAGGATGGGTGCCAGCGCCCTGGGGCCGCACCCGCCGCTGCTGTCCCCACGCCCACCGCGAGGCCAGAGTCCGGCCCGCGTCCTGCGCTCATGTACGTAGGCTGGGCGCCCGCCCTCAGGGGTGAGGGTACTTGTCGGGTGTCTATGCCCAAGGCAGCGTTCAGCCTCCCTGCTGCTCCGGAGGAGATTCCCCCTCCCCAAGTTTGTAAATATGGGCGATTCTCCCTGGGCTGAGGTGGACCAGGCAGGGACTGGGAGTGAGCCGAGGGCGTGCAGACCCGAGCCCTACTACTGGAGACCAGGTGAGGAGGGAGGGAGACACCTGAAGCGCGCCAAATTGGGGTGGGGGCGTGGTAGGTGAGGTGGAGCGGCTGGGCCACCCGCACCCTGCGGTGACGAGGGTTCTCTCAGCCCCTTTGGGCGACAGAAACTTTGGAATCCAGAAAGGCTTCCCGAGACCGGGAGAGTAAGAGGGACTCGCCCCGCCCTGCGCCTTCCATCCCCAGCCTCCCCCACTGCCCAGTTAGCGCTGCCCGGGGCTCTTCTGCTTCACAGTCACGACCCCCTCCTGGGGAAAGCAATTACGCGACCGAGCTGTGCCTGAGCGAGGGTCTCTCCCAGCGTCCGGAATCACTGAGCGTCGGGGTGGGCGCGTAGCCAGCGGAGGAGCCAAGCCCTCGGAATCCCCGACCCCGCCGCCAGGGGTGGTCAGGGGACGTCGTTCAGGGCAGGGGGCCTGGGGAGGAGGGCGGGAAGCCGCGCCTGCTCCCGCACTGGAAACATTTAAAAAGTTGTTGGAAATGAATCATGGGGTCCTCGGAGCTTTGTTTAACCCTCTCCTTTTCCTTTCCCCAAAAGCCCCAAGGCGAGCGAGAGAGGGTGTCCCACTGGCTTCCAGCATGGTCGTCAGTCTCCCCTCCACTGCGGAATTCTCCATTTAGTACCGTTTGGGAAGTGTGGCCAGAGCCTAGGGAGGGGCACCCTGGGCTCCTGAATTACGTGGCTCTATCCCAGGTTTTCGGGGAGTGGGGGCTGGTCCGGCTTGCTCGCGGCTTTCCCGCGGCTCCCACCCGCCCTTGGCGGCTGATCAGGACTAGAAACGCTGCGGGGCCGGGGTTTTCTGGGACTTCGCTTCCATGTGTGTTTCCACAATTCGTGATGTGTAAGCAGCCCGGCTGTGCACCGACGCTGGGCTTGCGGCCCCCGCCCGCACGGTCCAGCTCGTTCATCTAGAGCGCTGCGGTAGCCGGGCGGCGCGGGGCCGGGTGGGGGCCTGGGCGCGCGCGGGCCGCCGGGCTCAGCTGTGCTGCCGTTCTCTCCGCAGGGATGGTGGCTCCTGGCTGGCGGCGGCGCGCCCCGGGGCTGTGAATGCAACTCGTCTCTCCGCCGCGCTCCCCGCCCGCCCGCCCGCCGGGACGTGGTAGGGGATGCCCAGCTCCGGTGCGATGGCAGTTGGCGCGCTGTCCAGTTCCCTCCTGGTCACCTGCTGCCTGATGGTGGCTTTGTGCAGTCCGAGCATCCCGCTGGAGAAGCTGGCCCAGGCGCCGGAGCAGCCCGGCCAGGAGAAGCGCGAGCATGCGTCTCGGGATGGCCCGGGGCGGGTGAGCGAGCTCGGGCGCCCCGCGAGGGACGAGAGCGGCAGTGGCCGGGACTGGAAGAGCAAGGGCGGCCGCGGGCTCGCCGGCCGGGAGGCATGGAGCAAACAGAAGCAGGCCTGGGCCACTCAGGGCGAGGGCGCCAAGGCCAGGGACCGGCAGCTCCTGCCCCGCGGGGACACCCCGCAGGGGGCGCCCCTGGCTGCGGCAGCCCAGGACGCGGCTGGGCCGGACCTTGCGCCGGCAACCGAGCCGCCGGAGGAGTACGCGTACCCGGACTATCGCGGCAAGGGCTGCGTGGACGAGAGCGGCTTCGTGTACGCCATCGGAGAGAAGTTCGCGCCAGGCCCGTCGGCCTGCCCCTGCCTGTGCACCGAGGAGGGGCCGCTGTGCGCGCAGCCCGAGTGCCCGCGGCTGCACCCGCGCTGCATCCACGTCGACACCAGCCAGTGCTGCCCTCAGTGCAAGGAGAGGAAGAACTACTGCGAGTTCCGGGGCAAGACCTACCAGACTCTGCAGGAGTTCGTGGTAAGAGGCGAGCGCCCGCGGGCGACTTTGCACCTCCCAGGACGGGGCGAGACCGCTCTGTGCACTTGTGGCCCCGCTTTGGAGATGAGGCGCTCTCTGCTTCCCAGAGGCGGAGCGCGCTGTGCGGGCGCCCCTCCGCAAGGCCTCTGCTTTCAGTGCAGAGGTAATCGTTGAAAGCAGAGTGGCCACTCCACGGTGATCCCTTTGGTCTTCGCTTTAAAAGGGTTTCCTTAGAGTGAAGCCCGCGGCGTGGAAGGGACTGGCCCGAACACTAATTAGCTGTACTTGCAATATTAATTTACCACTCCTCATTTAAAAGTGTTGAGGCTGAAATGCTCAACCTGTTTGCAGACACAGGGTAATTTACCCTGCCATTTGGGATAGAGTCTTCAGTTAATAGCCAATTAAGGGAGTCTATTCACATAAATAAGCCATTTCCTGAGATATGCGTTGGGGTATCATGCAAATGCGCTAACAATTCAAAGAAAAAGAAAATGCTGGCTCATTTGGGCACCAAAACATGGTGGCTGGCAAAAACAGGAAGCCCAGTCCATGGGTACAGACTTTTATCTTAGATGAGTACTAGTAATAATATTAAAAGCACTGACCATCTCCGGAACGCCGACTGTGTGTCAGACTCCAGGCTGTGTTTCTCACATGTGTTAACTTAGCTAAATCTCATACCATGCTATAAAGTAGATTTATTGTCTATTATCTTCAGTTTTTGGAAAAGAGGAAACTGAGACACAGAATATTTAAATAACACGTTGCAGGCAATGCGACTCTTCAGAAGCAGACTCCGGTGTCAAGCTGAACAGCTCTACACCGTGCACGCTTCCCCCCTCCCAGTGCTTGAACCAGAAGCTCAGCCCTGATGGCGCTGGGTTAGGTGGTAGTGCTGCCCAGCACGCATGCGCCGGCCCCACGTGCACTCCAAAAGCCCTGCCTCCCCAGTAGTGGGCCTGGGAAATACCTGCATGGCTGTTTAGCTGTTCCAACTGCCTACCCCCATACCCCCACCTCAGCCCCAAGGTAGGCTCAACCTATGGCCTACCTGGACATGACCTGTGGACTTGGCATGCCTGAGATTTCCTGGGCAGCAGAGGGCATCCTGGGACCTACAGCCCCCAAAGCTGAGCAGAAAAGGCAGGCGGGGTTCCCTAGTGCACACAGACGTTGAGATCTGCAGGTTCAGGATGTGCCCAGGGTGTAACTGCAGGTGATGAGTTTTAGGATTGAATTCCTGAGTGTTGCAGAAGGAGAGAGCCAGGAGAACAGATCTAGGGATGATGTACGAAGTGTGGAAAGAAGATCGGCGTGTAGAGTCAGTCAACAGGCGCTTCCATTCTGGCTTTGCCACTCACCAGCCCTTGGAGAAACACAGGCAGCTTTGGTGAGGAGCTCACTGGAGCCAGGCCCCGGGCCACACAACATAAGAAGTCAGGAGCCCTGCCCCCCCAAATGCAGCCGCCTCCTGGGGAGTCCAGCAGATGCCTCCCAGATGATTTAGGTGCAAGAGGAAAGTGCAGAGGCCATGGCGGCCATGGCGGCCCTGGGTGCTGGTGAGGCCCAGGGGACGGGCTCCTTCCTGTTGGCCTGGGACAGGGCTGGGGCACGGACCCAACCAAACAGCGCTCTTGAGGTTTCGGTTCGTAAGAAAATCTGAGTGTTACAAGAGCAAAGATAAGTGGCTGGTCTTCAGTCGTGAACATGTATTGTTGCCCTGTGTGGAATTCCAGTCATCTTACAAGTGCCCCATGAGGTAGGCTGAAAAGCCCAAATACAGGTAGACGGAAGGTTCCAGACTTGTGCTTAGTAATTCACTGCTAAGTGCTAGATGCCATGAGGCTGCCTTCTGTATGGGGGGGGGGGGGGGTCTCTCATTCCTGTTGTCAAACATTGGTCAATAGAAAGAATGTGTGTCAGACTCGGGAGATGGGAGATAACAGCCAAAGGGAGATTGCAAAGCTCGCAATCTTGGGAAGAATTCAAGTACCAATCAGCTCATTTTTGGAGCATTAGGGTGTACGTTTCATCTCCAGGTGACACTTCATTCTTAACTTTTGTCCAGTCGTTAACAGCTGAGCGCGTGCACCGTGCCCAGATGTTGCAAAGTTGCTATACATTTTTAATTATGTGCCTGCTCCTTCAGTGTACAAGTAAATTACAGTTTCATTGTGTGTGTATATATGCCTGTTCATTTTTGTTACTATCAGGAAAATTTCTAGGCATTTCTCTAATTTAGTGTGGCTTTACGTAAGTCATCTAGTATCTGTATTTTGGTTTGTGGTGTTTCGTTCAGGGTGTCAGAAGGAGGAATATAGAAGGGTCCGGGGTCAGCTGTGAGTCCAAGGGGTCTGTAAGTTACACTGTTGGTGAACTGTTGTCATGCCAAGTGCCAGGGCACAGCCACTGGTCATGTGCCTGCCCTGGGTATCCTGGGCTTCAGAGAGACAAACGGTAGTCTGTGGTTTGCGTAGCACAAAGTATATGGACAATGGAAAAGAGAAGCACTCCTGTCTGAAGTGCCTTATGCTTCTCTCAAAAAAATGTAACTCAAACGGAGGCTGTGGTACAGTCGGGTCAATTTGGGCCCTGTTTCCATCGCAAGGAAGGAGGTGAAAGGGAGGTCCCTGTGGGGCCGCTTCTGCTGGGAGGCACGCAGGCACTTGAACAGTCTGCCCTCTGCTTCCCGGGAGAGAAATTACTGGTGGAGGCTGGGCGCTCACCGTGGGTCTGGTGTGAGAAGCAGATAGAACCCGAGACCCTGCCCTGTGCCTGGGATGTGCGTTTGGCCCGTGAGAGGGGGCGCGTCCTCCCTATCTTCTGTGTTTCTCTCTCCGGGGTCACATGTCCACCTGCTGTCCTCGCCACCCAGGTTTCTCCTCGTTCGAGCCTGTGTTTCCCCGTCTCTCCATGCTCCTCACCCCACTGGGACTCCCTTTCCTTGCAGCCCGGTTGGTCTCAGCCAAATGCCAGCAGACCTCACTCTCAGCTTCCACAGAATACCATTAAGCTGCTAATAATGATTAGATAATATCCTCCTTCCTCCAGGATGTTTGCGATTTAATTCGTATGTCCAAATAAAAACGTACTTACTGATAGAATGTTCTCCACTGCTTCTCAAATTGTACCATGTCCTGGCCTTCAACTGGTACCAGCAGGCATCCAAATTTGAATAAGGAAGCCTCTCTATTGGTCTGTATGTTTTAGAAATGAGAGGTGTTTTGGTGTGCTGTCTGCTTCCTAGGGTGCATTCCTTCGCTGGGGCCATCGTAGCAAAGTACCACAGACCAGGCGGCTTAAACAACAGAAATGTGTTCTCTCACATCCTGGAGGCTGGACGTCTGAGATCCAGGTGTGAGCAGGTCTGCTTCCTCCTGAGGCCTCACTCCTGGGCGTGTAGACAGCCGTCTGCTCCCCGTGTCCTCACGTGGCCATCCCTCTGTGCATGTGTGTGTCCTCACCTCCTCTTCTTAGAGGGACACCTGTCATGTGGTATTGGGGCCCATCCATATGACCTCATTTTAACTGAAGTACCTCTGTAAAGACCCTTTCTCTATACAGTCACATTCTGAGGTGCTGGGGGTTAGGGATTCAACCCCATCTGAACTTGGGAGGGGTGGACACCGGCCGGCCTGTAACACAGAATGTCAGTGGCCGTGACTGGCCTCGTAGGTGTGGGCCCAGAAGTGTGTGTGTGGGGGGGGAGCTGCAGCAGGTATGACTGGAAGGAAGACTCCGTAAAGTGATTGCTGCTAAACCACTGCCTGACAAACACAGCTCCACAGCCCACGTAACGCGCCCTGGTTCTGTCGGTTCCTGCCTGGGCGACACTTCAGGAGTGCTCTGCTGATGTCACCGGGTCCTCATATCGTGCACATCGCAAAGCTGGCTGCGACAGGCTCTAGTGAGCAGCTTTACATGGACCCCTGGTGACTACCAAGCAGCCCAGCAGCACATCAAATTTGAAATTCATTAATAAGAAACGATTCCATTTTGAGCAACCGGAGTTGTTCCCCTCGTGGATATCCTGCTGCCCTGGGCTCTGCAAGCCTGTTTCAGTGTTTTAGAGAACCTAGTGGAATGTATGCGACTCCCTGAGATAAGGCCGTGAGGATAACGAATACTTCACATCGCTTTGCTTTCCGTAGGGAGGATATCCGTCTGGTGAGTCCACACCGGTTAGCATAGCTGATCGGGAGCTCCGATTGGCAACTGTGTGAGTCTTTGAAGGAAAAGAGAAAATGAATTATTAATAAGTGCTGCTTGCCAGACTGTCTTTTCAAAGCTCGAGGACTGTTGACCTAGAGATAATGGAAAGCGGGGTTGCTGGTGAGATGCTTTGGGACCACTGAGGCAACCAGACCCTCCCCTGTGGCTTCAGGGTCTGACTTGTGACTAACCTTGTTGCAAAATCTCATTTCTAGAAGTTTATTAATGAAAAAAACAACTTACATGAAATTTGGAATCAAAGGCTCCATCTAAATAGATTTCTATTGCAATTATGAGAAAGTGCCAGTAAAGAGGAAGACACAGGTCTTCACACTTTCAATTTAATGGTATCTATATCCTACTGGCTGATGTTACTTAACATAAAACAATGCTATTGTTAGTTCCCTTCGCAAAGGAAAATGAACCACGCCGTGAGAAGTTTCCGTTCTCCCTGAGCCACCCTAACGTGTGTGACGGCGGTGCTGCCTCTGCATTTGTTTTGGTTCCGAGTCAGATTTCGTAAGCTCCGGACTTCTCAGTGTGTCCTCTTGTCTAAAGCTATTTAAACAGGAGCAACTAACCAAAAAAGGGGGCTCCATGAGGTTTCTCTGGACCTTTCAGATGTGTTTCTGCCTCAGGTTGGGGAGGCATAGCTGGGACTGTCAAGCCCCATATGCCAATTTGATTTGTGAATATGGCGGGAGAAACACCATAAAAAGCCGATTTTGTTACAATGGGAAGGAATCAATATTTATTCAGTGCCCGTATGTTTTGTACATTTGGGAGGGGGTGATTTACACCATAAGTTGATGAATTGGTGGTATTTTCTTTATTTTAAAGGAGAGAAAACTGAGGTTCAAAACAGTTAAGTAATTGGAGCAAAGCCATTGAGTTAGTAAGTGGAGGAGCCAGGTTGTGAGTCCACGTCTGCTGGGCTCTGAACATTGTATACCTCCACCTGCCACCTCGTCTTTATGATGGTACAAGTGGCAGTCTGTGTGTGGCCAAGAGAAGCCGGTACTTGGGGAAGGGAAAGCTTATCCAGGCTTGGACACCTGACCCAGGTGTGTGCCCAGTAAATGCTGGATCAATTTGGTTAAGTGTTTATTTATGTGGATTTATGTTACATTTGACTCAAGCTATCTAGGACAAAGTAAGTATGTGTCCTTCAAAGTCTGAAAGCTTGAGTTGTAATGAGATCAGAACCATTTAGTTGCAGGGGCTCCCTGAGCATGAGGGGACGGTCTCCGGGGACAGAGAACAGAGCACTAGGTCTCCAGGGGGGCCAGGACCTTGGACAGTAGCAGCCCACAGCGCAGCCTGGTGGCTCCAGAGCCGACTCGGGCCCAAGGAGTTGTTCTGCTTAGCTCCTAGCACGTGACATTTGTTTGACTAGTGCAATTTAAGTGAGAGGCTCACATAGATACCCAGATTGCCAATCTGTTGTGGAGAATGGGACGATCCCCAGGCAGCAGCCATCTGCCAGGTTCAGAGTGGGCGTCCCTTTAGAAGGGCGTTTACTCTCCAGCTGACCACACCCCCACTTGGCACGATATACCTGTGCTCTTAGCCACATGGCTTTGTCATTCCTCTCTGTTCATAGAGAAATTTCACCCTAGGAAACCGATGCCTGACTCAAAAATCATACAACCAGCTGGTGTCAGGAGGCCTCGGAACTCAGGCCCCATGCTGCCCAGCCCCCCCCTCCCCCGGTTGGGTGGACAGTCAGTCAGCTTCAAGGACAGAGGACCTCTGTCTAAAGACACGGTGGGTGTGAGCCCTGTTCTATTTCATCCTTGTGTGGGCAATTCTCAGAGCTTCCTTATTTTCCAGTGGTAAAAAGTGGAGAGTATCCGCTTATCTCTCACATTACAGAAGTAAAAGAGATATATATGGGAGCAGTTTGAACCTACAAAGCTCTGAACAAACAGGAGAGAAGCCCACTGCTGGGTTACTGTGGATTTTCAGGTGTGGTCTGTTGCGTGTGCATCTTAGGGGACGTGACTGCCCCCAGCATGGTTTTTGGTCTCTAGGGTGACTGCCTGTGGAGGCTGCTGCCATCATTAGCAGGTGACTCTATAAGTATTTTCCTATAAATATTTCCTTCTCAGATGATATCTCAAAATCTGATAAGTTCCAAATAAAAACCCATTCTTGTATTTATTTATGCAAAAACAATTGAATATCTAGATGTCATGCACTGGACTGGCTACTGGAGGTATGGTGACAAACTACGGGGTCCCACCAGTAAACGGGCAGTGACCTGCCGTGTGTGAGGTGTGCAGGCGCATCCAGAGGGGCTCTGTGGGGAACACAGGTGGAAGCCACTCATCTAGGCTCTGCTGTTGTCAATGGTTTGTTTTCAAATGACAGGAACCCTGGGGCCGATTTCTAGGGTGAAGACAAGAGTTCGGCTCAAATGGAACGCTTGTGAGCTGGAGGAAGGGATGTGGTTTTCATTCCAGCCAATGTCCATGGGCTGTAGCAATCCTGCATGGTCCAGTTCTGGCCACATAGCTGGAAACCCTTGCTGCTTATCTGTTCCCAGCCTGACATCCTGCCAGCTGGATTTCACTTGGCCATTCTATTTCTGTCGGGCACTGGGGTGCAGCCAGGACACAGAGTGCCTTTGAATCTGCGGGGAAGGATGATGTCAGACGTCTGCCTGTGGCCCTGTGGGTTCTCTCGGAAGCCCCAGGCCCGTGGAAAAGCAGAGGGATGGAAAATCCGGATACCGTGTGGCTCTGCACATTTCCACTCATGGCAAGAATGATTTTGCTTTAAATATGATGACCACCCCTTGGCTGGGATGTGGAAGACTGATAGCCTAAAAACCCATGTGTACAAAACTCATGAAATCCCGGATATCACATACAACACATCTTAAAAGCACAGCTGAAATGGCACAAAAGAGAGAAAAATTCATCCCTAAAGGTGGAGGCCAGAATCCAGAGAAGAACATCAGCCTTGCAGTGGCAGCTACTGAAGCCTGGGGCCCGACCCTTGTGCTCAGGGCCAGGCTGGGACACATGCCAAGCCCAGGGCCCCAAGTGGAGAGAATCAGATCAGGAGATGTCTCCCTGGAAAAGCCTCTCCTGCAAAGGGGCAATGGGGACAAACTCCCCTGGACGGGCCTCAGCCTGTGTGGGATTTTTCTGAACAGTTGCATTTTGAGTGCGTGTGCCCTCCTGTGGGTGTGGAGTCGAGATTTATGCTTCTCTGAGCGGTCCAAATAATCCAAGTGGGAGACTTTTGTTCAAAGGGGTCCCAGGCTGTATCTGACAGAGGCAAATGCACTCAGCAGGAATGCACCCACTGTCCAGGCTGTGAAGAATCCCATAAATTGTTTTCCAAGGAACATTATGTCAAAATAGCATTATGCACAAGAAGAAAGGGCTTTGTGAACAAGAGTCAGCCAAAACAGCAGTCAGCTCAGACACAGACAGACATTGGGAGCTAGATGAGAATATTTAATGTGCATAAAGAAACCACTGCTGGAATAAAAAGTATGGGTAAATAACACAGGTGTACCCGAAGCCCTAGTCAGCTTTGAAAGAGAAGCAGGTGGAACTTGTATAAATGAATGCTATAATAATTGGATTAATATTGAATGGGAGGGTCTAACAGTACATTAGATACAGATTATAAATAATTTAGTGAACCAGAAGATAAATTTGAAGAAGTGATCCAGAATGAAACACAGACACAGATGGAACACAGGAAGGCGACGTCTTGATACATGAGAGTAGAGAGAGAAGGTCTAATATCCACCAGGTTAGAATTCTGAAAGAGCTAGTGAGAATGTGGGCGTCCGTGACTTTCTAGTTGAAAGACTACTATTTTCTGATTCAGGAATCCCAATGAACGTTATGGAAGATAAATAAAAATACATCCACATCATAGAGAGACTGCGGAACACCAAAGGCAAAAGAAAGATTTTTAAGGGAAACCAGAGAGAAAAGACTACCTATAAAATAACAGCAAGTGGGCTGTCAGCTAACATCTTGTCAACAGAAGAAAACCCCCAAAAATAGAAGAACATCTTTAAAGAACAAAGAAAAAAATAAGTGTCAATCCACTTTATGCACCAGCAAAACAATCTTTCAGGAATGAGCTCAAACAAACATATTTTCAGACAAAAATAGAGAGCATATCACCAAGAAACCTTTACTAAAAGAACTTCAAACTGCAATTTGAAGGATGAAATTCACAAAGAAGGAACATGATCCCAGAAGTAAAGTCACCCAGTGAGGAAGGAATGAACCTTTGTTCAATAAGCCATAGACCACTGGTTCTCAACGGGGGCCACATTGGCCCAGCAGGGGGCATTGGGCGATGTATGCGGACATCTTTGGTGGTCATAACGGGGAGGGGGGGTGGGGGGTGTTACTGACATCGGTGGGTAGAGGCCGGACATGTTGCTGAAATCCTCCAGTGTCCAGAGCAGCCCCTGACAACCAATGTCAGGGTGCTGGGGTTGAGACCCCGACTGTAGACGAAATTGGGTCTCCAGGGTGGTGATGACTAACTGGAGATTTACCTAATGTTCTGTGCCTTGTGGGGGTTGGTGTGTCTTGCACTGAATTTTGAGTTTAGAATTCTATCTTTAAACAAATGGGAAATGCCATTAAATACAACTTTTAAAAGTTTTTGGAAACATAATATTACTGGGACTAGCTCAGGTTTAAGCCAAATCACAAAGCAGGTGACCATCTTCAGGGACTCCTGCCGTTGTCCTGGTCACAGACAGCCCTGAGCCCCGATCTGCCATGGTGGCTGCTCCTGCCTCCTGTAATGCAACTCTCACCACATCCCACATGCGTCCCTCTTGCTTGGCTCTCCATAGCCTTTGCTCATGAGGCAGCTCAGAAATAACTAGTAACATCAACTCAACCAGACTTTCCTCACATGGTGACATGCGACACTCATTTATACTTCCTTCGTCCAGCTTTAAAGACGGTTGTTTACTTATATTTTACTTTCAAATTTCACATGCTTTTTGAAAAGGTAACTCAGTATTTTTGTTTTAGGAGGCTTGGAACAAGTAACACACATAATTAGTTTCAAGCAAGCCTTGGCTCAGACTGTTAAGGTGTCAGGAGCTCGAGCTCCGCTGCTGGTCACATGCTTGCACTGGTGACAGTTATGTTCTGGGGACACCGGCCCTTAGCTAGTGGACAGGCTGTCACGGTGGATCTTGGTTCCCTCGGCTGCAGTGCAGGGAGGGAGTCTGCAGGGGGCTGGGGTGCTGACAGGCCCTTGTCACGTGGAGCACAGCTGCCCTGGGCACCTTTGCCTCGACCCACATGCAGTTCAGCCATGTTGTCACACGTGCAGAAATGTCAGGGTTGGGAAGAGTGGAAAAGAAATAATTCTGACAAGGCCACTGCCTTTCCCTGGGCCTGTGAGGAGCAGGGGACTCGGTGGCCCGAGGGATAAACTGTGCTCCACTGCCAGTCTCAGCTCAGGTCACCTCCCGCTGGTAACAAAGTTCCCCTCTGGCTCCCCGTGCCCTCCAAGAAGCCAAGGAAATAGCTCATGTTGCTCCGTGGTGACAGTGAGGGAAAGCCGACACAATTCAATGGTCAGCTCTCGGGGACCATGCTGCCTGTGTGTGTCAGTGCCAGCCAAGCTGGGTCCCTTCTTGTGAGTGAGCCCTGCAATGTCTGCTCCAGCCGAGCTTAAACCCCATGGAAGGGGCTTCATTAATTGCAGCCACCGCTGGCGGTGTCCCGCGTAGGGTCCGGGTGCTGGGGAGAGGCCAGGAATGAAGGAGGGCGAGCCCAGAGCCAGCCCCCTCCCCCCGCCCAGCACTGGCCCAGGGGTCAGAAGCCAGGCTCCCTGAGGGCGCGCCAGCCAGGCAGCCAGGCTCCGGCCTCAGGGGCTCCCAGATGGGCGTCCACGGGCCCCTCTCAGCTGGGGAGTGAGCCCTTTCCTGGAGCCGGGCCAGCTTTGGGCAAACGACACTGACATGCACCTGTGGCCGTCGTCCTTCCACCTGCTCCTGGTGAGCATCACGACGGCCGTCACACGAGGGACGCCACATGGAAGCAGTGGGTTCTGTTTCTTTCCGGGGTGTGTGTGTGTGGTGTGTGTACGGAGTGTGTGTGCACATTTGTGTGTGTGAGTGTGTGCTGGGTGTGAGTGTGTGTGTGTGAGTGTGTGCTGGGTGTGAGTGTGTGTGTGTGTGTGTGTGAGTGTGTGTGTCCGGAAGGGCATGCCCATCACTTGCAGTGTCCTCAGTGACCTCCCCGTCTGCCACAGTCCCCACCGCTCCCTGGTGCTGCACCCAGCTCACGGCCTTGTTTCCTTGGTGATTCCTGAAAGAGTTTGAATGTGTGATTCCCAGGAGAACCAGAGCCCACACTGGCTCTCACACTGTCTTTCAAAAGCCTCCTCTTTGGAAGGCGTTTAACCTTAATCACTTATGTATGAAGGGAGAAGCCAGCTCTGCCCGTTCTCCCCGCCCCTCTGGCCTCCGCTCTCCATCCTGCTCCGTTGGCCGCGCGCCAGGGTGTGGAGGTCAGGGTTGGCCCACTGTGGGCTCGCATGGCCTCCAGTGCAAAACTCAGGGTGCGGGTGGTGTCTTTGTCAGCTCAGGCTGCCGTAAGACCGGAGGCCGGCGGCTCAGACAACAGAAATTTACCTCTCACAGTCTGGAGGCTGGAAGTCCAAGATCGAGCTGCTGAGGGCGCTTGTCCTTACACGGTGGAGAGAAAGCAGGGTGATCTCCTGCCTCTTCTTCTCTTCTTCTCAGGTCACTGATCCTGTCATGTCCTCACCTGACGCAGGATCTCCCAGGGGCCCCACCGGCAAATACTGTCACCCTGGGGGTTAGGGCTTGGACACATGCATGTTGGGGACACACAAACGTCCAATTGGTAGCAGGGTCCAACCTGACTGCTTCCAGAATGCTGACCAGGTCCGATCTGCAGGCAGAAGGGTCTTCCTCATTCTCGTCTTAGCTACTCGGCTGTTTGTCGCCCGGGGAACTCGCCCTGCAGACACTGCCAGCGTTTGTTCCCTCGTGAGGGAGCTCCTGTGTGATCTACACTGATCTGAGGGAATTACACCAGCGGATTTGAAGGCTGCTTACATGGAGGGTGTTGCCTCAAGCGCAGCTGTGAAGAAGGAGAACTTATTCTTTGGTGCCGAGAAGAGAGACGTGCTGGGCTGGCTACTTGGGCTGCTGCACTGTTCATCTGCCGTGCGGTCGGCAGACTCGTTTTCTGCCTGAGACTGAAAGCCGACAGCTTCTGGGGACAGTTCTCAATTCAGTCCCTTTCTCTGCACATCCCTTCTCTGACAGAGGATAGAAAGACAGAGAACAGCAACAACCAAAGAATCTTTCTGAAGGGCACAGGAAGCAGAAGCGTCCGGTACTTTGGCCAGCAGCTCGTGTTGGAGGCAGGAAGGTGGCTGTGGATGACGTCCGTGTCACTTAGAGCTGCTCTGTGTCATGAGGAGAGGATGGAAGGGCACACGGGTCTGGACTCTCCGCACTGGCCCTGGGGACAGCAGCTGGTGACACAGCACCTGGAACCTGGAAGACGCAGGCTGTTGGGCAGGGGCCTCCGTGATGGGCCTGACCCTCGCCACCTGTGGCTTTCCAGCCTGGAGACACAGCTCGGGGTGCCTTGGGCTAGTTTGATGAGACAGTTTCAGGTCAGGAGCCTGAAGCAGGATTGGGGACAAATTTGGTTTGAGGTGACTGTTGAAAAGGAGGCCTTGACCTGCGTGGCATCGTGCAGGAGTCAGGAGGGGCTGGCGAAATCAGGAGGGATGACCCAGGACGTCCTCGTGAAGGCAGTGTGTGAGTGGTCTGGGGGCCTGGCCAGACTCCGAGTTCAGGCTGGGGCCTGACTTGCTGTGACATTCCCGGCAGTCACCAGACCTGTGGATAGGTTTTCACTCCAGAAAAAGCGGGATTGCAGGACATCACTCCTGCTTTTTCCTCCAGTTCCAAAATAACACAGTTCCTTCCGGGTTATCAGAAGCTACTACGACCCCGTGGTTTAAATACAAGGGGACTTGGTGGTTTCCTTCTAGGTGAGTCCTGCTAAGGGTGACGCTGGGCACTTTCAGAAAGACAGACTCAGCAACTGGAAAGGCCACTTTCGCCATCTGGTGACGAAACTGGGACAATGATTTTGGGAGGCTGCTTGTCATCCAGGGCCACTCAGACTGCTTTTAGTGACGGCTGTTGGCAGCTTGTGCCTCTGGTGAGTTGTTTCTTAATTTGAGGTCGTGGAAATAATCACATAATGGGGTAAAATGTGTAAACAAAACTCAGATGTGCAAACACTGAGACAACGTTCTTTCACTTTAGAACAGTTCTGTCAGTTGTGGAATTGCCCATAGCCAGTGATGGTGGAGAGCGTTTGTTCTTGTCAGTTTAAAGTTTCGAGGTCTCTCTGGCAAATCTGTCTTTTGAAGTCTCAGGAGTCTCATCACTTCGGGGTGATTACTAAGCGGGTTGGGGGTTCTCCTCCCAAGACGTCTGCCAGGAAGAACTCACACAGTCTCACAGCATTGGGAAAGGCACCTTGTCCCCGTGACATCTCCTGCTTCTTGCCTTGTCCCCTGTGGTAGAGCCAGGTCCCCTGTACCAAGCTGTGGCAGGTCTCGTGGCCATGGGGACATTGTGCTGCCTTCGGGGGCTGCCATTGTATACTTCTTGGCAGTCCTGGTGTCAGGGCCCCTGCTCTCTGCAGCTGCCCTGCTCAGCCTCTCAGGACCACTGGTCCTGGAGCCATACGGGCCCAGGGATCCCCACTGGGTTCTCTGCCCGGGAGAGACCTGTCCGTGAGGCCCCTGCTTGTCTCGACGGCCGTCCCCTCCTTACCCGCCCCAGTCCTCCCCACTAACGTGACCACATTCTAGTTTAAACTCTTCCCCGTCGCTCCAAACACAAGTGACATTGTGCCTTCAGAGTTGTTAACATGTGCCCAGCCCAGCTGGCGCCTGCCATTTCCCACCATCCTGCTAGTTCCTCTTCCGTACTCATATCTCAGCTCCCGACCCTGACTGAGCACTGGTCGTGTCTCCATGTCTCTCCTGGAGAACACAGGACTCTGCAAAGTGGCGAGCCCCTGGGGTTGGTCAGTGGGGGATGGAGGGGCTGCTGGTGGGACCTAGAGAAGCCGTCCCAGGTGTCAGTCCCATGACCTCCGCGTGTGTCCTCCCCAGGCTGCAAGATGGATGTGTGCGTGCCTCGTGTCTCCCATATTTGGATTCGGAAAGAAGTTTGACTGAGTGAGTAAGGGAGCACGAGTCCTCAGCTACTCAATATAAGCTTTAGCTATTTAAAGCAGATCCTGACTAACAGGGTCGGACGGTTAGAAAATACAGAATAAGCAGAGCGTGGTGTGACCCTGTCCCCGGAGGTCAGGGCTGGGTGGCGTCAGAACCTTGACGTTCGGCTTTCTGGTCTCAGGCTGTGGCTTTAGCCGCTCAGTGTCCGCACATCCCTTCACACACCGCCAGGCCCCTCCTGTGACGTCACCGCCGTGGTGTTGGTGTCATCCCAGTGTCTATGTCTTCTCTCCCCTTCATGGGCTACATGTGTAACCGTAACCTTGACCTCTCTCACTAGAAAGATTTCACTCTCTTCCTTTCCCTTACACGTGGCATCGAATCCTTGAATGGCTCTTTATGAGGTGTTCAGTGACCCTTCCAGAAACAGATTTTATGTTTTATGTTTTTCATAATGTGCTGTGTAAGTTGATTTTAGCTGTTGTATCTTTGCAACCATGTCTTTCTCAACTCGGTCAGTGTTTACAGCCCATTCAGCATCTCCCACTGGCTCGGTCACTGTAACAGCCCCAGATGTGGTGGACACACGGCTTTGGCACTTGTGAGTCTGGCTGGCCTCACACCTGCAGACGGGGCCTGGGAACTCAGTGACAAAGACCCTGTGCTCCAGCCCAGAGCTCCCAGAAGAATTCAAGGGCTCCTGGGACTTAAAGAGTTGAGAAGGCTTGGGAGAGAGGAAGGAAGAGGGAAAGCCCAGATTTCAGTGTTTCTCTTTGTTTTCATGTCCATCTTATTTATGTCATTGTAGAATCCAACAGTAGGGGTTAGAAAAGTAAGTGGAGCATCTCTGCTGACAGAAGAAAAAGAGAAATGGTGAGAAAAGTTTATTTGATGTTGAATAGTTTAATTGAGAAAAGTCCATGCTGAGGTCCACTAGCTCATACTTCTCTTTCTTTTCTGTGATTAAACTAATCTCATCTATGAGAACATTACAGTTACTTGGCAGGTTGCTCTGGGTGGTCTTGCCTCCCACGTGTCTGTTCCTGGGGAAGCATCTGCACTCAGCCTGGAATTGCTCTGTGGCCACCGGGAGCAACGCATTTGGCAGCAATGGGGTTTCATGGCACCCACTCCAGCTGTCACACTAAAATGTTCCAGATTGGAAATTTAATGGCGGTCGCAACAGGAGTCAAGGGATTTCTTCCCCAGGCCAGTGGCCTTTTCTGGCAGCAGAAGGCAGGAAGGTGTGTTTAAGGTTGGGTGGAGAAAAACAGGCTGGCCTTCCCAAGTCACTGGTGGGCAGGCAAGGCAGGAGGAAGTGTCTGAAGGGGGCAGAGACTCGGGACAGAGTCAAGAGCAGGATTCAGAGCTCGGTCATGTGACTTGGGTCCCAGGAACCCCTTAGTATCAGGTAGGGAGCTCTGACTTAGAACAAGCGGCCTGAGTCCTGACTCCCAGCCATATTGGCTGTGGTCTGGTGCCTGAGAAACATGCCTTCAAACACAAGTTTGCTTCATGGAATAACAAGCCATTCGGTGGAGACCTCAGGTTTTATTTTCTGCATTGCGTAGACAGTGCAAGCATCGAGAATACCATGTGTGTCCTTTACCTGACAACTGCTGGTGGTGTCATTGTGTCGTACACAAAAGTCATCGGGGCTTCCCAGCCCAGGAAACTCAGCTTGACATTGTCCACCCATGTCCACTGTCTCTTAAAGCCTATGTTCCCATGTCACAGCTTCTGCTTCTTATTGCTGGGTCCCCATATGCTCTTTCTGCTTTGTCCTGAGTCAGCCCAGATGAAAAGTCATTTCCCTGGTGGTTGTCAGGGCAGGAATGACCCACACGATGGCCCACGCAAGTTCCTGTGGGAGGACACTGCTGGCAGGGCACGGCCTCCCCAGGAACTGCCGTCACGCTTGACTGCAGTGACCCCACATGTAGAACTGAGGCCCGTCGCTGGAAAGCACAGTGAGGCAGGTGAAGCACATTGTGTGGAAGGAGCCGGTCACACGGGGTGGTGCAAGGGGACACCCACGAGGCCTGGGAAGGAGACCCTATGCACTGTGGCATCTGGAGCCCCCTCTGAAGGGCCTGCTCTGGGCAGGTTGCTGGACACCTGAGTCTGTTTCCTCATCAGGAACTGTAGTTGGCGTGTTTTAGTGTTGCCGTGAGGGTTAGATGGGGTCACGTTCAGACAGCTCCTGGCTGTCACCTGGAAAGTGTGTCCTTCCCTCACCGCTTCCTAACTCAAAGGTCATGGGTGTTCCGGGTGAGGTCGGGTGGCCCTTGGCAGGGCTATGAAAAAGGGGATTCCCCTGCGTGAGGAGGGGTTGGGCAAGAATTCAATACGACATACTATTTGTTTAGTACTTAAACAGTAGTCTTCCTTCAAGTAGCTCAGCCCGGGGATGGCGGTAACACAGCTGCTGCGCGAGCCCCTGACGGGAGGAGAAGCCCTGCGCCCAGCCCTGCTGCCGCCCCCGCAGGACCTACCCACGCCCGGGACCACTGTGTCCACGCTTTGAAAACCCCTGGGCGGGATCATTTTGTGTGTTTGTTTACATTCCTAAAATACTTAGATGTCTTCACAGAATGTTTGGGGAAGGAAAACGTGAATTTGAAAGGTAAGGTCGGCGGCATGTACCACCTGACCGTGGGCTTCTGTTCCAGGTGTCTCCATGCGAGCGGTGCCGCTGTGAGGCCAACGGGGAGGTGCTGTGCACAGTGTCCGCGTGTCCCCAGACGGAGTGTGTGGACCCGGTGTACGAACCCGACCAGTGCTGCCCCATCTGCAAAAACGGTACGTGACCAGCCAGAGGTCCACACGCGACCCGTCTCTTACTTCCTGGCTGATGAAAGAGGCACAGACGTGTGAGCTCGCACACGTCTCTCCACACAAAGGCACCTGCATGTCTCTGCAACCTCGAGGCCCCAGGGGACAGTTGGAAGCGGCTCTGTAGTAAGGCGGGTGCTCTTTTGTTGGTGTCAGCCCCATGTTTACGGACGTGAGGTTCTTTGGGAGACATTCAATTTCCACTATCGAGGAGAGTCACTTATTTTAATTTAACTTTGTTTGTTCTTGCAAAGCAGTTCCCCTTTCCAAGACAAATCAAACATGCTGGTGCGGCCCATTTACTTTTCATTACTAAGTGAATTAAAACTTGACACATAATTGAATATTTTTCATAAGCAAATTAGGCAGGAAGAGACGCTCGTCTTGTGTCCAGTGAGAGCCCGTGGAGGATCAAAAGCCTTGTCTGCTGTGTGCATTAGAAATGGCATGGCGTCCTCGATCATAGTTTATAAAGGCAGAGTGTTTCCTCCTCCCGAACAGTGAGAATTACCTCTTACCTGAAGCACTGAGTGCCACTCTGGGCCTCACACTCTAAGAGGATGTTTGACAAGAGTGCGTTCCCAGGCAGAATGGTCTTGACATTATGGCTGCAGAGGACAGTTTGTTAAAACAGTTGAGTGTAACTTCAAAGAGAACTGACATTGGAGACATGACCAAGTCTTCAAGTGTACGGACGTCTTCCCTCGCTAGAGGGATGGGCCTGTCCCTGCGTGGCCCCAAGGCCTGGTGGTAGGACTCATGCAGAAGCCACAGGTTGGCTCACAAAGATGAGAGCAATTCCATGGCCTGAGACAGAACGGGCGAACCTGTGAGGTCGTCAGCTCGTCAGCGGCAGGGTGGCTGGACCAAGCTTGGCAGCCCCGTGATGTGGGTGGTGTAACTGGCAGGTGGTTACACAGGCTGCTATTAGTGTCGGAGACAACTCTGAGATTCTGCGGTCATGCCAGCCAGATGGTGTGGGCCGTGACGTAGCACAGATACTTTTCACTAGATACACGCAGGTACCCAGATTCACCAGCAAATTGTAAAACCCTTGAAACAAATAAATAGAGGAAGAAGTATCCAGGGAAGAAGGAGAGCCCTGAAAGAAGAAAGTCACTGTGTTAGGGGTGTAAGGTCTGGTGAAATAATTGCGCAGAAGTGCTTTGTGCAGTCCTCTGAACGTCAGTGGACAGCGTCAAAAGATGTCCTAGTGTGACTTGATATGGAGTAGGCCGTTCTTCCGCGTGTATTAATTATGACAAATGGAGACCATGAGCTATGAGTCCCCGAAAATGATCAGGCCTTTGAGCATGGACTATCTTTGAAAAATAAAGCCCAACACTAGCCGCGGGGTGGAGGGAATCAGCAAGGTTTACTTTGCTAGGGTTAGTTAGGACTGACAAGAGGGCAGAGTCTTGAGGTTTGGAAGGAGAAGCCGGTAGAGAGGCTGGTGGCGCTTTGCTGGGGCGTGGAGTGAATTCAGCCTGGTGAGGCGAACAGGTGTTGCCTGTGGTCTCTTAGGAGATGACGGTGGCTGATGTCCAGATGCAGAGCCCTGACCTCTCACTGAATCTCAGGGAATGTCCTGATGGCTTACGTACAGCCGCCAGGTATCTGGCACCTCCAGGGTCCCAGAGACTGCATGCTTGTCTCGGCCTTTAGGGCAGGAAACAAAGGTGGGGCTTTACACATTCGGTCATCTTCGTTTGGATGTTTATCAAAGATGGGGAATCAAGGTTTCAGTCCCTGAGGATTTTTTCAATCCCTGAAAATACGAAAGTTTCAAACCTACAGAAAACTTGCAATGGTTTTGAACAGTCGCATACCCTTCACTGTATTTACGTATTATTAACATTTTGCCATATTTGCTTTATCTCTTTTGATCTCTGTCTTTCTCCCGCTCTCTCCCCATCCCAGTGCATAACCCAGCACCACCTTTTCACTTATTTGTTCTTTCCCACAATACACATAGGATATACCTTCTATTTATACCACCACCAGCATGAAACCTACTGAGTAAAGTTCAGTATTTCTTTGCTTTTATTTTTGCCCTTTGGATATATCCCACTTAGGAAACAGAGTCAGAGAGTTATATTTAGAAATTATTTGAATTCTTGATAAAAATTATTCTTTATCATGTGTGGGTATGTTAACATTTTATAAGGATTTAAAGTCATTCTATTTATACTCAATTTTTGTCATTAAGGTATAATTTTATTTTTTAATAGCAAAGAATGTTCGAAAGTAAAATCCACATAAAGAAGGTCTACTCTGAAACTCACAGGGTGTTTAATACGGCAGTGACAGTGTCTGCAGAGAGGAGGTGGTTGTTGCTATGGTGGCAAACTCCCAGATGCTCTCCCATCGCCTCTGTGCTTTGAGAGACGCCGTGGGATGAAGTAAAGCAGCATTATTTTGGGTGGCGTCTTAGAGCGTCTTAGGAGGATGAATATGGTTTTTAAAAACTAGGCTAAGGAGGATTACAGATCACAGAAGGATTTGTATTAAAAGGTGTGAGCCAATTATATCAAAACATCAACGACTTACTTTCAGGACTGTAACTAGAATAAACTTCAGTGCATCTAATCACAGGTGTGCTATTAAATTTTGTTGTAACATAGTCAACAGGTAGAATTTGGCATTCAGCTGTCTCTGGTTGTAGGGTTTTCTGACCTTGAAAGGGTACATGGTGTTTGGAATTCTTAGTAAAGTATTTGCTTGAAAGATGAAAACAGTTTCTATCAGAAATGAATGCTCTGTATAAATGACTGAGATTAGTGAATAATTTATGGCAGTCCATCCATGACACTTACACAGAAAAACATAATGTTTTTATTAAAAAAAATGCATTTCTGATAGATCACAGATTGCAGGACATCGAAAATGGTACCTTCGATGAAATTAAATGCTTGGATAGACTTAGCTAGGATGGAATATGAAGGCTTAACCGGTGATCTCAGTAAACTGGACTTTACCCTCACACGCTCATGTCTTGACCTGCAGCATTAAATAGCTCTTTCTCCTGACAGAAGGAAAATTGCAGTTCAGTTGCAAGCTGCCAAAGTCATTTGCATCAAAGGAGTGAAAATTTGAAACCAAGAATGCCTGGACTATAAATAAATGATCACAAATCAAACATAACTTAATCTATTCATTTTATTGACTTGTAGAACTCAATCTCCTGAGGATTCTCTTTTGATAAAATGGCTGTCAGTGTGGCACTGTTTTTGTTTTTCCCCAGTGATACGAACAGTGAGTGTTATATTGACTTGCAAGATTTCAGGTTTTCTGTGGTGACAGGTGCACTTCAGGGGTGAGGTCCATGGCACCCGTTACATTCCAGTCCCTTCATCCTGCACGTGTGCACGCATCCTACATGATGCACGCATCTTATGTGGCACACGTCTTATATGACACACATCTTACGTGACACACGTCTTACGTGATGTATGTAGACAAAGAGAATTGCTGAGGTGGGACATTGCTGCTGAAATACGAGGGCATCGCTAGGATCAGCTCTTGGTCTCTAAGGGGAGACACCACGCCCACGGGGTACGATGTTACCAAGAGCACGCAGGCACTGGGGGCAGGGGTTGTGTATCTCCCTCAAGCATCAGTGTTGCTTAACAGTAATTCGCAGCTTTATTTCCACAAGGAAATAAGTATGGCTGTTTTTGGAGGAGATGAAAACTTAGGAAAATGCTAAGATAAATACTGAGACTTCAAATTATTAGAAACAATTTCATGGAAAATATGTGAAAAGCACTAAGAATTAGACATATTTTGTTGTTGTTGTTTTTTCCTGTTTATTTCAGAGAATAGGATAAGATCGTAATTAAATCACATGTAGTGAGTTGGACAGAACTGAATGGGCTGTGAGAGAGAGAGAGAGAGAGAGAGAGAGAGAGAGAGAGAGAGAGAGAGAGAGAGAGAGAGAGAGAGAGAGAGAGAGAGAGAGATTCATATCAAGATCCTTCTTACGGGCCGGCCCGGTGGCTCAGGCGGTTGGAGCTCCATGCTCCTAACTCCGAAGGCTGCCGGTTCGATTCCCACATGGGCCATTGGGCTCTCAACCACAAGGTTGCCGGTTCAACTCCTCGAGTCCCACAAGGGATGGTGGGCTGTGCCCCCTGCAACTAAGATTGAACACGGCACCTTGAGCTGAGCGACCACTGAGCTCCCGGATGGCTCAGTTGGTTGGAGCACGTCCTCTCAACCACAAGGTTGCCGGTTCGACCGACTCCTGCAAGGGATGGTGGGCTGCGGCCCCTGCAACTAGAAATGGCAACTGGACCTGGAGCTGAGCTGTGCCCTCCACAACTAAGACTGAAAGGACAACAACTTGAAGCTGAACAGCGCCCTCCACAACTAAGATTGAAGGGACAACTTGACTTGGAAAAAGTCATGGAAGTACACGCTGTTCCCCAATAAAGGCCTGTTCCCCTTCCCCAATAAAATCTTAAAAAAAAAAAAAAAAAAAAAAAAGATCCTTCTTACAAGGAAAAGTCGACTCCCCTATGGCCTCACTATTAAATCTTAACAAAATTAAGAACCTCTGTTCATCAAACACTATTTAGCTGGAGTAAAACCGCCCACATATTTGAAAAAAAATATATGCAATACTCATATCTGCAAAAATATCTGGCAAATGGCTAAACGATTCTAACACATCAAAACAAAATGAAGAGATGAAAAGAGAGAGGAAAAATATGACGGGGATTCCCGACTCTCTGAACCTCAGGGGCCTTCTCCCGGTTCTGCTGTCAGAGGGACACATGTTAGGTGCTGGGTGGCCACCACTCACCACCGTGTCTGGAACACTGCAGTTCTGGGACTGGGCCTGTTCTTGGTACAAAGACATGAGAGGAAAAGCAATGAGTTTCCTGTTCTGATGAAATTAGATTGTGATCAATTCAGATGCATATTTTAATTCTTAGAATAATCACTAAGAAAGTCAAAGGGGACGTAACATACAAATCACACTGTACTCTGGTGCAAGACCTGTGGAGACACCGTAATTAAACATGCTCTCTTCCTGAACATTGGGTTCCCTGTAGGTTTTTGGAGAGGAGTGTGTGTGTGTGTGTGTGTGTGTGTGTGTGTGTGCACATTTGCACATCTGTATTGCTTTTATAAAACATTGAGGCACTCATTATTGATTTCACTGCAGATGCCAAGATGTGCCTGCCCTTAATGAGCTCATAGACTGGAGGGGACGTGGCCCTATAAATGACTTGTGTCTGCTGCTTTACTTGAACTATGATGAAAGTGGTGAGGGAGGTGTTGAAAACCCTGAGTAATACTGCAGGACACGTCATGGTGTGTATAGCCTTTATTTGTTTTTGAATGATTTCATGAGGATAAATGCCTGGGAGTGAGGTGGTTAGGTCAAAGGCTCGGAACATTTTTATGGTTCTGACACATATCACCATGTTGTTTGACAAAAGCTTTCCCACGTTTATAAAGCCTCTGGTTTTATGATAAACTTGTTAACCTTTCAATAGTTTATGGAAAGTGGTGCTCATTGTTTCAATATTAAGCCCCTACACTTCAAAATATTTCAACGGCATTTTTTTCTACAAGGTGTTATACTTGTCTACCTTCCTCCCAGAGTCACTTTGAGCAGAACTGAAATGGTTCTTGATGTCTGAAAGTCACTGGGGTGACAACCAGTTGTTGGACTGTGCTGTGCGTAAGAGGTCTTCAAAGTAAGAGTTCGATCAAGCCACTTGATTTCTCCATGTCCTTTTTGTGCCTGTAAAATAGACACACGAATATGGCTACATGTGTGGACGTTTTGTGACAATTAAGTAACATGATGGGTTTAGAGCTACATTAACTTAGTCCACAGATAGTGAGTGGCCCTTCACTGATGCCACAGGAGATAAAATGCAAACAGGAGAATCTCCAGAAACATGGAGGAGGTGAGGGGAAGGTCGAGGAGCATTGTGAGGGGAGGAGGGGTGCAGGCCGGGTTGTGGACAGAGAGGGAGAGGGGCGGTGTGCTTCTGGGCAGGGCCTGTGCAGGGGTGGAGGCATCCTGCTGTGGCTGGAATAGTTCCCCAAGCCTGGGGCTGGAAGGACAGCTGAGGAAGCGCCTGCATGAGCTCACTGATGACCTATACGCCATGGTGTGGGTCAGATGAAATCCTGAGGCAACGAGGCACAGAGAAGGGGCTTTGGGATGGAAGCAGCATAGTTCTGCTCGAACTCTGTGGTCTCTCTGGTTGTGGTGCTCAGAGCCCTTGGGAGAGCAGGCTGTGGGCTTGAATGGAAGACAAGGCTTTTAGATGCCCTTTGTTCAACATTTTGAGCTGTCGAGTTAGACTCCATTCCTTGAAGTAGTGAGAGACACCCTGGCTTTGGAGCTCGGCAGCAGTGACTTTCCAGTGGGATCCCTGTCACCTCCTTTAGTTTTTTCTCTTCAGTTTCCTCACCTGCAGATGGGACCATGTTGTGTAGGAGCTTGCACACTCACCGCGCGATGAGCCACGTCACGCCTGCTGCTGGGTGGGGACTCAGGACTGCTTTGGCCAAAGAAGCTGTACTTCAATGTGAGGCCCACCACCAGATTCTTTCCAGGACGCCCTAAATTTACACCATGGTGGACCAAGGCAGCAGACCAGGTTCCACTTCCAGCCGTATTTGTTCTCTGGACAATTATCCATCCATCCATCCATCCATCCATCCATCCATCCATCCTCCTTTGCCATCACCCATCTGTTCAGAGACTCTTGGTCAGTAAAGCAGTGGTCTCAAATCTCTCCAGCTGGTGTCCTCAGGCATGGAAAACAGTTGCCACAATATGCAATAAACCGATTCATCCCGAGACGGGCAGGCATCCCCACCACGTCCACAGAGTGAGCTTTGGTGCCATTACCCGAGGTGACGTGAGTTGCATCCAGACTGCTGAGATGGGATGCACTCGGGAGAAATGAGCTGTCAGCATAGATGGTGTGAAGACAGTGCCCGCGCAGCTCACCCAGTCTGTCTCCCCCGGAGAATAAGCCGGTGAATATGCTTAGCGTGGACTTCCTCGCTGCTGATCAGAAGATGTTCTGCACTTATGGGAACAGCAAACCCCACACCTTGTATTTGTCTTTCAGGACGATAAACTTCAGGTATAAAACAGCCCTTGCCCCAGGAGACGTCTCTACACTGCCAGTTCTGAAAATTGCATCTCATCTTTTTTAAAACGAATGCATTCGCCGAGGAGCGGTTCCCATTGGGCAACCCTGACAGCTGTGCATTGAACCTGCCGTTAATCACGGATTCGCTGAGTGTCTATTGAAAGCCCATCAACCGTCACTGAGTAAAGCATTGTGACATGGGAGAAAAAAATCCCCGATTCTTTAATTAGGAGCACGCAGATTTTCAGATGAAAGATTTGTAAGCCTCTGGAAAGAATGTCTATTTTAACCTGTGTTAGAGGCTGATTCTCGTAACATTGGGTAAAAATACTAGCAGTTGTTTGAACAACGCTGTAGTCACGTGAGGAGCCGCCCACAGCAGGCACAAAGGTACATGCTGGCGCCTCTGCATCAGGCCACCTCAGGAGGGTGAGGCTGACATGAGGACACTGAAAGGACACAGGATGCCTTCAAAGCTGGCTTTTCTTCTGACCCTTAGAGCCATTGCTCAGCGTTCAGAGGCTGGGGAGCCAGATTCAGAGACAAACATTTTCCAAATGGGCCAGATGAGGGGCCCATCAGTGATAACAATCTATTACACTTTGACTGGAGCACATAAATATCTCCGACAGCGTTACTCAGCAACCCATTTTGGGTGCGCAGAAAGCACAACGTTCTCTTCTCAGGTTAATTCACACATTTTCTTGTTTTTCTCTATCTTAGTTATATCAGCAAGTCATTCTGTAAATGAACAAGATAAGCATTTCAGCCAAGACAAACACTTATTCTGTGAAGACCCACAGAGAGAAAAATGGTCCATATCATCCTCCCTAGTGGACGGGGAGACATATAAGCTCCGGAAGGGCTGCTGGCTGTGCTTGCGCCACTGCTGTCTCCTCCTGTGCCACCAAGGGAGTCCCTGGCCACAGCTGGGGCTCACTTTCCTCATCTGTGATAGGAAATAGGTAAAAGAGGAGAGAACGCATATGAACTTGCCTTTAAAACTTCATGTATCATATATTATTTAAGGAGGGGGAGGGTCTTAGCAAATCGAGTAACTGTGATTAATACTTACAAAAGCGTCTCACATTTCCCCCTAAAAACCCGAAATTCACATATCTCCTAGTAATTAGATACTCGAATCCCTCTCTCCCGCCCCTGGAAAAGCAGGGCACAGTCACAGAGCCCCTGCCTGTCCCCCTGTGCCCTCTGCCCCCCCCCCCCCAGGACAGCCTTCCGTGTAGGATCTACCGAGCTGCAGACACATCCCTTCACCTGCTTTTCCTCAGTGGCTCACTTCACCTGGTGCGCGTTACAACTCTGCGTAACAAACAAAACTGCCTGTTCCAGAGCCAGTGCCAGCAGCCGTCTCCTGCTGTGCACATGCTCCCCACTTTCCTATTCACAGGACACCCCTGCTGAGGCATGCCACCCTGAGGACCCGTTCCTGTTCCCCCCGGAGTCCCCAAGGCTGGGGACGGAACTTACTCATTTCATACCCCATCCTCCCCTGCCATGCCCACACGGGGGGACCACTGTGCAGACTAAAATGTAAAATAAAGCATTTATGTATTTCCAAGATCTGATCCCTTTTAAATAAAGGAAGCAGAGAGACCAAGCTTCCTGTCCTTTCTTTGAGAGAGAGAGACCATACCAAGCTCCCTGGAAGGAAATGTTTCTTTTCAGCTCTTGTAAATACCTTACTGACCCTCTCCCCATGGCTTCCATGGGCCCTGACCCGTTTGAGTGCCAGAAACATCTCACGTGCTACTGCGTCCAACCCCAGGCTCCAGGAAACGATTGTCACCGGGGCAGCTTGGCGTTCATTATCTGAAATCCAGCGTGAGAATAATGAAGGCACTCAGACTCTCCCGCCAGGCCCCAGGAGTAATGAAAAGCCTGAAGGAAGGGCTCATTCATTAAGATTTTATAAGCAGGGGAGAATAAAAGGATATGGGTCTTCAAGAAATCAATTTCATCCAGTCTATTCTTACTTTAGAGGAATTTTGTAGGGAATGTAAATTTTTTGAAAAATATAATTAAAATGAAATCCAATGCCTGCAAATGGGTCTTTCACCTCCTTATGAAATGTTCCACTAGTGACATTTTGTTCACAAATTCAAATGGAACTGACAAGAATTTGATTTTTGTCTTGTGTTCTGAAGCAGCGTAAATATGTTTAAATGCATATACCGGGGATACAAAGGAAAGCTCATCTCACTGGAGTTGGCTCTTCCATCGTTTAAACCTACGGTGCCTTTGCTGTTCCCAACTAAACCAGCAGAAAGGGGTCATTGGAAATGACTGAAAAGATGAAAATTGACAAGCATACCCCAAAGAAGCAGCGAGGCTGGGAAGTCAGCAGGATAGGAACCCTGAGAAGGTCATGGGTGTGGACAGGGCTGAGCCCTCCTGCAGCAGCCTGGAGCTGAGCTCCACGGTGGCCCTTCCAGAAGTGGAGTCGAAACAATGCTTTTCTGTTTGGCAACTAATCATTTCATTAGCAGTGAACTAAAAAAAAAAAAAATAATACAATTAGGAAGAAAGTGAACATTTAGCCAACCTTTAGTATTGATTTTCTGTTTCACAAGGCTACTGCTGATGAACTTGTAATGTGCACAGACTTTTCTAGTCATTGATGGAGAGAGGGGTGCAGTGAACTGGCTGAAAGATACAAATAAACTAGAAAACATTAATCTGCTTAAGAAGTATTGGCTTCTAGTTCAAAAGTTAGTAGTAATTTTAAGAAGATTTTCTAAAGACAATGATTTCACACATGTGGCAGTAGAAGACTCACTTACCTGTCATTCTCTGGACAGGTTTTCTCATTGAGAGCTACTTCCTCCTAATGAACTTCTCTCACTTTCTTTTTAAATTTTTTATTTATTTATTACATTTATTGGAGAGACATTGGTTGGTAAAATTGTGTAGGTTTCAAGTGTACATTTCTACAATACATCATCTATATATTCTATTGTGTCATTTTCAATCGCAGGTTTTTTATATTCGTACAAAAAAGTAAGACAACAGTCATTAATATGTTGGCTTCAAAAGCAGAAGAAAAATGTAGTGAAAAAAATTAAATAACACCAGTTTTATGTCAGTTTCTCCTATGTTTCAGAGAGGAAATCAATTCAGTTAGTTTGAACAACAAACTCAGGTTGTTTTGTTTGTTTGTTTGTTTGTTTGTTTGTTTGTTTTAAATTCAATTCCTGGAATCAAAGTAAAGTTTTAGAAATTAATCATCAAAGGTAGAACATCTATTGCTATTGCTAATTATTTCTTTAGATGCATTTTTCTTTTAAAGTTCAATGTTAGAAGTAAAATTATTTTTTGACTGCTACTGTGAATACATTTTTGGCCGAGCAAAGCACACTTACAAAATCAGAATCTTACTAACTTAAGGAACCAGGAGTAGAAATGCCTTTGAAGTTGATTGTGACACCTATTATTATTCATAACTCTGTCCAAACAAACTGTGGTATCCTAGAAATAGATATCAAAGCTATAATTGTCAAAAACTTTAAAATATTCTCTAAACACATCTTTTTGTGAATTTAAAAAAAAAAAAAATTGCAGCTTGGCAGTAGTGCCTCTTTCTGCACCTGGATTTTCTGTAGAAATGTTTGACCCTTGGAAGAAGTGCTTTGAGGTCAACCTATGTTCCTAACAAGGTTTTTTGACTTATTTTTTGTAAATGGATTCTCTGTATTTTGGCTGCCTACTTCAAAATCAATCAGAAACCTTTAATCACAGTATTCAACAAAGAAGGGGGGAAAAACCCCAACTCTTCAGATTTTGAAGTTTTAGAAAGTTATTATTATTGAAAGAAAACCTTCAAACCAGACAGACAGCTCTGAGATGTCTTTGGAAAGACTGAGCAAATTACGTGACTGGACCTTCTCATGTTTAAGATTTAATTCCCAAATTTTATTATTGTGTTTTGGAATACATCAGATTTGGTGTAGAATGTTTTGATTGAGCTTATATGTTTAAATTGGATCTCTAGGAATTCTCTACTGAAATGATAAAGTGGAGAAGGCCTGTGATTTTTCCAACATCTGAATTCAGTGAACACTCAAAAAATCATAAATGGTGAACTTTGTCTTAAAATGTATTAAGGAAAGTTACTATACAGTGCTATGAAGAGGGTACCTATGGAGATATTCGGCATATCCACAAAAACAGTGATACGAAACAACAATGTCTTCCCTGTAACAGATGTACTTGAGTTCACCAGGTACCTCAGCATCTGGAGAGATAATTTTCTCAATTAAAAATATATTCTTCCAAGGAGTCAATTTAATGTACCAACAATTCCAAATTCATAAGCCCTAAAATGTCATTTGGAAAAAAATTCCAGGTAACTTTATGGAAACATTTAAAATGAGAAGAGTTGAAAAACAACATCTCTCAAAAATGAGATTATGTAGTTAAGAAACTGAAGAGTTTATGAACAGTACCAAAAATATTTTTTCCTGGTATAGGGGAGAAAACATTTGCCTTGACCCTCTTAGTGTCCCTGGATGGCCACCGTGTTTCTGCTCACCTGAGCCATGCACTCCAGATGTGAGCCTTGTGTGGGTTGTGTGTGCCCGCCTTGTAGCTGAGCCTTGGTTGCTGTTTGTACACCAGTGGGAGGGATTGGCCCTTGTGCCCATTGGTTGTGAGGACTGGCCTTGACTACAGTGGAGGAGCTGTGGTGCAGGGGCTGAGCCTACAGAGCAGGATCTGCCTCAGCAGGACTCTGGTGCCTGCCCAGTCTGCCCTGGGTGTGGAGGTGGCTGAGTGAAACTCCAGCTCCTTTTGAAGCTGGCCACTGGACATGCCAGCCCCAAACCCACCTGGAAGGGGACCCGCTGCAGGTCAAGTTCAGCCTTAGCCTGTGTCCCACCTGGGGCCACATGGCAGGAGCCACAGAGCAAGCCACAGATAGGCACCACCAGTGCCATGCTTGGAAGTGCTTCTAGAGGCCAAGCCATGATCCAGGCCAGCTGCCACTAGTGCCAGACTTAGGGCTGCTCAGCCAGAGGTGAGAGACATGCTCAAGCCAGATGCTGCTTGTTTGGGTTCTGAGAACCTTTGAGAGACCCTAGAAAAGTCTGCAGCACGAGCTAAGGCAGGCGGTTTATACAAAAAAAAAAAACCATGGAAATGCCTTGGCTGTGCCCAAAAATTGGACATGCCAGCCCCAAACCCACCTGGTGGGTTCACAAAGGTGAAGCTCACAATCAGTGATTCAGTGATTTTTCAGCCAAGCACCTATGAGGTAGCCGGTGTGACCCTAAGTGTAGGATGTACAGATGAACAAGTCAGGGTCTGTGTCTGAGAGAACAAACGTGTGCTTCAGAAAATTCCAGTGAAAAAAAGGAAAATCCTCTCAATTATTTTCAACTAAAGAAGAAATTATACTGAAATTATATACTATTTAGAAATGAATGAAGTATATATTACATGTGAAAACGAGTAATAATTTTTATTATTAATTTTTTATAAACTACAAATCTGGTAGGAAATTTTTATCAGTTACATTTAAAAAGTTTTTAGATTTCTTATGCATCTAGATTGATCTGAGTACTTATTTGAAAGTGTGAAAAACATTATCGCAAAAGCTGACTTAAGTTATTTGACAGAACCTAGCACCTAATACGTTTACAATATAAGCATAATACGTATTTTTGTCAGCAAGTGCTACATGTTATTTTCCTTATAGTAAAGTTAATATTACAATAATTATCTATATTTTCTTAGGTAAAACTTTCTATCTTTAGCAAGTCAGGAAAATATAGTTTATCTACAATTGCTTTTCTTCATCTTATTTACACTGTACATAGTGTACACATCTTATCGTTGTAACCGTCCCAGATTTTGATATAACATTTATTATATTTTCAAATATCTTTGTTATTTCTTGGTGAACTTGGTGTTTCATATTCTGATAACACAAACACAATTAGATATTACAGATTGAATTGTGTTTTTGAGTTAAGGATTGCGTTTTTGCATGTTTAGATTTTACGTAGTTTTCAAAATTCTTGGGTTTATACAGTCCATTCTTACACTTTTATACTCATGCAAGTAGAGTGAAGCTTTGTCCGTTCTAGAACTTTAGCCTATGTAGATTGAGTTTGTTACCAGAGAACAGGCCCTTCTCGGCGCGGTGTCCAGGTTCTTGCGTCTCAAGCAAAGAAGTGAACAAGACAGAGAAATGAAGTGGTGAAAGAGCAGTTTATTAGGAGAGATAGTACACTTGAAAGAAATAGAAGCGGACCTGAGCAGTAGAGATTGGTTCAAGGGCCTAAGGTGGCATTATTAGAAGAAAAAGTACATTCCAAAGAGTTTGGAGCAGGCCGAGCAAAAGAAGGGGCTCAAGAGGCCTTGAATGGCAAGGACTTGGAGTTTTTATCCTTTTTTCTCTAGAATGGGCTGTTCCTTTCTGGGCGTGGGCCCACTGGATTGACACCCATGATTGACAAGAGGCTATTACCTCATCTTTTTAGAATGTGCATGTTCCTTCCCAGAATTCAGTCTGTTATGATATTAATGTCCAGGTGCAATGAAGGTCGTTGTGGCCTTTACCGTGCAGGTGTGAGTGGCTGGTTCACTCTGGTTGGGTATTTTGTACCCATTTGTTTCCTCATAGGGGTAGGTAATTACAATGGAAAGGGGAAGTTTTGGGCAGAGAGGGGAGGTCTTTGGGCAGGAATGCAGAGACCCCTTGAGAGACGTGATCCGCATAAACTCTCTATGGGAAGTTGAGGGACAGTTGGAGGTCTTTTCTTCTGTTTCTGCTTCCTGCTGGGCAGGGGCGTAGAGCTGTAGCTCCCTATTGGAGGATTCACGGAACTCTCACCCCATCAGATCTCAGACGAGAGGAAGGGGTCTCAAGATCCGCCTGGAAGACCGTGTTGGACTGGCAGTCTTGCTGGGGTTTCCTCTGTATCCCCAAGGCCCCTGAATGAGGAAAAATAGATCTTAATTAATTAATCCATTAGTTCTACAGAGCCTGTGGCCATTCAACTCGTCACTTAGGTGACGTCCATTGTCCAGGAGCTGGGCCCAGAATGGGTTGGAAAGAACATTAGGCTTCACTGATTACAATCAACACGTATACTGGCCTGCGGGGTCGGAATGGCTTGGGGGGTGTTGGGAAGTCACAGGCTTTTAAGTAGTTACCTGAGAGACATTCTGTGACTCAGGCTGGGAGCAATCTTTAGTCTAGGATTCAGAAACTGATTAGAGGAGTAATCAAAGCCCGGGGCTAAGGAGCTAAGAAACTAGGGGAAAGGAGACTTAAACAATTTCTGTAGTGAGGGAGGCTGAAAACTTTTATAGTGGGGGGGCTCTCCCATATCAATTTTAAGTGTTTTTTAATAGTTAGCGAGGTTGTTTGACCTGTTTTTTAATTTTTTTTGTTCATATTCAATGTAGTAGCATCTTCTTTTTATAGAAGAGTCCAGCCCATTTTAGTATTTTATTAATGCTGAGCCCCCATTTTCCCATATGTTCAACATTGTTGCTAGCATTTGTTGTCACTTTTCATTTTTGTATTTATTGCTCTGTGGAGCAGTTACCCTCTTTTTCTTTGTATGAGACAAGAGGTAATTGCATGTGATTAAATTTATTTTCTCAGATTTTATTATTATGTTCAAAACAAAGTTTATTTCATTTTCTGCCATGCTTACCGTGACATTCTATTATTAACAGTAATCACCACTTAGGAGGTCCGCTTGGTACAATGAACAATTCTAAGCTCTCTCTGTGTAATGGCCCTTGCCCTCCAGCCTCACCTTCCTTCTAAGAGACTGTGTGATGGAGCATTGGGACAGCCCCTCGAAACATCTCATCACACATTAGTCGTTGAGTTTTCCACTATAAAAATGTAATACTTTCCCTAGGCTGTTCTCTAAATATGTTTTCAGAATGAATTTTGTTTGCAGAATTCTGATCGACCTTTATTGAGGAATGATTTACACACAATAAAATATGCAGCTCTTAATTTTCCAGTTTACATTTTGATAATTATGCCCATTTACCTAACCATCACCCCAGAAAAGTCCTTTAGATACATTACCATTAATTCCCACCCCACCCCACCAGCTGGAGGAACCTACTTTCTGGTTTGTATCTCTAGATAATTTTTGTGTGTTTCCAAACTTCATATAAGTGGAGTCACGCATGAGATATTTTGTGTCTGGCTTCTTTTATTCAACACAATATTTCTGAGACTTATCCTTGGTTTTGTGCTTATTTGTATTTTGGTTCTTTTTTTGCCAGATAGTGCTCTGTTGTACAAATATACCACAATGTGTAAATCTCTTCCCCTGCTGATGGGCTATAAAGTCTATAATGAATACAGTGCCAGGAATATTTTTGTGCCAGTCTTTTTGTGAACATATAGTTTTATGGCTCTTAGGTAAGTAACGGGGAATGGGTCATGGGTTAGGTCAGTGTTCAAAGTCATAAGAAATTGACAATTGCCAAAGGAAACCCTATTTTATACTGTTTTACAATCCTGCCAACAATTTATGAGAGTCCCAGTTCTACATCATCCTCACCAGCACTTGGTATTGTCAGTGTTTGTAAATTCAGCTGAAGGGGAGGAAACAGATTTCTTCTACTCTTCTGAGTTCTTCTGGCTGGTCTAAGAGTGAAATTGACATGGGACAGATTAACAGGAGAAAAAACAAACAAATTTAATTTTGTTCTAAGGAGGACCCATAGGTATGGAATTTAAAAAGTGGCCAAGGCAGGCTGTTTATATTCCTTTTTAGGCAAAGAAGCAATTATTTGTGAAGATTTGGCATAACGATGGAGTTTTTGTTTGGGTTAGCGAATTAAGGAACAAGTAACAAGGTTTGTTTATATGGACTTCCTGACCCTGGTCCTCGCGATGAGGATGCATCTACCCTCTTGGTATAGGGAGGGCACCTTCACATGGGAGATTTGCTTCCTGCTGTTGTGGGGACAAAGGAGTGTCCTGCTTGCACCAGCTGTTTCTCAAGAAACTTTAATGCAAAATCATCAGTATGCCAGAGTGGCATGTTTGAGGGTTGCCTGCCCTGAACCCCGTCACGGCCATTCTGGTGGGTGTGAGGTGTGCATCTGTGCGTCTGCACCTTGCTTCTGCTCAGGTGGCTGCAGATGTTCTCACAGCTTGATCAGGGTTTCCCTTCTGGCAGTGCTGGGGATCTGAACAACAGTCTGTCCTGAGAGCTCTTAGTTTTGAGGGTTATATTCCAGCAGCCAGCTTTCTAAACTATTAGAGTCTCTCTCCATTTACAGCCTGATGGCTGGCTCTTTGGGTCTCTGGGGGTTCCCCCTGCTCTCCCTCTGTGCTCCTGCATTGCTGCTCTCTGGCAGTTTCTCTGTCACCTGCCCTGCCCCAAATTCCCCCTGTGCACTTGGTGAACCCAAGAGAAAGGATGGATGTCAGGGTGCAGACTGGCCCCCCGCCTGGTGCTCTCTGCTGTGTAACTCATCAGGCTGGTGCACTTGAAGCCATGGACGTTGGGGAGCTTTGTGGTCACCTCCACTTGCCAGACACTCTGCTGGCCGTGGACGCATCTCGTTTCTTGCAGAAGGTGCCTCACTTTCTGGATTTAGTCCACCTGGGTCCTCTGCAGCCTCAGCTGTCTAACACTGAGCACATCAAAGAACAAAACCACGCACCCAGCTCTGCTTCTTAGCTGATCCGGCCCCTTTTCCTTCTGGAGGGATGACCACCTCTTGAGACTTTCCGTGCTAACTGCAGGCAGAACTTCACCCTGATTCACTGGGATAGCATCAGCTGTCTTTTGGATTATGGTTGTTTTTTCTACTTAGTCTGTTCTCAGATCTCTATGGCTGCTTCTAATCATTGTTTGCAGCCATGAGGCTGTTTACAGATTTTCATCATGTCCTCCAGCTACTGAAACGTTGTTGTTTTGACTTCAAAAGAATAGTCAGCATAAGGAATGTGGCATTAGCAGTGGTGACACCCTCTCTTGTGACAGAGCTCGGCTGTCCCTGCTGCTCTCCCCTTCTTCAGAGTCTGCAGGAAGAGCTCTGAGGCAGTCTCCTTTTCTGTTCTGGCAACTTGCAGGATCTTTTTTTCTTTACAGGTAAAACTATCTGTAACAAGTAGGATTTCCAGAACAGAAGGGAAGCCCTTTCCTTAAGAATTGCTCCTCCGTGAGGTGCTGGGTGCTGTGAGAATTCTCTGGTTCCTCTGGAATGTTGAATTCATCACCTACGGAATTTACTGGATGTGATTTCAAATTCTGTGCATTCACCTTGTATATCTCTGTGATTCCTGTGCATTTGGCTGAAGCTAGTTTTTCTGGGCTGTCGTTCATCTTACATTACTCTTTCAGTACTTCTGTCTGTTCAGTTATTTTCACCTTCAGGAAATTTATGAATCCATGTACCCAGGACCTCGCTGTTTTAGCACACCTGAGGGAATGGCACACGTTTGTCTGCTTCCTCGGGACTGAGCTTTCTTCTTTTCCTTCAGAAGCTGCTCCTGGCTCCCGAGTAGGGGGTGCCTTTCCCTGTTCCTCCAACAAACTTGTCTGTTTTGGGTGGTTTTGATTTTTTAATCCTTATTGTTCTAATTTATTTCTGGTGTGGATTTTCTTTTTGTGAAATGCTACCCTTTGCTTTTAGATTGTTGATATTTTAAATATTTAATTTTTTCAGCAGCAGTCCTAAAGAGGACCATTCCATGCTGGCTGGATCCCAGGATTTTAGGATGACACGAAAACGTGTATCTATATCATAATCATTTAAGTGGGAGAAGCGATGTTGACGTTTCAAGGAAGAAATGTAATAATTGGGTACTTATTTCATGGGAAAGGGATAGGATTTATTCTGCATAGGACCCTCAGGGTAGAATACACAGGTGACTGATTTGGGCTCAGTTTAAGGAGAAACTCTTAATAATGAGAACTGTTCCCCACTGAAATGGACACTGAAGAGGCAATGACCTCCAGCTACTGGAGGTGGGTGGGGTGGCCATGCTTTTGTGACAGTGAAAAGAAATCCTGACTAACATCTATTCCATCAACCAGATGATACACTATTTTTTAAAGTCCAAACTTAGTGAGGAGAGACTTTTATTCAAAAGGATTGTCACAGGGGGATAAGGGATTTTTGCAACAGGGGAAATGCTGCGAACAGAAGGCCTGAGAGCATCGGTTAGGCCAAACAGGTTGTCTTGGACAGAGAGGTGTAGACAAGGCAGAGAGAATTGGGTGCAGGGACAGGATGAAACGGGAAAGGCAGCAAATCAGAGAACACTTTACCTGGGGCCAGCCTGTCCCGGGGATAGGGTCTGCCGTCTGCTGCTCAGGCCGATGGCGTCCCAATGCTGAGGGGCCTGGGGAGAAGTTAACACACACTTTATTCTGATCGATCAGTGAGGACAAACAGTTCAGCTCATTTCTTTATGAGGAAAAGAATGGGAGTTTGAAGGTTCTGTGTGTGGCCCATCACGGACAAACAAGGGGGCATCTGTGTGTCTCATCTGCCTCATACAGGGAACAGTGATTCTTTGCAGTTAGCCGTTTTCCAGAACACAAACAGGTGTGTGTGGGAGTCCTTGACCTTCAGATAAAATCACCATTGTCACGACTCTCTAAGGTCTCATTAGCTTCTGGACGATGGGCTGCGGCCAGTAGCCACATAGCTGTCCTCAGTTGTTTACCAAGTCCCCACCCGCAGTTCCATTAGGCCCCAGAGTTAAAAGTGCAGACTGAAAATTGGCCCGGCCCCCAGGAGTTGGAAATTGTGCAAAATCCAGGAAGTTAGATGCCCAGGGTCAGGACTGGAGATGAAAGGACGCTGTGAAGGTCAGGCAGTAAGGTTTGTTGATGGATCGGCTTTGGGCCTGAGGGAAAGAGAGTTCAGCCAGAGCAGCTGGATAATGGGCCTGGCATTTGTTGAGAAGAATGTGGGTGCAGCAGGATGGTGGGGAGGGATGACTTAGGAGTTCAGTTTGGATGTATTAAGTTTGATAAGCCTATTAGAGATCCGAAGGGCTTTGTAAAGTCTGGAGTTCAGAGGAGGGGTCCGGCCAGAGAGGTAAAGGTGGAAGCAGTCTTTGGATTGTCGTGCCCAGGAGACACACGCTGACCTTGTGTCTTGGGGAAATGTCCTGGGTGGCCAGAACAAGCAGTGGCTCTCCCGGGGCCTTGGTTGGTGGGTGGGATTTGGGAGTGAGGTAGGCTTGTTATTTTCCAGAACACTCCTCTCTGATCCCTGAGCAGGGTGTTCTGACTTGGTGAGTGGCATTTCCTGGGCTCTGTGGGCCGTGAGGCGACCTCCAAGGTGGATTCGTGCAGTTCTTTACTATGTTCCTACGTCCTCTATCCTTTATCCCCTGGGGCTAATTCACTCCCAGGAGGAACTCTGTGGGAATCCATTATATGGAGCATGAGTCTGGGCAGAGAGCTGCAACTATAATTGAAATTCTGCATAATTAGGAAAAGATTAAAATGAATAATTTTATGCAAAAAAATATTGAAACCTAAGTGAAATAAACAATTTTTTGAGAAATATAAATTTCCAAAATTGGCTCAAGGAAAAAATAAAAATCTAAATAGCTATGTAAACATTAAATAAATAGATTTGGTTTTTTAAAATCGGCTCACAAAAGAACATGTCCAGATTGTTTTACAAGTAGGACTCCTCAAACTTCAAGAAGCCGGTGTCTCTAGCATTTTTTTTGAATACAGGATATAACTCTCCCAACTCTTTATAAGGCCAAGTAAACATGAAAAAAGACAGTGTCCTTAACTCAATCTCACTTAGAAACATAAATAAAACTGTTAGTACATAAAATACATTAAGCAAACCCATCAGTATGAAACACAAAACCCCTTTTGATCAACGAGCATTTACCCATCAATTCAGAGGCGGGCAAGACAAACAAATCAGTTAAGGTCATCGATCATGTAAACAGATTAAATGAGAAAATGTGTGATTGTTTCTAAAGTTCAAAAGAAATATAAGACAAAATTCAGTCCCCATTCATGACTAAGAAATAAAAATTGTCTTAAGAATAACAGCAAAGTTTAAAGATCTGAATGTGATATGAAAATGAACAAAAACCTAAAGCAAATATATTTAAAGGTGAAACATGGTAAGTATTCTCCTCAAGAAAAAGAAAATAACTCTTCTCACCATTTTAAAAGTCAACACTTTTTTGGAAATCCGAATAAATACAGGGAGACAAGTGGTAAACAGAAAAGGAATAAAACTTTGCAGAGGAAGGAAGGAAGTTTTATTCACAGAAGACAGGATGCAGAAAATTCAAAGACTCCATAGATAAGCCATGAGAACTAAAAAGAGAATTCACCACACACAAAAATATCAGCAGTATTCTCACACACCAGGAACAACTAATCAGTGAATGTTTTTAAAAAGTGGCGATTGATTGTCACTGGAAGGACATACACAAACTATTGGTGTTGGCTATCTGTCTTAGAAAGTTATCAATATTTTTCCTTTTTCACATATTTCTTCCAATTTGTTGTAATGACCATTATTTTTTAAATAAGTGACAAAAATATTGAAGCCTCTAAAGTGGCATTATGACTAAATTTCTTGTGTACGACAATCAGAGATCATTTCAGTTGCCTTGGAAGAATCCTCGGCCATCCATTCCCGGATGCCACGTGCTAAGTTGTAGATGACAGTGAGCAGGAGCCGGCAGATAGGTCTTTGTGAGGTCGTGTGTCTTCCTTCTCAGTTCAGCCACAGTCTGGGATGCTGTTCCCAGATTAATCCAACATGGCATCAAGCCATCAAATTTAAGCTGGATGGAATACTTTATCCAGATAACTCAAAAAATTGTATTTATATGTATAAAACAACACTGATAAAACACTTCTGAATTAAATTAAGAGATAAATGTGTTGGTTGATGGCTTTCACTAATATGTTATACTTAAAGTAATGTTTCGTCTATGGCTTTTATTCAACATGTATTAAAAACTATTCTTAGACATGCACAGAATTTATAAAAACCTTTCGTGGGGTCAGGCAAAATAGTTCAGAATTTCGATATGCAAAAGATTGATGTATATATGCAGTCTGCAGAAGCAACCAAGCCGCTGTTTAGTTTTGGATATATCTGTACTGTGTATTCTTAGAGATAAGTCAGGTCACCCTCCCTTCGCTCTGCCCTTGAAGAAGATTTCCAAAGTCATGAGAACATGTGCACAATTTATTGCTGAAGAATATAGTCAATAATTACTTGAAATGTTAGTCTTTGAAATCGAAACTATTTGCTTTGTCCGACATTAAGAACTGGCTTTACAGATGACATGTGGCAACTATTGAAGTGAGTTAAGAACTTTAACAGACATGACCCATTTTTAAAAAACATTTTTATTAAATGTATTCTATAGAGATGCAAGGACTTTAAATTAAGAATCGCAATGGTGATATCAATGAGGGAATATTTAAATAAGCAGAGCCCTGTGAAACTCAGTGGCCCAGGCAAACGTTTCCCATCCTGAGTTGTGTGATTGAACTTACTTAATTGTGGACATTCTTCGATTAATTGTTGAAAACTGTGACTATATTTTGCAAAAACTGGTACAGTGTTTCCCCGAAAATAATACCTAGCCAGACCATCAGATCTAATGGGTCTTTTGGAGAAAAAATTAATATAAAACCCGGTCTTATTTTATTATAATATAAGACTGGGTCTTATATAATAATATGATATGATATGATATGATATGATATGATATGATATGATATGATATGATATGATTTAATATAATACCAGGTCTTATATTAATTTTTGCTCCAAAAGATGCATTAGAGCTGATGACCCAGGTAGGTCTTCTTTTTAGGGAAACACGGTGTTAAATGCAAAGAAACCAATAATGAGTAACCATGGTTCCATGCTTGCCAAGCCAGGCAAAAGCACACATGTCCCCAGGGCATGTGAAAGACTTTGGGTCCCCATTGATTCGCTAAAAATGAAGAGTGGTCCTTCACATGAAGTTCTGCCTTAGAATCTCGAAGGTTGGGTGCGGGGGTGGATGGAGTTCTGGGTCCAGAGCACCTGACCAGAACTGAACGCTTGCTCGGGGGAATCACTGGTGTCCTGGGGGTTCTTTGTAGGTCAGTGTTGAAAAGTGAACATGGAAAATCAGTTTTATCCATTGTATCACACTTCATTTCAAAAAGGACTTGACAAGGCTCACACAAGATATGAATGAAGAGATTTAAAATTTAAGTGTGATGCAATTTGAGAGGAAGAAGAAAAGATAAATCCAATAGCAAGGTTATGACCCCGAATGCTTTCCAAAGGTCGTATGCACTTATTAGAGATGGAATATTCATCTTGTTTTGCATTTTTTAGTAGTCAGGGGGATAACTCTAATCCCTTCCATGACCCAAGGTGCTAATAATAGAAATAAAATATGTTCCTTAAGGGAGCATATTTATTTCTTTTTCTGAGACCTAAGTGAAATACTCCCTTTCATCCTATGGTATAACATCATTAAAAAAATCTTTGAAATCCTTATAGAAAATGCATCCATAAAGTTCAAAACTCTGCTTATAACCTTCTATGTACATTGATGGGCTAGTGCTGTGCTCAGCTCAGTGGAAGGAATTCAGGGTGAGGCCAGAGTCTCCAGTCGGTACGCAAGTCTCAAATGGCCCGAGTTCATGCGAGGATGACACTTACAGTAGCTACGACGATGGGGGCGTCTCCTGCAGATGCTCTTCCAATCCTCTTGCTCACATGGGAGCCTTGTGATAAAACTGGGGGGCAGAGTCAGGTTGTTATCTCTGGCCAGTAAGTGCCAGGAGGACAGACTCAGTAAAGGCGAAATGCTATGTGAGTGAGGGACATTTCTCGTCTGAGACTCTTGAACATGGTTGCATCAAAGACTTAGAATGACATTTATCGATAATCCCTTATTTTTTTTTTTTTTTAAGGATAATCCCTTATTTAAATAACGTTTTTTTAGCAGATCGGTCCTCTTTCATTTCCTAGGATAACAGGTTGGACTTTTGAGGGATGTCTGGTTGTTGGCAGAGCCATGACAAGCCAGAGCAGAATTTAAGCAGACTCTTGCCTCTTGGGATCTTGTCACGGGGAAGAGGAGTCCCCTGGGGCTGAGATGGGGTGATCACAGCTGGGGGCCTCCCAGTGGCTGCAGGAGGAGGGGTCACATCAGTGGGGCGGGCTCCAGGGCATTCTGTCCTGGGGATTGCGGTGGTTTCATAGTGCTCTTGGAGAAGACAGCAGCAGCCTGCCAGCCGAGTTCTGATGGAACAATTAACCAGCATCCTTGTAAAGTCGCAATAGTCCTAATAATGACTATAATTCATTTTTCAACACACAAGTCTCCAGGACTTCCTGGGAACTGTGTTATAAACACAAGTGTCATCGTTAAAATTATTGATGGTGTATGAAAATGTAAGCATCCATAGAAATTTAGATGACCAACAGGTGGATAGAGTTCTAGATATCATGAACTTTAATCACCTCCCTTTACAAAAGAGGAAACTGAGGCTGGGAGATGGAGGGGGTGACAGGCCAAAGTGACACGGCTGCTGCGTGTCTGATCCAGTGACCCAACCGGACAGTCTTATTCCAAGGCCAGGCTCCTCCATTCTCTCTCTGTCTCTATCTATGTGGCGACTATTTTGCTGTTCTTTCATGGCCTAATGATAATTATAAATATATAGTCATTAATGGGCATACAATTAATTGGATAACACAGTATAAATATTGCCCAGGAAAGCATTAATAGGAAAAGGTTTAGGAAATGGTCTGGCGCTCGCCAGGTCCCTGGAGCAGGGCCAGTCGTCCCTGACAGACTTGGCGTCGCTTACCCGGCTCGGTGAAAATGGGGAGCTTAGTAACCTCACGAGAGTTCCCAAATGCAAGGCGTCAGTGTTTAAATTGCTTTAAAGGTGCAGAGGTTAGAATTAATGCCTTCACGCACTCTCTCTCAGTCGTCACCCAGATTGATGGGGACACCCCACGCCCACACTGTGACTCCCACTCTGTCTGAGGAGGCCTCTCCAAGCCGCAGTCACGCACACACCTTAGATGAAACACCAGCAACTCTTCCTCCTCTGGCCCCTCCCCCAACAAAATGACCGCAGACGCCCGCCCAGCCCTGCCTTCAGGTCCATCGTCCATCCAGTCTCACAGCCAGACCGTGGAATCTTCACTGACTATTCCCTCTGTCCTTCCCTTACACACAGCCACCCCTCATCAGGTTGCTCCTGAGAGGCACCTTCCCACATCCTAATGGCCCTGACCCTCCCCTTTCTCCTCCATCCATCAGGCCCTTATACTGAGACCTCCCATCCCCTTTTTCCTTTGCCCACTGATGAAATATTAACGAAGATGAAAACATGATCACATCGCTGCCAGCTGAAGTCCTTGCCAATATCCTGTAGCATCAGAAGTGTGACTTTCATATCAATTCTCTATCCTCTCAAGCACTTCTGTGGTCTGGCCTCTAAGGGACCTCAGCCTCGCTGCTGCCCAAGGGACACACTGGGCGGCAGGCCTGTGGGACACTCGATGCCAGCAGAGCACCCCCGTCCTGCCTCGCTTGGCTCTCTGCCTCTGCCCTGCCCCATGCTTGGCACGTCCTCCCAGCCCCGGCTGGCCGTGGCCCTGCAGTACTTGGGCACTGTCTCCCGGAAGCTCGGTGGCTAAGACCACGGACCCTGTCCCTTTATCCTAATGACACTGGTATTATCTCCGCGGTCTTCTCAGCACTGAACTGTGGCACGATATAGACTCTTCATCTCGGTACCCACGATGCCTAAAAGTTTACTGACACGTGAGTCCCCACCACACATCTGACTCCCAGGCACAGAGATGCACAGAGTTCCCCGCGTGTGCTGACACATATATGTGTCCCCAGCATCAGGTGACAGGCAGAACGGGCTTTCCTCATCCCTCTGACACTTGACACTTGGCAGCTTTGCCTGGATAGGGTGAAATATTATGATGCAAACACGATTGTGTTTTTTGAAGCACTCCTTAGTGGTTTGACAGATGGCACACGTGAGTCCCTCGGCGAGAGGCTGGGGAGCGCCTGCGTGCGCGATGGCACTCCAGCTTGCACCGAGCGGGAGGCCTACGTTACAGGCCCTAGATGCCTATGAAAATGCTGGCTTGTTATTTGCAAAGTGTTGTATAAGAGCAACAAGCCATAGAGGTGGCCTTGTCATAAAAATGATAATAATAAATGTTAGCAGGGTCACTGCCTGAGCATAAGAATTTTCTGTGGAACGTAACAGTAAGAAATGAAAGGTGAAAGCATTTGATAATCTGACGGATGAGGCTATAAATTCCGGATGTGACTGATGTCAGCTATTGACCCTTTAAGTTACACGTTGTCCGTAATCCGCAGTCTTTCATCTTTAACGTGGCATCGTCTTGTCCCCTGTGGCACCATCCTGTCCCCTGTGGCATCATCTCTCCCCGGTGGCATCATATTGTCCCTTCTGTTGTAGGGCTGTGGTGAGGGTCACATCATGAGTGCATGTGTGGCCCTGAGTGCAGAGCTGGCAGTGACCTGTGAGTGTCAGCCACGTGCCATCACTGCCACCCTCCTGTAGAGTACGTGCCTTTGTGTAGGTTTCATGATTTTAGGATGGTGAGGCCAACAGATCAGGAGACGACTGCCATTGAAGAGCTAGCCTGTTATACTCCCAGTTCCCAGGACAAGGGGCACCCACGCCACGCAGGCCACACGGGGAAGCACCAGGGTCGGTCAGGGGGCAGGGGGATGGGGAAACGGGGGTGAGAGTCTTTACTGTGGTTTCCGCCAGAAGGATCGGGCGCGGCAGCCGAGCGGGCCTAGGATTGGAGAGTTTGAATTCTTTCCGTGGGCTGTGGGCACAGGGCCTGCCCTCGTCGTCTGGTCCTGGGGTGACCAGGGCAGAGGGAGAGTGGCCCTGGGTGTGAGGGCCCCCCAGAGGAGCTGGGGGCTGGGACCTGGAGTGGTCGTTTTACGTAAGACAAGCACTTCCTCACCCCCTAGGAGTTGTCCCCAACTCTAGGAGCTCTCTGACCCTGGGAGGAGCCATTCCTACAGCAGGGCCCTGGGTGTCAACACCTCAGAAACAGAGTAACAGAAAGATGGATGCAGCAGCCTGTGACTGTGTGTCCGCAGCTGAGTGGCCTGGGCCCCACCCAGGTGCTGCCTCCTTGGCCAGAGCGTCACAGCAGCCTGTGCTGTGTTCTGCGAGGTCAGGTGACTCTCCCAGACCCGTCAGGCCTCGCCCACCGCGCAGCCCTTGGCTGTGGGCGACGTGTTTGCTGACAGACTGAAAGAGGGATGCTTGTGTTGGACGTCGCTTGGCCCAGCGCTTTAGGGAGATGACCTCATTCCACCTTTAAACCCAACCTTTATAATGGCCTCAGACCAGGGGCAGAAGGACTGACGAGCGTCCCGGGGAAATGGTCTGTCGTGGCTGCTCCTGGCTTGTCGCTTTCCTTTGCCAGGAAATGATGGGGACTGTTCGAGGGAGAACTGTCTGGTCTCCTAGCCTCCCTCGGAGCCCCGTCGCCTGTGTCTGGGGGTAAGTGCCCCTGGTTTAATTAACTTCCTCCGGAGCTGGTCCAGCACAGGCCCTTGGGACCTGGGCTTCCCCTCCCAGCGTCCGAACTTCACCCTCCCTTTGCTCTAATTCCCAAATGGAACAGGTTTGGTTGTGACCTAGACGGAAGCGCCATCTGGTGGCAGCATCCTTGAACTGCAGGCTCAGGCGGAAACCGAAGCCTGCAAATCATGACCTGCCAATGACTTGGGTGGTGTGGACCCCTATTTGAAGCAGGGAGGGCGGCCCAGAGAGGGGGAGCCCTGGGGCAGGGTAAGGGGGCACAGGCTGTGCAGAGAAGCTCTCCTGAGGTAACTGCAGGCTGCACGGCGTGGGCGCCTGGCTTGTCGCCAGCATCTGCCCACAGCGGAGGCTTCTTGCTGTCCCTAGGGCACATAGGGACATGCTTGACATCTCCTTGGCATCGGCAGATGCCTGTCTGCTTGTAGTCGCGTGCTCTACGGGGCGTTGGACGAATACTATGAGCCAGAACCCTGTCGGCCCTCAGGCGTCTCCAAGTTCCCAGGGTACAGTGGGACACAATGTGCCTTAGGGATATTTGCCTACATTTTATTTTCTTGTGACGTCTCCCTGGCTTTGGTATCAGAGTAATGCTGGCCTCTTGGAATGAGTTTGGAAGTGTTCCCTCCTTTTATATTATATGGAAGAGTTAGAGAAGCATTTGTGCTAATTCGTCGTTAAATGTTTGATAGAACTCACAGGTGAAGTCATCCAGTCAGTCCTGAACTTTACTTTCGTGGGATTTTATAACTTTACTGGTTATAGGCATTTTGAGATTTTCTACTTATTTTGAGTCAAGATTAGTTAATTTTAATTTGTTTACCTAGGAATTTGTCTACTTCATCTGGGTTATCTAACTTGTGGGGTACACTTGTTCATAGTAAGTCTGACAGTTCTTATGTCTGTAAGTTCCCACTTTCATTTCTGATTTTAGTTATTTGTCTTCTCTCAGTTTCTCTTTGTCATTCTGGCTACAATTTGTCAATACGGTTGGTCTTTACAAAGAACCAACTCTCGGTTTTGTTTATTCTCTACTATTGTTTTTTTATTCTGTTGTTTACCTCTGCTCTAATCTTTATTATTTCTTTCTTCCTGCTAACTTTGGGTTTTGTGTACTTTTTTTTTCTAGTTCTTTTATTTGTAAAATTTGGTTATTGATTTGAGGTTTTTCTTGTTTCATAATGTAAGTATTTGCAGCTGGAAACTTCCTTCTTAGCACTGCTTTCACTGCATCCTATACATTTTGGTATGTGTGTTTGTGTGTGTGTGTGTGTGTGTGTGTGTGTGTGTGTGTGTGTGAAAAACTGGCATTTGATTATTAATGTGATAAACTTTGAAATCAGTCTCAGCGTCTTCCACCAGCTTGCTGGTTTTCTTGCTGTTGGAAGTTGTTCTCACAGGTTTGGTTGGTGACTTTTCTCGACTGTTTTTGCAGAGACAGTGTTTTTTGCCATTTGTGTCACTGCAGTCTCTGTTCCTTAGCGAGTGTTTGGCTGGTGTTTTGGTCGAGCTTTCCTTGAATGTCTGGAGAATGTCAGGCTCATCTCTCTCCCACCAGCTGGGAGACTGACTCTTAACTAGACCCAGAGGCAAATGGGGCACATCTTTAAGTTCTCGAGTTAGTTCAGATGTCAGTTGCTTCACCACAATCTAACGCTGGTTGTCCCTTTGCTGTCCTGACTACCAGGTCCTCCACCCCCTCTGTGTCCTCTGTGCATTGCCCATTCCTACAGCTCATGCCACATGCCAGCTCGGCACCATGCCATGACGCTCTCAGGGGTGCCAGTGTCGTTAGAGATCCCAGCGTGCCAGCTCACCTTACGTTTGCTAATGGTCTCCTGGCCAGAGCTAGTCACGTGGTCACCACCTGAGAAGGTGATGTGGAATGAAGTTTTCCTGTCTAAAATACATGTAGGATTTTCTAGAATATAATTTCCAGAGGGATAAGCTACAATTCAAGAAAATAGCAGTCATTGTTTATCTGTCTGAATTGTCAGGCATTTTGGAAAACCCTTCCCGTGAGGGAACAGTTACACTTCCTCTTACTTTCCTATAACTATTCATGGAGCACGAGCTGAGTGCTTAAACCCTCAGCGACACTGTGGACATCAGCACGAGTGACATGTGCCATCCCACCATTTGGGAGAAGAGGCGGACATGGACCAGAATTCTCTGTGATAATGGCTGTAGATTAAGCATTTGGGAAGGACACAGTGAATGGAGGACTCATTCCATCCAGGGCCCCAGGAAGGACGGTAGAGGAAGTGATTCCGAGAAGGGTCTAACAGTGTGTGTCCACCATCCAGGTGGGAAGTGGGAAGGAAAAGTCCAGAGAGAGGGAAGATTTTCAAAAACCAAGGACTCACACAATAGTTCTTTAACCAGTTGACCATGTGTATCAAGTATTGAAAAAATTCAGAACCTGTGACCAAGATAGTCTTTGCAGAAGCTCATCCTAAGGAAACGGGCCACTCTGTGGGTGGTGGCTCACGGGGAAGGCTGTCTCAGGTAAGAGACGTGGGGAGGATCTGGACTCCAGAGGCACTGACTAGGTCATGCCCACGTGACAGGACACGAAATGGATTGTCCAAGAAAATTGGAAAATGCAGGGAAATTGTTCTCATGGGGAGCTGTTGTGTTTGGCTCAGTGGGAAACACACCGGCCTTTTATTTAAAAGACCAGACTTTAACATCTCTGTCTGCCATGTTGTGTTTGACAAGTTTGGGCAAGTCACTTTACATCCATGAGCCTCCGTTTCCACATCTGTAAAATGGGAAAATAACACCTGTCTCCCAGAGTTCTAAAACTAATGAAATGGATGTAAAAGCTCTTGAGACCACACACTCATATGGGAATAATTCGGAAGGATATTCTTTCAGATCATTCATATTTCATTCAGTGTCTCAACGAAACACCTCTTTGGAGAATGATATGAGTGTTAGCTCAGAGCAGTGCCAGGACGGGAGTTAGGGGAAGAAGCTCCCTTTTTATAAGCCTTGACATCGCAGCCTATTATAAGACCCTCTTCCTCCTCACTTCTTTCTGACAGCCTGTATCTATGTTCAATCATTACCTGTCAACACAGTTTTATTTGGGATGAATAAATATGGCATAATTAGCTTGCAAACGATTCTCTTAATTACAGTTGTAGAGTTGCTTTATTTGCTCAGTCTTCACATCTAAGGAATATGACACAACCTGCCAAGTCAACTTAAAACACGAAGTCTAAATTTACCCGTGTGATGCTTCTGATGGGCTCCTTTGAGGGTCTTGGCCCAATTCTTTCTGACAGGTTTGCAGGGCTCAAACACAGTTAACCATTTACTCCTTAGGATGCTCTGGGGTGGCAGAGCTTTGCATGTCAGCCTCCTCTGGAGGGAGGGGTGATGCCTGAAGTAACCAGAAGGAAGGACATTGCCACCAGTGCCTATCACTGTGGTGTTGCGAAACACACTGGAAGACTCATGGCTTCCCTGGTGCGCAGTGGGTGTGCAGACATATTCACTGAGTCCCTTGCTCCCCCACTCATCCTGGGCCGTCCTCCTGTAGGACCTTTTTCATGACCGAAGCTCAGAGTCAGGGATGGACCAATTCTGGTCTTGGAACTGTTGTGATTTATCTGCTAGTGTGCAGGTCACAGAGCTCCATGAACTAGGGGTTACAAGCCCCCTGTCTCGTCCTCACTTACACCTGGAGAGTTATCATCACGTTTTCAGCATCAGCTGCTTTTATTTACATCATTGTTATTGTTATTATTACTATTATTTTGAAAGAAGCAGTGGTTTCCAAAAGTGCCACCATCATTTCCCCCCCCCCACTCGTCAGTACTTGCCGCTCCCCCATCTGGCTCCCTCCCCTTGAGTCTGGGCTTTCTGTGGGTGCAGTTAAAGAACGTGTATTCTAATTGTAGGGTTCAGTGTCTGTGTCATTTAGGTTGGGTTTTTCCCACCTTTCTTGGTTTCTTCCAGATGACTGAGGACAGTTTATTCCTCTTTCCATTAGCTCAAAAGCTCTATGCTTTGGACGTGCTGGCCCAGGAGGTGGCCTATGAGAGAGAGAGGAGTCACAGAGACCATGCACAAGAGGCTGCCTGCCACAGGAAGACTGGCCGAATGAGGAGTTTGGGGGGAGCTGGGAGTTAACCTTTGACATACATTTGAAATGCTTCTGGGACATGCAGGTGGGGCAGTCAGGTAGTGGGAAGGGGGCTCCAGAGGCTGGGGAGCAGTGGGGTTGGAGGCACCGTGCAAGAGCTGGGAGTGTCTGAGGCCGCCAGCCGGGTGAATGCAGACAAAGTGAGGCCTGGGTACCACCTAGCCCAGTGAGGGACGTGAGGGGTCCCTGGTAAATGGCGTTTCTCTTCTGTTTATTGAAATCATCTTTGTAACTTTGGGTCACTTTTAGCAAAAGCTCTGTGTTATTCAGATACAAACACATTCCTATTTGAAGGTGCAAACTTCTTTTACCATTAGCCTGACCTCTAGTGTGATGATGTCTCCTGAGCCATAAACCATCATCCAATATGCCTTATGCTAAATAGAGGTGATTAGAATTGGTGTGATGGCACGTTTTGATTTTTATTTCAAATGGGCTTTCTTCAGTATTTCATTGGTCTGCCCTTTGGTATGCGCATATTTCAAAATGGTATTTCTTCATTGTATTTTTAATTTGATTTTTCATTATAAAATGATACATTATAACATTTTATAATGGAAATGATAATAAAATTGCATAATGTGATGAACTGTTTTCTAAAAGAAATGATGCATTATTTAAAATTAATCTTTCTATTTAGATTTTCTGCGTTTTTATTTGTATTTATGTTCCTTGCTAGCCACATTTTCATGCTTCTTTGCTTTTAATCAAAAACATTTAACTTTTAGTACATAGGAAAATACATATCTTACAATTGTTGTACCCGGTAAGACTTCTAGTATCCTGCTTTGTATTTCATAGGTCTTTTTTCAGTTACTGAGTTATTTTTTTACTTTGCTTTTGACTTTTTTTTTTTTTATTGTTGTTGTTTTTGTGTTGGTTTTGCCTTTTTAATACATTTGTTAAAGTATTTTATTTAGGTTTCTGTGGTGGTGCGGCCCTGATGATTTCAGGGGCATTCTGAGAGTGAATGTTCCAGTGTTTGGCGGCGGCAGCCCTCCCCAGGCACCTCTGTGTGTCCCCCCTGCTTGCTAAGCCCACAAAGCGAGATCCGTCTTCGTGTCTTTAGTATCTTCTTAGTACACTTCTAATTGCTTTTATGAAGGGTGTGAAATGTGTGATTTTTATAGTTAATTCTCCCATGATTTTCCTTTTTGTGTGCCGTAGGTTTTATTTTTCCATAAAGCGATATTAGTTAGAATTATCGAGTAGCCATTCCTGTTCACGGCACGTTCTACTTACCTTTCTCACTTGGATGGGCTCATGGGCACACATATCCTTCCAAGTCTGCGGCTTCTTTCCTTTTTATTTGTATTTATTTATTTTTCTTTCTCAGACTCAGTTGTTAACCACTTATGGGGCCCACGAGATTCACTTCCCTCTTCCGCACCCTGTGGGTGAAATCCTTGGTGACGTGACACAGAGGCACTCCTGGGATGACCTGTCGTCATCTGTACTCAGCGACTTGGTGGCCTGTCTTTGTCAGCCCTGTAGCTGTGGTGCAGCCGCTCGCTCAATCTCCTTGGTGGTTGCTCATGTGCGGGGTTAGGTGTGAGGGGGGCCATGAACTTCAGGCTGACACGTTTCACTCTGTTAGGAATACAGGTGATTTTTCCTTCCTAATTCACGACATTGCCATTCATCCCCCACTCGCCGGTCAGGTTTCGTGAAGGCCACTTAGCCTTTGCAGGAGCTCAGTGTGAAGGGGGCCCTTCAGAAGGAGGGGTGCTTCAGGGGCTGGAATCTGGGACCCTCAGGGAACTCTCGGAGCCAGTGGCGGGCGTCCCCCCACATCCCTGCTCAGAAGCGCATCCCAGGGCCCAGGGGCGGGGCTGGGGGACGCCCTCAGGCAGGTGGCAGGGCCCCTTGGAGCATGCGCACATCTGCAGGTTGTGGTGTGGAGATGGAATTGCCAGTGAGACCAGACATGGATGGCAAGTTAATCTTTTGTCCCTGCGTGGTACGTCACGGAGCTTTGTCCCCTCATGTCTGACTCACTCCACGTTCACTTCGTCATCATTGCTGATGTTGTGTTTGTAACTTTTTAGAAAATTAGTGGAATTTGGCAAAGGGCCATTTGTAGGAGTTGCCCCGTTTTCAGGAGTGTTTCAGGATGCTACTTGTTAAACTTGATGACATGCCAGAGTGTTGGATAAAGCTGGGTCTGACTGAAATAGTAAGACGACACCATTTAGACAGACTCGTGACAATGCCAGTGTTGTCCCAGGTGTTTGAAATGTCTGTGCCTCGTGCGTGGGAACAGAGGCAGAGGAGGGTGGCAAAACCTGGACATTCGGGCAGAAAATGGCCACAGAAGGGGGAGGTTCCGGAGCTGCGACCCAGAGCCGTGACATGTGAGGACGCAAGGTGGTGGCCGCAGTGCTGTGGCCGGGACAGAACCCTGGGCGACCCTTCTTGCTGCCCTGGGTGGGCCCTTCGCTCCACAAGCTCCTCGAGGCTTCTGCACTTGGCTTCCGACAGTGACCGCTAAAACTTTATTGGAAGGAAAAGTGTGTGTTGGAAATACATGACAAACTTGATTCACATGTTTCTAAAATAGCCTGTTTGCATCCGGAAGCCTTAGTTGGTCCCTAGCAACAGGAACGAGCGGCCCCACGTGTTGTCAGTCACACTTGCGACGTGGAACTGGGGAGGCCATCTGGCTCGGCGGATTGCGTCCAAAGAGTTTGAGAGACAAATATACATTTCACAAAAGTCTGATATCTAACCTCAATTCTGCTCTGCACATAGTTCTGTTTCAATTTTCCTATCTGTATGTTGAGGGAGTCAGAACAAAAGATCTGCCCAAGGTGTAATACTTTGTGGTGTGAACATTCTAGCCTCAACGTCCCCACCTTGCAGCCGCTCCCGTGGGAACAAAGGATGAACGTGAGTTCTGGGCAGAAGAACCACACGGATATAAGGAGATTCTCATCCTAATAGTTGTAGGTCAGGTGTAACTTACTAATATATTTGATACTTCTGTAATCGAGGCCAGTACAAATGTACAGCTGTGGCTGAGGCACCGTCACAAGGTGAGCAGTGCCCTTTCCTGAGGAAACGTGGGGCGGCAGGTGATGGGGAGCGGGGACCCCAGACACTTGCGGGGAGCTGGCCTGCACTGCCCCCTAGCGTCCGTCGCTGGGCTCTGCATGCGCTGTGCGAAGAGGTCGCAGCACTGTTTTCTCCCGTTGTATCGCTTCATTTTTCAAACGCTGTAGGATATAAATGTCCACGAGATAATACCGTTTGTGAATAAAGGCCTCCATGGTCAAGTGAATTTGGAAGATGCTGAAACACTAGTCCTGTCTCCGAGCTTCTCAGTCATATCGGCACACAGGTTTAATGAACCCACCCCGTTTGACGGCGGGGACCTTTTCTGTAAATTGGGAAAACTTTTACCATATGTCAGAACGTTGGAAAATACTTCTTTCCTGCCTCCTTCCTTTGAGTGGTCCTGATTATTTGCTAAAACGCTTCTGGAGAACTTAGAGCGTGTGGACTTTCAGCACTTAAACATGAAGGTGTATTTTATTTTTTAACTTTTGGTGGAGACTGGGTGGTATATGGTAAATGTTACCGACTTGAAAGGGTTGGAATATGATGACCGGGAGTAACCTCCTAGTCCCAGGAATCTACAACCAGGGCGTGTGCCCAGAGAGTGGAGAGGAAGCACAGTCCAGGTGACCCATCGCGTTGCCCCAGTGTCCTGCAGGGAGTCAGGCGGGGTCTCTGCTCCCGCTCCCCACATAAGAACGCAGGATGTGGCCAGGCCCAAAAGGAACACCCACAGAGCCATAGGTAGGGGAGTCACACCACTATATTCTCACTGGTGGCTGGGCCGGAGACACAGGAAGCAGGAGCCACACAATCTGCAACCCACACAATCTGCAACCCGCCGTCCCAACAGCAATTCTCGCTTGCCAGCCCAGCCACCATCTTCTTGTTAGCCCCCGTTTGCTGCTAGTGTAGCCACGGCAGTTATATTAGTGGCCAATGGCTCACTGGTTACAGCTGACGGCCAACTAGCCACAGCTGATGGCCATCCAATCACAGTTGATGGTCATTTACTACCTGAGCCAGCAGCTTTCTATGTGAGGCCGAGAGCCTGGAAACTGCACTTCTGGCTCTGTCCCCACACCCAGCCACCCGGGCGTCGGGTGTTCATATGGCAGCATTGTTTCCTTTCAAAGAAATGAGAGGAAACAGAGTTTTGATGAGAGGAAACAGAACTCTGTTTCGTGCATATTTGACTGTCTTTTTCATTTTTCCTTATTTTAATTGTCTTTTCAACTTTTTGCTTAAGAAAATGACTTTCTACCTCAACAGAAAACCACGCATGTGCTCAAGAACACACCCCCGAACACAGTTTCAGTTGTTTAGTTTTACTTGGCAGTGAACCGAAATGCAGGTGAGAAAAACCAGTTAGCTGCCCCCTGGCGGCCAGAGCCCGTGGATTTCACAGCCAGGTGTGTGAGGAAGTGCAGCAGGGGCTGCTTCCTCAGTGTAAACAACGTGGGGGCTTCGTGCTCAGGAGTCAGGGCTCGGGGCGGGGACGGGACCCACAATGAGGTGGAGAAACGGCTGCTGCTTCAGGACAGGCACCTGGGCACACCCGGGAATTACGCTCACCTGCTTCGAGGTTCCCAAGGGAAGCGTGCTGCTGCTCGGTACCCGCTCTGAGTTTCTGTGCCCCAGACAGGCCGGCCCGAGGCTGCCTGGGTTTCTCTCTGTCGCCCTGTTGTCCTGTGTGCCCCACTGTCCCTGTGTTCAGTCTTCCGTGGAAGAGGAGGACATGTGCCCCAGGCACCTGTGTGGGTCCCTGTTCCTCAGCAGCATGTCTTTGAGGGGCTCACATCCCTTGAGTCTCACACACGCTGGCCACTTACTCATCAGCACAGCTGTATCAGTGTAGCATTCTGCTCGTGTCAATTCCCGATTTAATTGTAGACCTGGAACTCGCTGGTCTGTATCCTGAGCTCCATGCAGACTAGACCCTGGGATGAAATTGCAATGGAGCCACGTCCCCCGCCCCAGGGTCCCCCAGGCAAGGGAGAGGCTCACTGGGCACCAAGGGCTGTCACTGTGATGGCAGTTCTGGAAGACAGGAGTGCAGCCGTAGGCAAATGACAGCCGTCCCCGCAGGTTCAGGCTCCAGGTGGCATGTGCTCGGCACCGGCTAAGTGAACACACCTGTTGTGGCCTCGTGTGTGCTGCTGACCAGGGCAGAATGGGGGCTGGACACAGACCCTGCATTCCACGATCTTGATGGCGGAGCGTCAGCTGGGATGGGAGGCACTCCCTCCAGCTGACACCCGTCCTCCACCCTGACTTCGCTGCACTGGGTCTGACACTGAGCATCGGCAGCAGTGAGGGGGAGCAGGTGGTATAAGCATCCCTGAGGGCGTCCACACACCCGGATGGTACAGCCTCCCACGCTCTGGGCTGGGTGGGGCAGTCTGTTTCCTGGGCGACAGCCCGGGCAGCATGTCACTGTACTGAACTCTGCAGGCAGTTGTCACCCAGTGGGAAGTGCATGTGTGTGGAAATGTATCTAGGCATAGAAAAGGGACAGTGAAAATAGGGCATAAAAGATAAAAAACGGCACACCTGTACAGGGCACGTAGCACGAGTGGAGCCCGCAGGACCAGTGAGTCAGGGAGTGTGAGTGTGAGTGAAAGTGAGTGAGTGTGAGTGGACGTGATGGCCTGGGGCACGACTGCGCATGACTGGAGACTTCTTATAACACTGTGCACTTAGGTGACACTAAGTTTATAGAACGACACGAGATGAAATCAAGCAGAAGAGAAAATGATGCCATCAGGAGATGCGGCAAACACGAGATGTATGAGGCGGCTGCTGGCGTAACATGGCTGGTGTTTTGTAGCAAACCTTTATTTATAAGTAGATAGAGTGCACTCTAAAGTATAGTATAAAAGCACATACCAGTGACACGAAGTTTATTGTCATTACCAAGTGTCACGTATGGTACATGCTGTGTGTCCTGTCCTTTTATACAAGTGGGCAGTGGGCTTGTTTACAGTGGCGTCACCACAAACGTGAGCAATGTGTCGTGTTGCCCCTGCTAGGGCGTCACTATGTGACAGGAAGTTTTCAGCTGCCTTTTGGTCTTATGGGACCACTGTCATATATTCGGTCTGCAAGTGACCCAAATGTGGTTATCTGGTGTGGTACTGTGTCACAATTCACCAAAGCGATGAAGGAGAGTGACTTTTCCACCACCAAAGCCCGTCAGGCCACACAAAAGCATGCTGGGCCCAGGCTGGGGCTGGGGCTGGGGGTCAGCAGTCCGTGTGGACAGCTGCCCTCTGGAAACACAGGACCAGTGGTCAGGAGAGAAAGTACAGTGAGACTGTGATTCGGGGCTATTCCCAGAGAAAGCATCGGTCACGCTGTGAGGTGTCCGAGGGAGAACGGCAGAGGTCCAGGGAAGAGCCCGGGGCCCTGTAGAGTGGGGGACAATGGGAAAGTTCCAGGAGGGGCCGGGCACATACACCCCGGCTGTTTCCTGGGTGTGACACTTGGCTGACGTGTAGGCAGCACCGCACACACTCACCTTCACTAGTTACACAAAGGCCAGCTTTTATCCTGGGGCTCTGATGGGTGCATTCAGCTTTTTACAATTTTGTAGGTGAACGTTTTTCATCTCTTTTATGATTTCACGCATTATAATTAAATGTGTGTCGGTAGTGAGCATGTTCTCAGACTTTAGAAGCGAGGGAAGGGAGAAGGAGACTTCGAGCCCATCGCTCAGGCTCAGAGTTGGGCCCTTAGGCTGCAGATGCTGTGACGTTAGAGGGAAGTTAGGAGGCAATTCTGGCTGAATCAGGTGTGTCAGCCACAACATGAAAACCGTTTGTTCCAACTCATACTGAAACCTTTCTGACACTCACATCTTCGTGTCCTCGACCTTCTGTAAAATGCGGGTGTGGCACCTTGGCAGAATCACAGGGGCCCTCGGTTCTCAGGGACGACTGTCCCGGGTGTGACGCTGGAACGTGCTGAGACGGGCCTTCTCTAAGTGTGGTCCCCAGCCAGCAGCATCAGCGTCCCCTGGGAACTTGTTACCAAAGCCAGTTCTCTGGCCTCATCTCAAAGCTGGGAGTCAGAAGCTCTGGGGGCGGGACCAGCAGCCCTGTCTCAGGAGCCGTCCAGGTGACCTGTGAGAAGCTGCTCCAACAGGTGTGTGTGGAAGTCACACTGGCGTGGGGTTACTTCAAGCAGCTTGCCTGCTTAAGGTCTCTCTCCTAAAAGTGCCATGAAGAATGAGACTGGTTCTTTGAAAGTCACGATTCATTATGTTGTTTTTTTTCTATGCTTATTTAGAATTCATTAAATCAAGTGATCGCAGATTTGGCCTGTGTTTAAGAGAGAATCTGAGTGGAAGAATCTGTTAGTGAAAAGCACAGCGCTGTCACTCATTAAAATATTAAAACCTGGTTATGTATCAGATAAAAATGCATGTTACTGAAATTATAACTTTTCCACTGTCCTTCAGAAAAGAGAATGAATAAAACATACATTGTAAAGCTAACTGCCTAATTAAATACAATATATATTTATGCACACACGTAATATAGAACCTGCTTCTGCATTTTAGGTCCCAACTGCTTTGCAGAAACTGCTGTCATCCCGGCTGGAAGAGAAGTACAGACGGACGAGTGCACAATATGCCACTGCACCTACGAGGAGGGCACGTGGAGGATCGAGCGGCAGGCCATGTGCACGAGGCACGAGTGCCGGCAAATGTAGGCGCTGAGCCCTGCGGACACTCTGACTTTTTCTAGAATCTTTTACTGATGTGAACGTTCTAGGTGACTCTGGGAAATACCATGCAAAGGGAGAAGACTTTTGATGAGGAATAATGGAACACTACAGACACTTTGGCTTTTCTTGGTAACAGTTACTGCAAGAGAAGGGAATGGGTATATTTCCAATCATCAACAAGAACTTTGGACATAAAATCCCTCTCTAAATAAATGTGCTATTTTCACAGTAAGTACACTAAAGTGCACTATTATATATTAAATGTATTTCTATAATCTGCACATTAGAGAGCTTCTATAAATGTTTTCTATAGATACAAATTAAACATGCTGTGTTGTCACCTTCCTCCTTATGGCCCTGAATTTTTTTCAGTGCTGATCCCATCACATTAGCTGCTTATGGCTGCTTCTGCTTACATCGAGGAACCTATACCCATTCATGGACTGTGGGATAATGGGACTGGTTTCTCCGGAAATCCTGCCCCAATTCTATTTCATTACAAAGATACGCTTGGTGTCTGTCCTCAGCAGATCCAGTCCAATTCACACAAATATAATGTCTCCTTCACACAATTTACTGCTTTTATCCCCTCGGGTCTCTGTCACTTGGGAGATGCAGGTCTAAGATAACTGACACACACTTTTTTCTGTCCCTCCAAAGCTCCCATGTTGGATGGATGCATACGTGTTTCATTTCTACTAACATTACTTTCTCTTCTGAACATGACTTTAAATCATCCCCTAAACTGAGGAACGGGGTGGGCTGCACGATTTGTGTTACTTAAGTAGGCGGTAAAGTGGGGCAGTCCCTGAACGCTCTGGAGGAGGCTTAAGGAAAGCCAAACTTCTGACCACGTCGATACCCGCAAGCTGAATGTGGCACAGACAGCCCAGCTCTCCTGTCAGTGGACCCAGGCTGTTATGGGACGGCCAGCTGTCCAGCGTGGCAGGCACAGCCACGCCCTGTGAGAGACAGCCTGTCTCAGCCTTCCCTCAAGCCCAGTGCGAGAAGGCGGTTCTTCCACGCAGGTTGTTAACAAGCAAGCAGGAGGCTACCTGCCCCCACAATGGTCCTGTACTTACGGATAATTCCAAACCGACTCCATTTCTCTCCATTTGGACAGGGAATAAAAGAAGCCATCATGACTCCTGCCAGTGTGACAATGCATATTAGAGGGTATCTCTGCCTTATCAGTCACACCAACGTGGGGCACGCTGACAGAAGCGGCCGTCAAGTCTTAACTGGTGTAGGGTGAAAAAGGATGATGGTCAGTGTGCAAAGCCTTGAAGTAAAAATACGTTGACTCATCGCCCACTTTTAAATTAGCACCTGTTAAGGCCACAGCATTGTCACAACACAAAAGAGAGTAAAGCATGGCTTCTTGCTTTCATGGACTTTTGGCCTCTGACATAACAATACATAAGAAACAACAGTGTGCTGTGCTGGGAGCTGGACTAGAGCTGAGCAAAGGGAGATTAGAAAGGCTTCCTGGGAAGAGCAGAGGGTACAGGAAAAAAGCATGCACTCTGTCAGGAAGCTTCCATCATTAACGGCTGAGTAACTGTGAAGAAATACTGACACACTGTCATCCCTGACAAGGGGGACCGCTGTGGACGCTGATACACAGAAAACCACCACTGAGTCCTCCAGAAATGGGCTTGTTGCATCTTCATCTTCTTTCTCAAGGACGTCTTGGGCCAGAGGAGCCCCGGGCGCGTGATGTTTATGCAAATACTCAGGAGAAGTATCAGCTAGTGGTTCAGGTGTGATCAGCCTCCCGAAAGTTAACCAGACGCCAGCCATCTCACCATCACCAAGGGGGATACTTTAGACCAGGTTGTATCATTATGATTTTGCCCCCAAATGGCCCTGGCCTCCATGGGCGGTGGGTCATGATACCCGTAACGACACGGCAGCGATTCTCTCCCCGCAGCCTCGCTGCCTCCCTTGGCGATGTAATGCCACCGGGGTGGGCGGTGAGCTCAGATGTGATGATGGCATTGGCGCCTGAACACCCAGAGAATTTCAGGACACTGGCGTTTTGTTGCATATGGAGCGAGAACACAATATCATCTTGGGAAATGGATGGTTCCTGGTCCGGAGTAGCGTGACCCGCCCGTGTCCCAGGCACACCGCTGACAGCTGGAGCTCGGTGGCTGTGACTGCACTGAAGTAACTCTCCTCCCTCCCGTCTGCTGTAAACCTCGTCCCTCTTCCCACAGAGCAGGACGTGAGCAAACACTCGACAGACCCTGCACATCCAGAAATACGAGGAGGCCGTGTGCACTTTTGTCCGTGAGAGACCAGCTATTCTTAGGTTACTGTTTCTCACCCTTAATTTAGACTTTCTCATCTGTAAAGCTGTATCAGGATGATATTTTATTCTCCTCTTTTCCCATAGAATGCTTTGCTGAGATTATTAACAATGAAACTGTTCTATTCAACAAGTGTGATACCCTCAATAACTTCACTATAAAGAGAGGAAAGTGTGAACCAAATTACCTGATTCTAAAATATTATAGTTTGGGCATTGTGCGAAAAAGGGAGCCTCATTTTTCAAGTTCAGAAGTTCTCGAGGGCCATAAATCTCCAAATTCAAATAGGTCTGTTTCATAATTACCTGCCAATTGTTGTGAAATGATTATCCAACGCATTCTTACAAATGTATTGCATGAATTTATTTCAAATTATTCAACCTATGTTTATATCCAAAAATATGAAGCGACTTATATTAAGCAATAGAGTGATTCTGAAATTAATCTGACATTTCAGATTTTCAAGTTAGATTCATTCTTTCCGGCACAGGATGTATCTGTTGTGTTAAATTCATTACCTTGCATCAGTATCACCATTTATAATTTTAAGCAAAGTTTTGCCACATCCTGATCGGCAGTCATTACTGGTTCAACGAGAATTCATATCCCTATGGAGCTGATGATTTAAAAAAAGTACTAAGTGCCTTCCTGGGTTAGTTATAGTCTGCAATACACTCTGCACACATTTTTTCATTTAATCCTCACAAACGTCAGTTAAATTTAATATAAAGTAATTATAAAGTAGTATGTCCATGTTACATAATGTTAAATCTGTGATTTTTCAAAACAAAGCCAAAGACTGTCCCCAATCCAGACAACCGACAACCCCAGCCATGGTGGGGGTGGGGGGGAGGCCTGGGGAGGTCCCTCCAGAAACCAGCTGGCAGACCAGAGGCCAGGTCACGCCAACTGCTCCTACCCCCCTCACTGTTTCTCTAGAAGAAAGCATTCCCATTTAAAAAGAGGCATCATTGCAATAAAGTGGTTTCATACATATAAAAGCTTTACTTCCTATCTACCTTCTTGTAGGCTGTCAATTAATTCTGGAAAATTAATACCATAAAAATATAGATCCTACAAATAGCAACACTGAGTGAGAAACAAAACATGCCCTCCATTTGAGCCCCAAATGAAATGTCTTTACAAGAAACTTTTTTGGTATAATAAACAGCACGCCCACATGCAAGAGGACACGTGCTGTTACATAACGGGGCAATGTAAAGGGACCGAGTGATTTGGATTTGGAACTAAATGGAATGGGTGAAGTTTAGAACAACACGGGTCTCATGCAGGGTCTCATGCAGGGTCTCAGCTCCCACTCCCCACATAAGAAGGCAGGACATGGTGAGGCCAAAAAGGAACACCCACGGAGCCTAAATACCGTACCAGACGGGTGTGGCCCCTTCGCTTTATGGAACGGAGCCGTGAAGACGCTGGCAAGGGGGGCGTCTGGTTAATCCAGTCCTGGACTTACTGAATGTTGGCCTCTGACTCAGATCCCTCACAGGTAAAACAGGAGTTGTGGTACCAACCACGGCAATTCAATTAATGTTTGTAACACAGACTAGAAGAGATAATATTTACAAAGCACAAGGTCCATATGAAACTGTCTATTACTTGATTCATTGAAAATATGAGAATAGAGAAATTAAAACATTTCAAAGATTCTGATTAAGTAAAAGCGAATGTCTTTTTTTTTTTCCTAAAGATTTTGTTGGGGAAGAGGAACAGGACTTTATTGGGGAAGAGTGTGTACTTCTGGGACTTTTCCAAGTCACGCTGTCCTTTCAATCTTAGTTGTGGAGGGCGCAGCTCAGCTCCAGGTCCATTTGCCATTGTTAGTTGCAGGGGGCGCAGCCCACCATCCCTTGTGGGAGTCGAGGAGTCGAACCCACAACCTTGTGGTTGAGAGGATGCGCTCCAACCTACTGAGCCATCTGGTCACCCAGGAGCTGAGCGGCAGCTCATTGACTTCATTCTAGTTGCGGAGGGTGCAGCTCGCTGGCCTGTGTGGGAATCGAACCGGCAGCCCAGTTGCCAAGAGCTCGCACGCTAACCAACTGAGCCACCCGTCTGCCCCACAAATGTCTTAATTTAGGACTCATTTCCCCCCCATTCTATGCTTATCATATGTTTAAGTTTAAAACATAATTTATATAACATCTTTGTTTTTATCCCATTTATATATACTGTGTTTCCCCGAAAAATAAGACCTAGCCAGACAATCAGCTCTAATGCATCTTTTGGAGCAAAAATTAATATAAGACCTGCTCTTATTTTACTATATTATTTTACTATAAGAGCTGGTCTTATATTAATCTTTGCTCCAAAAGACGCATTAGAGCTAATTGTCTGGCTAGGTCTTATTTTCGGGGAAACACAGTAGTATCTGCCAGGAAAATGTTTTTGTAATACCTTAATTTGATGTGGAGCTGAATTTCTATAATTAGGCCCATTTGTACATGCTGTTACGTGGGCATGTGTGTTGAACTGATTTAGAAAATAAACCATTTATTATATTAAATTGGGTTTTGCACATCCACATAAAATCACACTTAAGAGAATACTTTCAAGCTATTTCCCCCTTTTGAAGTCGGTTAAACAAGAAAAATAAAATGCATGTCATTAAATAATATTCAAAATGCTTAAAATATTTTGAATTATTTAAACACAATCCTTGAGACTTGTCCAAATATACGTTATGACTTTCACTTCTGTTATTTAAACGAAGGACAGACACTACTTCACACTTGTCACGCAGGGACTCAGCTCCCGCTCCCCACACAAGAACGCAGGATATGGTGAGGCCAAAAAGGAACACCCACGGAGCCATGGCTAGGGGATTCATACCACTATATTCTTGCTGGCAGCTGGGTTGGAGACACAAAAGCAAACATCCGCCAGTACCCCAAGAGGGGGTCTTCCTGCACCCTAGTCTCGCTGGCAGCCGGGGCAGACACAAGAAGTAGGACCCACACGATCCACAATCTGCCATCCGCTTCTCTGCCAACCAACCAACCAACGCAGCCACGGCAGCTATATCAGTGGCCAATGGCTAACCGGTTACAGCTGATGGCCAGCCAGTCACAGCCGATGGCCATCTACTACCCGAGCCAGCACCTTTCCATGTGAGGCCAAGAGCCTGGAAACTGCTCTCTGGGACCTGTCCCTACAACACTGAAGTATCTACAATATACTCGTGTCCCCTGGTATAGGCTGATAATAGCACATTTTTACCTTGTCATTTCTAAAAGTAAATGTAACGCTCATTAAACTGCATAACTAGAAATACGGACTGGCAGTAAGTAAAAATCTTAAATTCAAATTATTTTTATGGGCCCTCACTAGAGTTTTTCCTCTGCGGGGGCATGGAAAAAGCCTTCTTGAAAAATAAATAAGGGGCGGCTGGATGGCTCAGTTGATTAGAGCGCGTCCTCTCAACAACAAGGTTGCCGGTTCAATTCCCGCATGGGATGGTGGGCTGCACCCTCTGCAACTAAGATTGAAAATGGCGATTGGACTTGGAGCTGAGCTGCGCCCTCCACAACTAGACTAAAGGACAGCAACTTGACTTGGAGCTGATGGGCCCTGGAGAAAGACAGTGTTCCCAATATTCCCCAATAAAAAAAATTTAAAAATTAACTAAATAAATAAAACCCAAAATCTTTTTAGCTGAAATACCACCTCATTGACCTAACCAGTGGATCAAGGCGTCACAGCAGCTCCTCAGGCCTCCTGCCTGATGGGGACGGTGCCAGGCTCCTGCTGCAGGAGACATGGCTGCAGCTCTGGACGATTCCATCTGTGGCCACATCAAGAATGTTGCTTGGGCTGGGACGGTATCACCAGGGAGTGTCTGGACAGCAGCTGGAAGCGGACATTCAAGAGGTTCATCACGCTTCAAAGGATTTGCCAAGGGTGAGGAGGCTGCAAAAATCACCACGGCTGCCGTTGAGATGGCGAAGGACTGCCATGTGGGTGTGTGGGGGGCTGGCACTGGGGAGCTCCGAGAGGGGACTCCTGAGGGGCTGACTAATGAGGAGGGGTCAGAACAGGGACACAGTGAAGAAGAGGCAAGAGAAAAGGAAACTGCAGGAGAAGAGGAAAACAACCCTCAAGAAGATTCACAGTGAAAGGCTTAGCAGAAGATTTGCAGACCTCATCAAGTTCCTTAAACGTCTGAAAACATGGACCCAATGCCAAAAGCTTTTCATTAATAGAGAGGACTGTTTAGGGTGCCTTAACTGCTTACAGGTCAATCTGTCATGAAAAACAGAAAGAAACCAAGCAAACTGTGGGGACAGAGTCCCAGAGAGCAGTTTCCCGGCTCTCAGCCTCACTTGGAAAGGTCCTGGCTCGGGTAGTAGATGCCGTCAGCTGTGGCTAGTTGGCCGTCAGCTGTAACCAGTGAGCCCTTAGCCACTGCTATAACTGCCATGGCTGAGCTAGCAGGTGCGGATTGCAGTTAGCAGGTGGGGTCGGTTGGCAGAGAAGTGGATGGCGGGTTGAGGATCGTGTGGCTCCTGCTTCCTGTGTCTCCATCCCAGCCGCCAGCGAGACCATAGCGATATGACTCCCCTATCCATGGCTCCGTGGGTGTTCCTTTTTGGCCTCGCCATGTCCTGCGTTCCTGTGTGGGGAGCGGGAGCTGAGTCACCGCATGACACAGAGACCCCGCCTGACGCAGAGACACTGCCTGACCCCGCATTATACCAACCACCTCGGACGTTTGTGAGGAGTGACACCTGCTGCAGAAAAGCCTCAGCATCTCCTTCATGAGCTGTTCCAGAAGAAGGCAGTGTCGTCATAGGTGACAGCTCCATCCGTGTCACTGCCCCTGAGACCTTCCAGTGGGACAGATGTGGGAGACAGTGATATTGATGACCCTGTGTCGGCCGAGGCTAATGTGTGGTCTGTGTCTGTTTTTAACAAAAAAGTTTAAGAAGTAAAAATAATAATAAAAAGCTTATAGCATAAGGATACAAAGAAAATATTTTGTACACCTGTACAGTGTGTTTGTGTTTTAAATTAAGTGTTATCACAAGGGTGAAAAGTTTTAAAAAGTTTATAAAGTAACAATTACAGTAAGCTAAGGTTAATTTATCATTGAAGAAACATATTGTTTTATAAACTTAGTGTCACCTAAGTGCACAGTGTTATAAGAAGGCTCCAGTCATGCGCAGTCGTGCCCCAGGCCGTCACGTCCACTCACACTCACTCACGCTCACTCACGCTCACACTCCCTGACTCACCAGTCCTGCAGGCTCCACTTGTGCTACGTGTCCTGTACAGGTGTGCCGTTTTTTACCTTTTATACCGTATTTTCACTGTCCCTTTTCTATGCCTAGATACATTTCCACACACACGCACTTCCCCCTGGGTGACAACTGCCTGCAGAGTTCAGTACAGTGACATGCTGCCCGGGCTGTCGCCCAGGAAACAGACTGCCCCACCCAGCCCAGGGCGTGGGAGGCTGTGCCATCCAGGTGTGTGGACGCCCTCGGTGATGCTCGCACGACGGAATCATTCACATGACAGCAAAGTTAACAATGCACATCTTAGAGTGTATCCCTATGGTTAAGCAACTCATGACTATAATTCCTGAAGCAACTGGAGATCTAAAAACCCAGGGAAAATCTACCTGACCAAGAGTCGGGAAAGCCCGAGGTCAGAGTTTAGCCTGATGTTCAGAGAGTTCTTGTCCTGTGTGTGTCCCGAGTGGCACAGTGCACTGAGAAACTGGACAGTACTTTGACACTTCACGGGTAAGTGGGGCAAAGTTCGGAGCTGGGTTGCACCAAGGATGGGGCTTCGGTAACCTCCCCATACTTCAGTTTACGACCCCAGTGAGCTGCAGGTGAGGTGCACAGGTGACCCGAGGGTGAAGCAGGCACCATCTGAACAGCAGCCCCTCTCTGAATTACTGGATTACCCTAGAAAATCTCCACTGGTGACACTGAGTGAAAGTGATCCCATGTGTCTGCTGCCACTGGCTCATCTCTGGAAGGAAATAACAGTTTTTGGCTCTAAATTATGATTACAAACATTTACAAATGCAGAGCATATTATCAGAGCTGAAGAGGCTTGCAGGGCTATGAGACGGTGTGAACAGAAAGCAGCAGGAACAGAGAGCAGCCGGGTCTCCAAATGCTCAAATAATTGGACCCACACTCGAAAACAGCTAGAGGACAACTCTGAGGGTTTCAACAGAGAGTTAGAAACCTAACTGACCCATCAAACTGAAAAAGACCCATAATTCCAAAATAAGGTTTTGGAACTGAAGACTCACTGAGACTAAAGATTCAGTTGAATGAGTTTAACCACGTACTAGAGCATGAGAGAAAATAGTGAATTTGTAGACAGAGTTCAAAAAAGAAAAAAGAAGCACAGATAGAAAATGCATGAGGAAGCACAAGGGAACATTTCAAGTTACAAAAGGAGAGCAGGGAGAGGACGAAGCAGAAGCAATCTGCTGAAAAGATTACGGCTGATAATTTTCTAAAGCTGATGAAGGAGAACAGCCAACGAAGAGTTCCCAAGTAGCAACACGACAGTGAAACAGACAAAGGGAAATCTCAGTGCCAGTGGAAACAGAAGCAGTTATAAGGCCACGGTCTCCAAAGGAACAGCGGAATTCTGAAGATGGTTGAATCTCTTCCGTGAGCTGAAGGAAAGTAACTGCTGATCCAGAATTCCAAATACAGAAACAGTGCTGTAGAGTACAGTACACACGGGTACGTTATCAGGGCCCAACCTTTATCAATTTTGCAGACAATGCAGAAATCACAGTACAGGGTAGCGCCATTCACCTGTTTGTTACATGTATCTATTGTTTAGATGTATTTTAATTCTGTGTGTTTTCAATATGACAAGTCTTTACTGTTATTTTTCTAATAGTCCCTGTTTAGCTATATCTCTGTGTTTGCAACTTAATTGATTTTTATTCCTCCTTTCATCATTTTCCTTCCGCCTGCAGAATAATTTTTGGTATTTTTAAAAATGAATTTCTACTGGTGGTAATTTTTTTTCTTCAGTTTTCATTTGATTGAAAATATCTTTATGTCAACTGCGTTCTTAAAGGATGAGGGTATAAAATGGTAAAGGACCAACAATTATTAGCTCTTGATAAGGATAATATACATAATTTATAGGGTAATGTTTTTACATGTAACTTGTGGAATGAATAGGAGATAAAATAATAATAAAGTATGTAGGAGAAATAATTACCAAGCTGACTTAGTGGACAGGAACATAATTCTGGAAAACTTACAGAATACTTTTTTGTAAGTACATGTGGAAAATTTATAAACAAAGACTTTATGCCAAGTCATAAACTCTCCACACGTTGTAAAGAACCGACATCACAGAGGTTATAAATCCTGACAACAGTTCAATTAAATTATAAATCATAAGAAAAACTAAATAAAAAGTCTCCATATGCTGCAAAGTAAGAAATAGAACTCAAATTTCCCACAGGACAAAGGCTACGTCACAACAGAAATGATAAATCAAATGCGACCGATACAGAACACAAAGAAAGAAAATGCACAAATCGCCAATGTCAGGAGCGGAAAAGGCGAAGTCACCACAGATGTTGACGCTATTAAGCTGATTAAAATGGCACCATGGGAAACGTCTCCTTCGGCCGCAATGGAGCAGCACCATTCCCCCAAGATGCTTCTTCTCCTACTGAAACCGGGACATAGCACAACACGCAAGCACTGGAAGCCTGGGAGTTAGGGGGGAGGAGGCCCCCACGAGCTTTGGGGTTTGAGGAGCCCCTGCAGGGAGTTCCTCAGGGTCCACTGCCTCCCGAAGGTCCCAGATCTGCCAACAGACAGACCAAACACATCGCCATGAAAAACTAAAGGACGGGAAATGGATGACCCAAACCAGTCAGCCTTTCTGGCTATTCCCACCCTACCCCAGGCAAACAACCAGCGGTGGGAAACTGCACCTTCAGCCTGGTTTCAGCGGTCCTGGGGGGCTGGCCTCTCACTCACCCCTCTCCCGGCTGAAGCACATGGCACTCCTGTCCCCCCCTGGGCTGTGCCAGGTCCGTTCATGCACCTTCCACACTGAGTAGCATCCAACCCCTGGTTGGACCCTCTTCTGTGCAGGATTTCAGGCCTGCTATTGGCCCTGGGGGTGGTGCTGTATCCATAGTGGGGAGGTTTGTCTTCCAGAAAGGAGCTGGCTGGCTCAACCTGCCACCAAGCGGATGGCTGGTGGCTTTGACGAATACTGCCACATTGGGGACTCAGTGTTGCTCTCTGCTGCAGGTAGGTTTGCTATGCAGAGATGGCGTTAGCTAGAAGAGCCCAGGAGAGCAGGAGTCCATGCCGTCGGGGCCGTATGGAACTCCATCTTTTATTCTGGCCGTTCTGTTCATGTGTTCCTGTGGCTTCTGGGGCAGCTGATGATGGAAGCAGGTGATGTGAGCTGGCTGAGGCACAGAACCCACCTTCAGCGTCTCCCCCAGGAGAAGGCCACAGGCTTTCTACTGATGTTAACTTTGGAGGGAAAGTCTTCACACTGTGTCCATGGCCATGTGCCACCCACAGGCCCCTGCCCGACCCACTGGTATCCAGTCTCCCAGGGCCTCTGGCTTCCGCTGGCTGCTCCCCCATTCCCTTAGTCCAGAGGCTTCAAGGTAATGGGGTACATGGCAATGCCAGGAAGTTATGTGAGCCTGAGCCCATTGGCTCCTCTCGTTTCCTACAAAACGACGCCCCTCGTCAGCAGTAATGTTACGATAAATGTAATGCCAGCAGTTAAAAGCATTTACTAACTGCACAGATGCTGGTTTTGGCAGAAACATTAGAAAAGAAATCTACATCCAGTTCCAGTAGGAACAAAGTGCCGCCCCTTCCTGATGAACTCGATCCGATGTAACCAGCCTGCTCTCCAGGTGGCTGGCTGTGTCCTGGGCAAACACTGCCATCCTCGGGGCTCCTGGGTGGACTCTGCTGCTGGAAGATTGGGCACTCGGAGTGGCCGCACAGGTTATGTGTGGTGGCCAGGCAGACCCTTGCCTGTCACCATGGCCACTCTGTCCATGGCAGGGAGAGGCTGACCGTTGGCCACAGAACGGGTCGTCTTGTCCACTGGCTTCTCGTGCTTCTCCTGTGCAGCTTCTGTTCAGTGGGCGCACTCTGCACTCGTTTGGAGAGATCTAGTCACACACCTTTCCTCGCGACACCTTGTCACCTCACGTCCACGTCTCTGATCATTGTTGACTCATTGCTCAGAATCTATGCAGCTCCGTACTTCGCGCCATCTCTTATTCCTGCCAAAGTGGAAAACAGGGGCGCTGGTCACCGTTCCACCCGCTGAGACGATTACGCCTCAGTGCACTTTTGGGACCACCCGGGAGAACGGCTGGAGCTGTGCTCGTCAGTGCTGCTCAGGTGTCACGTAAAATGTCCTACAACCAGGCTCAAACACTTCTCCCCCAGTAAACTTCCGCAGAGAACTGCCCGAGTCACAGATGCAGGGTGAGCGAGGAGGCGGGAGTGGGAACCTGCGAGTCCGAGCCCTTTGCCCGTATCTCCCCTGCCTCAGGGCCCGCCTGAGCCGGCTCCCACACGGCTCCCACACGCGCACCACTCCCACGGCCGGTAAGTGCTGCTGTGCACAGCCCACCTCGTGGCTCAAGCGTTAGAACACACCCACTTCCCGGTGGCAGCTCACATCACATGGTGTCGTGGAAGCCAGTACTAGAACCCAACACGTAGCCCGAAGCGGTTTCTCGTAAGGAGAACAGTTATCTGAAGAGGACGGCACGGCTTTTCCCGACGTCCCAAAGATTCACACCGACTCACGTCGCCTCCAGGGACCTTCCGAGTCCACACAGCACTTTGCTTTGCTGTGACACTGCCAGCGCACTTGTACTGGCTGGGCCACACTGCCCAAATGGGGAGCGGCTAGCGCAGTGGCCGGAATAGTGGCAGGGCCCCCTCGACAGCCCGTTAGGTTACTAGTAAACGAGCAGGAGTAACCACCCTGCTGAAGCCAACATGGACCCAAATCAAGAGAACCCCCTCTTCAGCATTAAACTCCTTTTTTGGTGAAAGAAGCCAGATGACAAAATTTTGTCCATAATCACGGAAGGATATCAACATGTCCCAGATCACAGGACCCCTAGAACTTTCACCAGGTGTCAGGTTCCTGAGTTTGTGTGGGGCTTATACCCACCCTTTTGACACACACGTCTCACACCACTGTGCATATTATCAAGTAATGCCACACTTGTCAACCTCAGTGTAACCCACTGCCGGGTCAGAGTGCAGCCGAGCAGGTGAGTCGACAGGGAGTGCTACCTGCAGCTGCTCAATACCTGGAGTCCAGAACCCAGTAATCACATCCATCTCATCCAATCGGTCCATCCACCGTCACATTCCTTCCGCTCTGACTGAACACTCTCAGGACCTGCTCCCACATGCACCAGATACACTTTCTATCTTGTGCACACATTTACGGCCTAAAACAGCCCCACCAGCCATCTCAGTCCCTGTGCGTGAAGAGTCTGGGCGTATCTTCACTGGGCCATCTGCGGGGGACAGAGCTTCAGGAGAGCTGTTGGCTGAGCTGGGTCCTTTCTGGAGCATGTGGTCTTCTTCTAAGCTCATTGGTTGTTGGCGGAATTCAACTTCGTGCAGTTGTAGAACTGGGGCCCTGCTTTCCCCACTCTGACAGCTGGGGACTGCTGTCAGGTCTCAGCGCCCCCTGCAAGTCCCTGCCCTGCCCCCTGGTGCTCTCACAGGCCCCCTCACTATGTGGCAGCTCTTCAGTGCCAGCAGGGGGATTCGCTCTCGTCTGCTAAGATGGGGTCTTACAGAACGTAGGGTAACCATGAGGGTGGCTCCCACCTTTGACAGCTTCCTTCTGTGGTTTCAAATCAAGTCACAGGTTCTACCCACTCAAGGGAAGAGCATCATACAGAACAGAACTCATTGGTGGGTCCCCACAGGTGCGTGTGACAGCATGGGTGCCCCAGGGAGCTTTTGGTGGAAACTGGCTAGCTACTGCAAATTTTTGGTATGTATGGTGGGTAACACCTGGTACCCAAACACCCTGGAAACTGCCAGGATTCAAGTTGAGGTCTAAGTTCAGAAGCAATGAAAAATGATGAAGGTGGAGAAGGCCAGGTAGCTATTTCAGGAAGACCATTATAGATTCTTCGGGCAAGGGCAGGCTTGCTCCTCGGGGGAAGGAGGGAAGGCTGCTTCTCTTGACAACCGAAGCCAGTGGGATGTTGGATTTAACGTGCTCAGCTTCACATACACTCGCCTCCATTGTGAGAGTCCTACTCGCTCCAATCAATGCCTTACCTCTAACATTGGAGACGTGTCAGCCCACCATCGGATTAGAATTTAAGGGTATCCAAAATCTGTATGGCCACAGACCTTACTCTGGTCATGCTCCTGCTTTTTGTCTCCTCTTATCCCACATCTCCTGTCTCTTCTCGACTGGGTTCTGGTCTCCAGCACCCACAGCACCACTGTCACTCGGCCTCTGCTTCCCCAGGCTGGATACGGACCTGACAGTGTTCATAGCCTCAGAAAAAAGTGTCAAAACCTACATTCCTTAGCAGTTCTAAATAACAGGCAACACGCCATCGAACGTAGGGAGAACAAAGAGAAGGCTATGCATTTCAATCCACCTTATTACACAATCAGGACATTTGGGAAACTTTAGGAGGCTGCACTGCTTTTAGAGATGGACACTGAGTAGGTCTTTTCCTGGTTACAGAAAACATGTGCTACGGGAATGATTAGTCACCCAAACAGAATGACGGCAAACACGTTACATACGAGAGGAAAGAGGGCTCCTGATAAATCTCTCAAACCGTACGAAAACAATTACATCATGACCCTGAGAGTCCAAAGGGTGTTTTAAGAAACATCATCAGGCCTAACAAAGAAATGTCATTTCTCTTCCCTTTTGTATTTGTGGGAGGATTCCAGGGTACTATGTGTCCACGGAATGGCGTCATGTGAGGCAGTGTTATTACCTGGTCAATTAAAAGCAGCCTAACAGAGCCTGGGTACAAGTGACCTTGTTTCCTGTCACTACCTTACACAATCGTGCTCAGGTCCAACATGTTTATGTCTTAAGAAAGGGAATCTGAAGGGAAAAGTGGAAATGTCCAAGAGTGTAAAGTGGATACAAACATAAATAAAATAATAATTAGAAAACTGAGAACCTGCTAGTTTTGTAAGTTACTCATGTATTTTCCTGGTATTTACATGTTTAAATCGTGGATAATTTTTCCTATTCAATTTTTCACATTCGTGAGTGGGGGTGGCAGTGCCATCTGTCACCGAATACTCTAATAGTGAAGGAAATGAAATCAAAGTGGTGATGACTGATCCGCTTCCCCAGAGGTGTTCTCGGGGAAAGAAATTGCTTAATTTCTGTTTCTCTCCACATTGTGAAAGTTCAAATGCTCATTTAGGCACATGCAATGATTACTCCATTCTAAAAGGTCAAAAAGACAATTTAAAGGACTTCAAAATGAGACATTTAAAATACCCACATTAAACTGTATTAAAAACCCATGGTGTTGTTGGGACTGGGCTTTACACGAAAGTGGCTCAAACTGTAATCAGAAGACTCACAGCCTTTCCAAAAAGTGACTTTGAACTACGAAAGGTCAAAGTAAAAGAAATAAAATCCCATAAAATGAAATCAAAGAAATGACCAAGCGGAAATGAAAATGAACATGGAAGATGGGTCAGCGTACAGTGAAGACAGCCCGGAGATCTTTTTTGGAAAATCCTGAAAAACCTTTCGGGCTAACTGGATAGAGTATTTGCAACTATTTTTGAAAAGCAATGATACAAGAAATACTTTGGAGTCCATTACAGGTCTGGCATTAATGAATTAGGAATACTGGAGGTTGCTTCCATAAAGCATTTGGACATGCAGTTTTCAATTAAAATGATGACACCATTTTTTGTAAAATCTGATCCATTTAATTTTGGCATAATAGTGATTTATTATACATTACTGTTTCCACACATACTTCCGTGTTTAATAAACCACCGAGGAGCCAGCGACGGCCTACCCGCAGGCCTTTGCCCCGTAGGCCAGGCTGCTGTTGCACCGAAGGCAGTGTGTCCCATCGCGGGGGTTGTAGGAACCAGGGCTGCAGAGCACTGCGGAGAGAGAGGCCGTAAATCAGCAGCGGTTTCCTCAAAGGCCGCGCGGCTTACTTCACATGGAGGCTACATTTTCAAAGGTTCTGTTTTCCTTAAAACTTTTGTTTCTAATTGTGGTAAAATACATGTAACATACAACTTACCATGGTCACCACTTTTACGTGTGCGGTGCAGTAGTCTCACAGATGTTCACACTGTTGCACAACTAGCATCCAGGGTTTCCCACCTGGGAGACTCGCCACTCCACACCCATGGAACGTCTCCCCATTCCCGTCCCCAGCCTCTGGCCGCCACCATCCCACTACTTGTTTCCATGAAATCTGACCACTCTAAATACCTCATATAAGATGAAAAGTTTTAATTTTTCGCTCTGATCCTGGATTAGAACAAGACTATGACCTAAAATAGCTGTACTGGTCACATAATGTTGAGTGTAAAAGGTTGAACGGGCCATCCAATAAGTTACAGCAGAATCCACATAGGTCAAGGCCACAGGTGGAACCACATGAGGTATGATACTCCCGTGAGAACCATGACAGATGTCTAAAGACAGCCAAATATGCAGAGGAGTTGCAGTTTATTTCTACCATGAGTTGATAAATGCGTAATTTTGGAAAAGTTACTTAGCCTAACTGAACTCAAATTGACCATCCCTAACATAAGGATAAGGTGTATCACGAGTAAGTTACCACAGTTACCGCTGCATAACAGAAAGTAAAGGAGGATAGAAAGAAACCAAGGTCAAGGACACTCTCTGTCATTGATGAACTCTGGGATCCTGGGTAGTCACTTCTCTTAGTTCCAGTTTCCTCACTTGTACAACAGGCACAGTAACGAGCAGGTCCACACCATTCAGTGAGGCCTGGGACGACTCGGAAGAAAACAACCCGGGGTGTCACCGGGCACCTGATAAATGCTTACCCCACTCCTCGCCTTGGGGGGAGGGGCCCTCCAGCTGGGCCGGGTCTCTGATTACCCTGTTCCTCCTTTTGCTACTGCGATGTAGTCAGCCAGGGGTTGCCAGCGCCGCTAACACCGCCCCAAAGGCATGGTTATCATGGAACAAAGAACAGTTTTCCTGGAGCCATGATTCCATGATCCATGTCACTGTTTGGCTCTGGGTCGTATTATATGATTTAAGTTCATATCATTCCTTTTAAATACATCTTTTCAAATTGGAAAATATTTTAAGCGTTACTCAGAGAAAGTATTTTCCATTCTAGGTTCCACAGAGTTCCTCAGGTTTTAATAGACATTTATTTGGAGAATCATGTTTGAGGTGGAAAAAGTACTGGTTAAACAGAGTTAATCAGATTTACCTGCTGCAGTCATAACGAGAGTGCATGTGGTAAAATTCTGATGGAATAAAATGGTCCTAAGTGTGTGTGACCATGGTGCACGCTCTTTGAAAACACGTATTAGTATTTCTTGATACGCAAATATGGAAATGCTGGGCATAAGGTACCGAAACTGTTAAATCATGACACATGGAGAGAAGAAATCTGCATGCAGTCTACACAAATAATTTTATTGAGTGTCACAGAAAGAATTGGTACTGGCATAAAATCATCTAAATTCAAGTTTATAAATATGGTCTTCTAATAACTATTCTGAGAATTAACAAACCTTCACAATAAAGTATGTGTAATCCTACAGAGAGATACTAGTATAATACCTCGGAGTGATAGATGCTACAGATAAGACTGTAGCACTCTCTCCCAGTATAGACCCTAAAATATTTTGTTGTCTTTAAGTTGACAAAATCCAACTCTCATCCATGATAAAATAGCTCATGAACTAAGAATACATATGAATTTCTTAATCTGATAAAAAGAAATCCAAAAATCCTACAGCTAGCATTACACTGCAAGATGAAACACTGCATGTTTTCTTCCTAAGATCGGGAACAAGATAAGCATATCTATTTTCCTAATTTATAGTAAATATTAACTCAAGGCTTCTGCAACAGGAAAGAAACAGAGCAGAAAGACTGAACTAATAAGTAATAATGTATTTGCTAACCATATGACTGTTACACAAACAAATGAGGAGCCTACAAATTATCTCCTATAACAAGTTTAGTAGGTCACAGAAGATAAAGCCCACATACAAAGTGAGTTTATATTTATCTCTTAGCAGTCAATCATTAGATAAATAAAATTCAAATCCAATTTAGAAGAGTGCAAATGTGTAAGACCGTCTCACTGGAAATGAAAACATATTGATGAAATTAAAGAGCCCTAAAGAAAACCGATCCTCTCCTCTGTTCATCACGGCCGCACCAACCTGCAATCCCACCAACGATGTACGAAGGTCCCCTTTTCTCCACAGCCTCGCCAGCACTTCTCCTTTGTCTTGCTGTCTTTTTGATAATAACCTGGTAACAGGTGTGAGGTGATGTCTCATTGTGGTTTTGATTTTCATTTTCCTGGTGAGTAATGATGTTGATTAAGCACCTTTTCATGTACCTGTTGGCCATTTGTATGTCTTCCTTTGAGAATGTCTATTCAGGTCCTTTGCCTATTTTTATTTTTATTTATGTATTTTTTTCTTTGCCTGTTTTTTAATCTGATTATTTAATTTTTTTTTGCTATTGAGTTGTATGAGCTCCTTACATATTTTTGATAAGAACCCTTATCAGGACTATTTAGCCATGATGTGGTAACAACCAAAATGCCCATTAATAGACAAAAGGATAAAGAAAATGTAGTTCATATACACAATGGAATATTATCCAGTCTCAAAAAAAGAAGGAAATCCTGCCGTTTATCAAAACGTGGATGAATCTGGAGGACATTTTCCTAAAATAAGCCAGGCACAGGACGACAAATGCTGCAGGACCTCATTGACACGCAGACTCTATAAGACAGTAATATCCATAGAGGCAAAGAGAAGGGTGGTCGCCAGAAGTGCGAGGGAAGGAGAAACGAAGAGATATTGCAAAGTTTCACTTAAATATGATGAATAATTTCTGGAGATCGAAGTTCAGCTTTGTGACTATAATTAACAATATTGTATTACATACTTGAAATTTACTGAAAGATATCTTAAATGACCTCACCACAAAAAAGGTGATGGATATGTGAATTAACATGATTGTGGATATTATTTCAATATGCCAGGGGTGCCAACAAATGTACCCCTGGCAACAAAAGTGCCCATAAGTGGACACTTTGGTCAACGTTGCCCAAGCAGTAGTTCACCGTAATCAGAAGTGTCTGGACGCTGATGGCAACCACTTTGAGCACCTCTTATAATTGCAGAAGTAAAACGTGACTTGTGTTCATCTTTTGTTATTGGTATATATTTATTACAATTTTAATAGTTTTCCTTTCTTAAAATGTGTATACATTTTTGACACCCTCTGTATATACATATATATATATGTGTGTGTGTGTGTGTGTGTGTATGTGTATATATATATATGATCAAATATATATATATGATCAAATTGTACATCTTAAAAATAATTTTGTCAATTGTAACACAATAAAGATGGAAAAAGAAACAGAGCTATACCATGTTTATGAACATGAAGCCACATTCTCTCCAAATCATTAATTCTGTCAGGCTCATCGGAAACGGAAAGTGACCAGGTGAGTCTAGGGGGGCGCTCGGAATCATAGCCGCCGATGTAAATGCCCAAACAGGGGAAAGGGGAAGGGATGAGCTTTTCAGTGAGTGGCACTGAGAAGCTGGGGATTCTATAAGACATAAAATCAGACTACAATGTTACATGATGTAAAAAGAAAAATCCAACTGCAATCTCAGTCCTCACCTTCTTTTTCCTCATGCTTAAACATGAGAATCATACTTCATTCCTCCGTTTTCTTCTCCTGGTTTACAGTCCACAAAAGATTTTTCTGGATTATGCCTCTTAAATACCCTCTTAAATACCCTAAATCTATCCACTTCCTTCATTGCCATGGCTAGTACTCAGCTCTGAAGCACGCCAGGCTTAGTTCTCTGCCAGGAGAACTCAGTTCACGAATCTCTGCACAATCTGCCCCTTCTCACGACGCAGGGTTAGCTCCACTCAGGAGTCACACCGGAGGGAAGCCTTCTGGGACAAGCCAATGAACAGTCCCCAACCTCACCCTACTTACTCTCCAGGACAGTGAGGCTCCAGCTGAGCCCACGACCCGCTCCATTTCACACCCTTCTCTGCCCTGCTCTGTGTCTCTTGGAATAACTTCCACAGACTCCACTGCCCAGGTTCTTCTCTGGATCTGCCAATGGGGCAGGGGCGGGGGGGTGTTAGAGGGCTGCAGGGCACAGCCTTTCCTCCCCCCCTGCCGCTGCCAGTTTCGGGAGTGGCTGCCTCACTGTGTGTCTCCAGATCCTGCCAGGCAGCCCCATTTGGCCAGCTCCTGCTCCCTCCGGCCACACTGGCATTCTCCCCTCACCTTCACCCTTCAAGCCTAGGGACGGTAACTGCTTCAAGACGTCGTCGTCCCACCTGCCCCAGCATCCCTTAGGGGCCCTTCACCCTGCCACTGGCACTTACATGGAATTCTATTCAAAACACTAGTGCGGAAGCCTCCCTTTTCCTGTCTGAACCCTGACTGACCCACCAGAGTGCCACCTGGTTTAATGTTATTCACTGTGCCTGGCACCATGGGCACTGACTTTCCTCACTCCCCATGTGACCACATGAGGTGTGGACACCAGAGAGGCAACTTGTCCCCGTCACTCAGCAGGTGCGGACCCAGGGCCTGACACAGCACTCGACATACTTCTCAACGCTAACACATTTCTGGTTGAGTATGACATAAACTAATGACATCAGCATTTATTATAAAGGTATTAAAACTTTCATTATAAAGTTTATGACACGATTTCTCCTTACCCTTCAGGAAAGATAAGGAGACATCGTCTCATAAAAGTTAGAGTAACTTATGCCAGGGTTTTACTATTGAGGGTTTTAAAGAAATGAGGTGCTTAGATGTGCACTTTACAAGTACAATTGGAAGCAGCGTGGGGTACGGACGGAAGACGAGACGCGCTGGAGGCTTTCCAGGGAGGAAGCGAATGCGACTGTTTCAGACACAGAAGACGGACTGCAAACAAAACGATCACCGTGGGAATGGAGATGAGGAAACACGCTTGTGAGAAAGAACATTTAAGTGTAGTGGGCGGTGAGGAAGACGGGAACGGAAGGCTGAGAAAACGCTGTGAGTGCGGCCCAGTCACCAAGGCCCCTGCGGCAGACAAAGATACGGACTAGTCCAGGCAGAATGCAGCCAGAGGAGACACAATCCTTACTTCATACAGCTATGAGGTCGCTTTGCTTTCTTTGGAAAAAGGATGCTCAGCACCTATGAAAAGCACTTCTAAAGTATCTGTAGTGATACATACATTGTGGGAGAGGTTAAGAGAAGGTGGATATTTTGAACTGCAAAAAAATAACACACCAAAAATGTCAAAAACCAAAATGTTCATTTTTTCAAATTAGTATTCACATTTCTGTAAATTTATCCAAGGAAACACAAGCTGGTCAAGTACAATTCTTAGTTACATTTAACATAACAGTAAAAATAGGAAATAACCTAAAGTCCAACATAATCAAAATGTTTAAACATACTTCCCATTATTAGTTAGCCATTTTAAATAAATAAAACAAATATGAAGACAGTAGAGAAATATGGAATTGTGTACAACTTAATGGTTAACAGAAAATAAGTCATAATAATGTGATTATTCCCAATGAACCATTATTCAGAGCTCTGTTAAAATTAGAAATTTGTGAAGAAAATGATCAGGCGACACTACAATCGGTAAGTTGGAATTAGACAAAGAAAACACTATGAATGATTTTCTGTAGAGTGCCTTCAGCCTTGTAACAATGGTGTTCAAGCTTTAAGAAAAACATTACTTTTTTTACCTTTTTATTATGAAATACAACACAGAGAGGAAAATAAGACAGAATTGCACAACATAATGAATGTCTGCAGAGAAAACCTGTCTAGAAACAATTTAGGCCAAAACACAGAAAACTGCCATCCCCTCGGAAGGCCTCCTGTGTCCCACTCCAGTCACACTCCCCCTCCCAGCCCGACCCCCGTCTCCAGAAGTCAACACTATTCTTTTTCGTTTGATGATGATAATGTCCTTGGATTGCACTACAGTTTTAGCATTCATGAATAAATCTCTGTAAAACACAGTATAGCTATGCCTACAGTACCCAGATTCAATTATGTTTAGATTCTTCTCCACAAATTACGTCAATAAAATGTATCCACATAGTTATAATTCCCGCTCATTCATTGTTGTTACTGTATAGCATTCCATTGTATGAATATATCAGTATACATACATTTTACTGTTAATGGACATTTGGGTTATCTCTAGCTTGGGACTATTAGAAAATATGCTGCAGTGAGATTTCCCTAAGAGTCAGACGCTAGATCACAGAGTAACATGCATCGTCACATCCAACTGTAGTGCCAAACTCGAATGTACTATAATTTCCAAAGTGGCATAATGTGTACTCACTCAAGCAGGGTGACTGCTTCTGGAGCTCCAGGATGTTAAGCAGGATGTTAAGACAGCTTACTTTGTGCCAATCTGACCGTCATGTAGTATAGATCTCATTCTGTCTATAAGTTACATTTCCTTGATTACAAGAAGTTTGAACGTATTTTCATGTATCCATTGACCATTTGGAATTACTCTTTTGTGGAGTACTTCTTCAAATCTTTTCCCATTTTTTAAAAATTGTTTTGTCTTTTTCAAAAGTGTTTCTACAGGTTGTTTATATGTCTGGGTACTAATCTTTTGTTGGTTATAGCCATTACAAATAGTTTTCCCATTCTGTGGATTATTTTTTTTCTCTTTGCAGTGTCTTTTGATAAATAGAAATAATTAATTTTAATGTAGACAAAATTATCAATATTTTTATTAAAGTTAGTGATTTTTGTATCTTTTTAAAGAAATCTTTTTTCTGATGCTAAAGACATAATATTTTCCTATGTTATGTTCTAAAATAATTACAGTTTTTATGTATTTATGTCTATAATATATCTGGAGGTGATTTTTCTGGCTGGATCCAGTTTCATTTTTTTCTATAAGGCTTTGCATATCAGTATTACCTCTCTGGCAATTTTTCTTATCCATTTTAAGCCAATGTTATTAATTACTCACAAATTTAGAAACATTATATTATCATATTATCAGACAGCCTTGGTAGATTTATCCTTTCATCACTATGTAATGCCTCTCTGAGTATCTAGTAAGATTTCTTGCCTTAAAGTCTGTTTTGTGAACATCATATTTAAAATTGTTTTTCTCGGTCCTTTGATGTAAAGTGAAAACCAGGATTCAGGGTTGCTTTTCTGAGCAGGAAAAATCTTCAGAATCTAAAAGACCTTCTTAGAAACAACTGTATCTACTAAACAAGTCCCTTTAGTTGCAGAATTCATTTAGAATACAAGTGTACACTTTATTTAGAAATCATCTCAAGATGTTTAAATGCTCTAACCTGTAGCCTAATTATTTCTGATTACGGACAGAGGCACTAAATCACCATGAAACAGCCCCTGCTTGAAACTCCTTAGGCCTCTGAAAAGCTCTGCATGCGCATGGCAAATCGCATTTATACAGAAAGCAACAGAAAGTAACAACGCTGCATAAACTATTCTGAGCTACACATTCAATCCAAAATAGTCAATGAGAAGTAGTCTGCTGCCTGGGTAGAAAGAATGGCACCCTCCCTAGGTGTTGCCACAGCAATACTAGCATTCAGGAGTCTCAAACTTTTATGTGCTCAGAATCATCTAGGACTCTGATTATAAGTGCAGACATCTGCTTCCCATGCCTTGGACATGTTTTTGAGCAAGTCTTTAGGTAATTTTGATACACATCATAGTTTGAAAACCACTGCCATAATTTAAAGAGGAAGAAAAAGAACGTGGAGTAAGAGAGTATGTCCAAAAGTGTTATTTGACATATGGAGTGTTTTTTTGAGATGATTAAATAGGAATAAAATGGAGAAAGATGAAAACAAGAAAATAGTTTTATAGAAATACTAGAAACTATAGAAATTACATAGTAAAACACATTTCAGAATTTTTTAACAAATTCTATCAGAAACAATATAGTATTTCGTCTTTGGGTGTAGTATATTCATGATATAATTTATAAAGTTATATCTATAATTCAAAATTTAATTAGAACTTTTTTCAGTATCAAAACGATTGAAAAAGCATGAAGTTAGGAAGTATTTTATAGTGAAAAGTAATTTAAAATGCTAAGCAATTTAGAAACAAGAAAAATAATACAGGCAGAAATGTTGTCTCTATCAGTTTATAAGCAAAGGATCTTTACCTGTCATATACAAGCAAGAACTGAGTGAGTAAAATAAGCTATGCAAAGAAAAGGAAAACATCTATTTACTTAGCCAACTTCTTCTGAGAAACTGAATCAACTGCCCCCACATAGTACACAGGGCTGTCTCAGTCTCTTCTGTTGAACACTTGGTGTGCCCTCATCCTGGAAGTAAGTCATTTTATCAAGTACCTCCTGCGTTTTTGTGCTTCCGTGTAGTGTTCCATTTCACACTCGAATGGATTTTAAGTTCCTTTAGTATGTTAACTTTGTCTTGTAACTAGGTTTTCTTCTGTATTTTATATTGTCTTCCAATTCAGAGAATGATTTAAATGTCTTTTTCAGTAGCATGTGTTCTTTAAAAATTTTAGAGTGATATCCTCATGTAATACAGACAAAACTTACTGTATCTGATGGGGACCTGAGGGACACGTTATATTTAATTAGTAATGTTCAAAAAAGGGAGCTCAGCCTTGCTTAACTAGTCTAACAGAGATGATGACAGCGGGTAGGTAATTCTAAATTAAAATATTTATTTACCAAAAGATGACACAAAAGGAAATTCAGCAAATCGCCAGCGAGGAAGTCTGCTGAGCAATGATAATGAGCCCTTACAATTCAAAAATGAATTTTACTTCTCTCCTCTACTCAAACATGTAACTCTTACTGCCGCACGACATGGGAACTCTTTCACCGCCTTTTCTGGCGTGAATCCTCTTAGCCCCAGTCCAGCAAACTCCCCCCGGCTTGGCTTGTCCTCGTGAACCCTGTCCCCGAAAGCCTGCTCCCTGTCGTTAGTCTGTGGCTGGTCCCAGCTCTCACCAGTTTGCTTTCTAGTCTCCTTTTCTTTCCCTTCCTGCAGTTCCCTGATTTCATGGCTACAGCTCGTATGTCTCTAATCTCTGTAGACGGAGACCATATATTGGGGAGAACAAAACAGTATTTCAAAGGCAGAAAATAGTTTTGAAATGTATATGTAAGTTTTATTACATGCTTCTCATGAGGTCTGTCAGGAATAAAATAAGTGCTTAATAAACTCGATGAAATAGTACAGCCAATAATAACTGGAATGGTAAAATGAGAAAACCTGATGACTGTTATTATCTGAACATTGACAAACGCAAAAAAATTTTTAATGGTAACATTACTTGTACTTCTCAGAGACTCAAACCTATTATTTCACTTGAAATAGGTATGTTTAACTATTTCAAAATTCTTGGAATTAATGAGATGCAAATATTTAAATGTTTTAGTTTATCTTAAGTCTCTATTGAGTAAAAATATAAATGCATGTAGGAGACACCTAAACGACTAGGTTCTGGTTTCAGTGTTTCGTATTTTCATGCTTCCTCCTTATCTGTGCTCTAGAGTGATACACATAAGCCGATTACCAAAATAGTTACGAAGTTGGCATTTGTAAGTACTTTGTGAAATTTATATTGTATGTAAGTACTCTTTGTCAATTTTCACATCCTTAAACAAAAACAAAGTCAGAAAACAATTAATGCAAAATCTAACCAAATAAAGCAAAGTAAAAAGAATATTCAGTGCTCTATTATACAAAAAGACTTTTAATCTAATTTAAAATAGTAGAGAAGAACAATCAGAGAAGAGTGAATGAAAACGGTACTCATTTTAACTTATGTTAGAAAGTCTTAAAACTGAAGATTAATTAGCTCCCTCAACTCTTGGAAACAGAAAGTCAGTGACTGACTCCATGGACTTATCCTGACAGCCTGCAGCACCCTCTTCTGTAACGAGGATGAAGGCGGACCAAAGCCAGCTAGCGGCTCAGGCCCTTCAGTGCAGGCAGCAAAAAACAACCGGTAATAAAACAGGTCGTGTGCTTAGTAAAAAGAGACCCCTAATTTAGAGTATCCAAACGTAAACTCATTAATAAGTGATTCTCTAAGACCTGGCTTTTCGTAACTATTATTTGTGTTTCCTCCCAGACCACTGCTCAATGCTCCTAAACGCCCTTTACTACAACAGTAAAGCCAAGACTGAAATGAAGCCAGCTTTTTTCTTCTGTATCAGGGGTGTCCAAACTTTTTTCAACGTTTTTTACCAAGGGCCATATGCGGTAAAATACACAAACAGCCGGCCACTCACTCGAGGTGAAGTACGTATTGCCTCACCTGGTTTATTTAAGTAAACTACATGTACTTTTGGAATTTGCTGCGGGCCAATTAACAATGGATTGCGGGCCGCAGTTTGGACACCCCTGTTCTATACCTTCAGAGTCACATGGTCTTTTCAAACACACTATTTCAAATAAACTACGTAAACAAATATTTAAATGACTATAAAACTAAGTGCTAGGCGTCCATTTACGCATAATGACGTACACTCGCAGAAAGAGACTCGCAATCATGGCTCATTACGCACCACAGCACTCGGGGCACTTCGGGTGCTTCAGGGCATTGATCCCGTACCCCGGAAAGCAGCGGTTAATCCACACCATTTGGAGAGTCCCTTCAATGTAGTATATTTCAGGCAGTGGCTCCGCACGTCTGCCTAGGACTTCCACTTGCTGATTAAAAAATCTCTCTATGAGATTTTTAGCCTAAAATAGAAATGAAATATGAGAAAAATTATTATCACAAACACATGTAATTTTAGAGTAAATAAGGTTGCTTATGTATTTAGAAGCAGGGGCAGCCAAACTCTGGAGCTCCTTACTTTCTCTTGCATTCACAGGACATAAATAACACATGTAAAAATTAAAAGGTTTCACCTGGAAACCTCAAATATTTCCAAACATACTTCCAAATACAACACAAAGAAACCGGACATATATCCAAATGTTTCGTTCCCTTTAGATTTTGAATGATGGGCATATGAGCAAAATCAAGACAGCACTATGAAATTAAATGTATTCTAAGAAATGAACCCTAACAATTAAATGTAGTTTAAAAATGTACTTTTAGAATATTTAAGAAGCACATCCTGGGGTAGCCATTCCATTCTTTCCACAAACAAAAATCAGGTTTAAAAACAAAAGGAAATACAGCACATGTTAAAACTTACAGTCTGTGTTACAAAAATTGAATTTACAAAATAATTAAGGCATCATTCTGATCTATAATTAATTACCTTTTTTGTCTGTAATAATTATTCTGGATGGACTCCTAAAGTTAACAAGAAGCTTATGCTGTTCAGTGACTGGTAAGTTTTACCTGTTAAAGGTATGTTCATGAGTCCCAACCCTCTGTAAACCCGTTAGTTCTGCTCAGTCCTCTCATGCCAACCTGCCCCTCTAATCTCGTTAGGAATGTGGAAGAATGGACTCACGCTGATCTGTAACCACTAATGGTGGTTTCTTCAAACGTCTTACAAGTTACATGCCTTCCATGAAAATTTCTATGATTATGAAAATGTTTTTCAACATACTGCATTCAGGATAGGAGATAGATAGATAGATAGATAGATAGATAGATAGATAGATAGATAGATAGACAACTCTTATTCTATTAATTACTTAATAGCTTTGTACAGTTTAAATGGTTTTCTTATGCTTTTGACAAATTCTGCTAAATTCGTTTCTATTTACTTGTTCAAACAGATAAATTTTATTTAAGAAAGTGCTTAAGAATTAATTAGATACAAATATCATATCTAATCAACTATGGTTAGTGGCCACTCTTAAAAGTTTCAGGAGACACAACCATAATCACTTAGCTTCCTAACACTCCATCTAAAAAAAGAAAAAGAAAATTACCTCTATCAGTGGAAACCTGATAGGAACAAAAATGATCATATAAATCAGATTCCTGTTTCCTTTTTTCCCAGGATCTTCTATACGATAAAATGGAAAGAAGGTACGAAATTGTTTGAATCATTAACTGAATGTTCTATAAGTATTTTGATGGTTGACGTAGGGTTAATTATCTGTGCCAAACGAAGGGTAAAACTGAATTATTTGAGTTGTGTAAGGGTTACAGATATAAACATTTTGGACCAATCTGGATGATATAAGACCAAATCGTAATTATAGAAACTCTCCATAAATGAATCATCTGGTTTAAGACACAAAGACTTACTGTGACTGACTAAAACTCAGACTGCCTCACCCACACTAGTCCTTCCTTCACACCTTCCCACCCTGAATAAAAAAAACAAAACACTTACAGAATGATTAAGAATATATGGAGAAAAGTTATGCAATGACTGGCCGACTGCAGGACTGGAGGGAGGAAATATTACTATTTCAACAGCGATCAGCAGGTAAAATGCAGGACGTTTTGCATGGAGAAGTTGAACAGCTTGTTTTAAATACCACAATCTGCTCCACTGTCCACGCCAAGTGAGGGAGTAAACAAAGGCAACTAGAAAGACTAATATTTGCTCTACGTTAGTCCAGCAACCCAGATGGCAACAACTACTTAAAATTATGGGAGCTCTAGACTACACAACAAATACCACCCATTGTGGTGTAACTGAAGCTCCATACCCACGAGGGGAGAACGAATACCTCCCAGTTGTCACAGATATTACACTTGTAAGACAGAGTCCTTTGGAAACCTTTGGTTAACATGTGTACTTGGGACTCTGGAAAATTAGTATAGTCATCAAATGGGGTGGAATTAGGAAACAAAAAAATGAAATGGAGGCTTGAAAGTATCTTGAAGGAAACGAAAAGAGCTGTAAATTTGCATAGAAAAGACTGGTGGTCTTGGTGCTCTGGGAGCAAATGAGAGAGATACAGTTCAGATCTTGTGGGAGGATATTCCAGTGGAGAACTCTAGAAAAAATGACTAACTAAAAACTCAAGGTTATCTGTCGCATAACAGGAACATGAATAATGAACACGTGTGTCGAGGAATTAGGCCGAGAACCATGAGATAAAGCTCAATTCCACAGTAAAACCAGACAGAGGGGGGAAAACAACAGAAAGTAAAGGGTTACGTAACGGTTTGAATTCTGTGCCAGCTGGAGTCCATTCCTAAGCAGCACAGTTAATCGCAGAACTTTCAGGCAGAAGCAGGTAACACCGCCATCTGGAGACCACTGCAATCCCGAAGCAAAAGACAGAAGGACCCACTCTTCGCTCAGCCAAGTCACTGAAGCGGTGGTTGTCCCAAGAGCTGCAGCTCATGCTACAAAGTGAGGCTCTTTACAAGGAACGCTAAAGACAAACTATAATTTATGCTTTGAAATGATTAGAGATTTCAACTCACATTGTTTCTGTTAAGTAGTCTATTTCTAATTAAAAAAAGCAAGCAGATACGACAGGGAGTGAGAGCATAGAGCTGACATGTTAAAATACAGGGTAATATTTCCATTTCCAATCATACGGCATACTCCATCTCCTGAAAAATCCTCCTGCTAAAAATCACCTAGCTAAATACAACAGAACAAAGATCTTGTGTAGCTATATTTAACAATGAAGAGAAAGAGGAAACAAAATAAAAGAAGACAGGGAGGAGGAGAGAGGGGGGAGTGGGAGGAGGAGAGAGGGGAGATGACCACAGATGCTAAAAAGATGAAAACTACAAACCTAACAGTAGCTGAATCCCTAATTCACCTCATGCTGACCTGAGCTTCCCAGAGTATTATACTTTATTAGCCTAAACAGATAAGGATAAAAACCTTAAACTTGTTTAAGAAAAAAATAAAAAGCAAGACTCTAGCAGTGTATCAGGAAAACAAAATTACAAAAGGTAAATAACAAGATACCTTCTATCAGAGCTGGTGCAGAGAAAAGGGTGGTGGCGGGAGTGGGGGATGGGAGAGATCAGAAACCCCTTTGTGAATTCCTAGATAGCGATTTGCTTTTAAGTAGGTTTGGGGTTTTACTGCATTTTCTCTGGTGTTAGATTCCCAAAACAGAAATTACTATAAAATTGGGCTTTGCTTGAGAACAACCTGGAGCATTAGGCCAAAGCAAACACAGAACTGTACAGAAACATATCCACAACCGTGGCCAAAGGGGCTACCTACTGACAAAGGTGTGCTAACAATCAGAATTACGAAGCATAGGATGACGTGAGAAAGCACAGAGGAGACACCAAACTGCCAAATCAGACCATCAAGAAATTCAGGTAATGGAATCTTCATTGCTTAAAACACAAAACTGACACAAAGTATCCTCAAAACACATAAACATAAAGTGGTATGAAAACATGAGAAAAAAATGTATTCCATAGCAAAGAGAAAGTATATTTGAAAAATAATGCATTTAAACAACACATAATAAAGGGAGTGAAAAATGGAGTGAAATTAAAAATTCCCTGGACAGATTGAACATCAGCGTAGTCCCAGATGGAGCCAGAATAACAAAGCACAATAAATATCTCAAGAAATTATTCAGAATGTAGAACATGAAAAAGAAAAGTAAGATAGTATAAAAAATACGAAGAATCAATGAGATAATCTAAACAACGTCCCAGAGAAGCAAAAGAGGCAAAAGGTAATTTTTCTGGCCAAAAAATATAAGCCTCACGAGAGCAATGACGCTTCCGATTTCAGCGGGACGATAAATTCTGGAAGAAGAGAAACGACAGGAGAAGGAAGGACTGAGATGCAAGCAGGGAAGGTCAACAAAGAATTGGATACAACTGCGGGAAATGTAAACAGACATTCTGAAACAATCATAGTAACAAGTAGAAACATTTTTAAAAATGAAGTAAAATAATGGAAAACAAAACCACGAAAGATGAAAAAAGGTCCTCAGAGCCAAAGGAATCTGAAGCCAGTCAGCGTCTGTGGAAGGCACAATAGACTAATAACGGGTGGTTCTTCTATCAAGAATATTTGTTAAAATGAAGCAGACCCACAAAAAGAGTATTAAAAAAAATCCATAACACCCAAATAACAGGAAAAAGTATCAGTTAAGAAAGTGTTCAATCACTACAAAAAAGGAAGGAACAAAACCTGAAGAATAGAAAATCAGGATAAATAATGTGTGAGGAATAATAAAAATAAATCCACATAAACCAGTGGTGTGATTTGAAAATAATAAAGCAACGAACAAGGAGAATTATAAAATAGAATTATTCTTTTTAAAGACACAATAAAAAGAAAGCAGAATAAAAGGGAAAAGGTTATAAAGAATAGGTGGGACATATAGAAAAAAAAAACATGGAAAGATGGTGGATTTAAATCCAAACATATTGATAATTAAATGAAATGTAATTGGTGTAACTATTCCAATTAAAAGGCAGAGATTGTTCACTGGATGTAAAAGATTGTTAACTGGACCCAAAAAGAATGAGGTCAGCAAGTGGAGCCTGAACTACTGAAAGGAGACTTTCTGAGTTACTGTAAAGAACTGAAAGGCCCTTCAGACCAACTCACAGCTCGAAGAGCAGCCTTTCCACGGCAGTTTCCCAGGAGATGAAGGTCTGCAAAGGCATCATCTCCCACCTGGAGAGTCTGTCTAGCGGGAGACCATCCCCATGAAGACGCCCCTCAGCCCTGATGCAAAGGCCGTGTCAGGTGTCAGAACAAACCCGGTGCTAGCATCTTTAGGGTACTGACAGCTGGATTCACGTTTCTCACTTGAAAAGGACACCCACATCTGAGTGGACATCTCAGCCCACTGGAGAGCCGAAGCCCCAAATCTCTACGCAATCTAAAAGCACCACTAGAATGTCTCTCGGGGATTGAAGCTCGAGTCACCTGACGCGGACGGCCCCCCAAGACCCGGGCGCAGCCAGTCCACCACCCCATCCGCAGCCTTGTACCTGCTCTTCCCGTTGACTACCTTTGCTTCATTTACTGATTATATTTCTAACACAACCTAATTTTTATTGCCTGAACAGAACTGTTTGCAAAACATTCTTCCTTTCCCTGCGTTAAACACAATACTTGTCTGTTCTGAAAATATTAACGGTCCAGACAGAATCTTTGGTTTCGCCCCTTTAAAAATGTGTAACTACTCTCTTGCATGACTTTGATGGCCAGAAATGAGTTCACACCTCGATGGTCCTTAAGTGACTACAATGTCACTTCTTCCATTGTCTCTCTAATGTGGGGAAATTCAAGGACTAAGGCCACTCAGTCCTGGGAAGCAGCGATCCTTCTGCTCCCCAATACCACTGGGGGACTAGATAAAAATTCTGGTATTTGGTGGAAAATAAATGGAATCTGTTAGGGCATCCCAGCCTGGATACTTGGACCAATCAAAGCCATGCTAATCGTTCAATCCTGGACCAAACATAGACAAACTCAGGTGCTCTTTCAATGGCTCTCATGAGAAAGCACAATGACTTAATGTCATGTGTGTTGATGACTATTCAGATCAATCGGCACATGGAGAACAAGAAGTCCCCGCCTCAGAAACTGGATTAATACTTCCCTCAAGCCTCAGCTGCATTGTCATGTTAGTAGTGACTGCTGTCACCAAAAAGTCTCCCTTCCTCTGCCATCATCTCCAACATACACTCTTTTGCCCATAAACTTCAACCAAAATGAACCCAATGGAACTGATATTTTGGGTGTGGTTTTTTCAATCCTTTCTCCACCCCAAGCCCCATAACATATAAGTGATTAGAAAAGTCAGATTGATTGCTCTCTGTTCCTGGTGCCCCAGGACATACGTCCTATAATTCAAAGGTAAAGAAAAATGTCGATCTCAGGGATGAGAATACACCTAAGGAAAAATGTTTAATGGCAATACCTCGTAACATATAGATTGATGATTTAAGCTATATTTCAGGAGGCTTTCGGAGTACAAAGGAAGACATTATCACCCTGTCAATTTCAGGGCAAAAGTACTGGGTATTGACCTGAATACATAATACATACACCTTTAATAGGATTTTCTTATAATCACAATATAGATAATTTTATATTCCAAATATTTTAAAATATTATTTTTATAAAGTGTTTATGGTCGTTTCGAGTAATAAAAGGTAGGAAAATATTGCCACAAATTTGCATATTGTTCATGGAGCATGAACAATACGTTAAATAGAATGTGACTGAGAAGTAAATGAAGTTGCTGCTGAGATTACAGCATAATTTTCATCCTAAGCATAGATACAGGACGCTGGGCGTAGAGCAATATAAAAATAGTCAATAAATATTATGGATCAAATTTTTTATTTAGGATAGATAACAGTAACACGGAGAGACTTCTACTTAAAAATTATAAATTAATTTGAAATAGCAAGGCCAAATAAATGGGAAAATCATCTTTTGTAATATAATCAGTTACAAAATGCTAATTTTCAAAAAAAAATTAGCTCTGTTAATGTCTCATCATTTATTATTTTATGAAGTTTTATTTTTTATTACTAAATTCCCTAAATGTGTGTCTGGGGCATGGGGGCTGTGTTTTATAAATAGCTAAAGTGCTTACCTACACCTTACACACTGGCTTGTTCATTTTTTTCCTTATTTCCAGCCTCACATAACATACCTTCAAAAGCCTTCTGGAAGGTTCACAGCTATGGTCTATACATGGCTTGGGTACTTTTTCAGTGTCTAAAGAGGAAACTGAGAAAACATATTATATTTTATTACAGGTCTAAAGTACTAGATCACAATATTTAAATTGGCTTTTAAACTATAAAACAGATTATCTGTCTAATATTTCTCCTTCACTAAAAAATTAAGCAATTTTCCTAATGTGAAAGCATTCCTTTCAGCTAAAAAGAACTAAGCCAAAGATTTGTTTTATATACAATAGGAAAACCTCACAATTACAATGAACTTAAGAATTAATCAACTTTCTTAACAGTGAATGTTTGGCTATTGATTTCATAAACTTTCAACAACAGACTAATTTTAACTTTTGCAACATATGTATGTGTATTCATTCAACATCCTACTTAACACGACCCATACTCTAGAAAACGTGTCATTTGACTGACTCGATTCCTAATCACTACAAAGTGATAAACCACAATAACAATACTGAAAAGGGAATGAGGCTGGACCGTGATGGTGGCCATAGTAACTGAAATCATGGACACATTCCTGCATGCAGGCACGCAGGGGCCCATTTGTTTTAACAAATAGTTATCAGGAGTCTACAATGTACCAGGAGTTATTCCAGGTGTCTAGGATACGTAAGTGATCAAAATCGACAAAGTTTACGCCTTTTTGGAAATTATATTCTAATGCAGGCAAAGAAACAATAACAATAAACAATAATCAGTACATAAACACATTGCACAAAAAGGTGATTAAGTACTAGGAGTAAAAAGAAAAGAAAGAGCAGGGAAATAAGTACTGGGATTGTAAGGTAGTGATGGGTCACAATTTTAAATTGGGCGGCAATTAGTGATATTAAGCAAAAAAAAATGAGGACCGAGTTGCCCATGAGATAAAATACTGTGACTTCTCAAAGTCAGAAGCATGCGTGGGATGCTAGAAGGGCAGCAAGCAAAGGACATGAAGTCACATGAGGCCATATCGTTTAGGCCATGATAAGCTTTGGTTTGGTTTGGTTTATATTCTGAGTGACAAGGAAGCCATTACAAGATTTCTGGAAGAGGAACAGTATGGAGAGTAGCATGACAGATTAAATTGTTGGCCCTGATTTTCCGCTATCGATGCATCCACACCTTTGCCTGGGCCAGTGTGTGGGCAAAGGCTCATGACTCTGCGATTGGGTACAGGACTTGCCAATGGCGATGCAGAGAAGTGAACGTATGCTAACTTGAGGTCTTGTCTTAATGTGTTTCCAGTTGCCCTCTTGGGCTTCTCTCATCACCACGAGCAGAGCTTCCCACTGGGGACTGCTGCCACTTCAGACATGCTCCTAGAATCAAAATAGATGGAACACTGACAGCTAACCGAGCAAAGCTGGACCAACAACATGACACAGCACCACCTGAGTCCAGCCTGCACAGAGCCAACCCCAAAAAAGCCATGCTCAAAAAGCTAAAGAAAATAATGGACAAAGAAACACAGAGGAAAATGATGCCTCAAATAGTAGAGACTACCAATAAAGAGAAAGAACTTATAAAAACGAACCAAACAGAAATTCAGAAACTGACAATGACAACAACTGAAATGAGGAATTCACTAGAGGGTTTCAATAACACATTTGATTATGGAAGAATCAGTGAACTTGAATGTAAGTTAACTGAAATTATCCAATCAGAGGAGCAGAAAGAAAAAGAAGAACACCTAAGAAACTGGTGGGACACATTGGGTAGATCAACGTACGTATAACAGGGATCACAGGAGAGAAAAAAATAAGGACTGAAACAATACTTAAAAAAAGAAGTCCAAGAATTTCCCAATATGATAAAATACAAGAATCCACATATCCAAGATCAATGAAATTCAAGTAGGCTAAATGCATAGGATAAATTCAATACTAAAACACAATATAATGAAACTGTCAAAAATCAAATACAAAGCGATAACCTTAAAAGCAGCAAAACAGCAGTAACTCATCACATACTAAGAGTCCATAAGAAGATTAAAAACAGATTTCTAATCAAAACCCATGGAGATCAGAAGGTAGTGAGATAACGTATTTAAAGTATTAAAAGAAGAAACGTTAAACCAAGAACACTATATATGGCAAACTAATCTTTTAAAAAACAAAGAGAAGAAAACATTCCAAACACAATGTTTGGGGCATTACATGGTAAAAGAAAACAAACAGTAATTTGATGCTATACAAAGAAATAAAGACTAGCAGTAAAGTTAACTACATAGGTAAATATAAAAGCCAGTACTGTATTTTTTATGTTTGAACTCAACTCTCCCCCTATATGTTTAAAAAAACAAATCCCTACGACAATAATTACAAATCTATTAGTGTACATACATACATAATAATGTGATTTATTGACAAAAATAGAAAGTGGAAAAACTGCACAGGAACAGAGTTTGGGTGTACTGTTCAAACTAAGTTGGTATTAGTTAATTCATATAAAGTTATATGTCTAAGATGTTAACTGTAAAAAGGAACTGCTTCAAACTGATGAAAACCTTTTACAAAAAACTTACAGTTAATATCATGTTCTATAGCGAAAGACAAGCTTTCCTCCCAAGATCAAGATTAATTCCTGTATGTCTGTAATTTTGCCACTTCTACTAAAAAGTATATTGGACTGTGCATGAAGAGCAATTTAGCAAGAAAACGAGATAAAAGTTACCAAATGAGAAAGAAGTAAGCAAAACTATTGCTATCCTCAGGTGACATGACCTTCCATCTAGAAAATACTAAAACCCCAAGGCTAAATAACACTAGTAGAACAAACAAATCAGCCACAATTCCAAATACACAGAAATTCAGTGAACATTCAAAATACACCCAACAATGAGCAATGTGAGAAAGAAATTAAGAAAACGATTGCACTTACGATAGGATCCAAGAGAATAAAATATGTAATAATAAATTTAGCAAGAGGTACAAGATTTATATACTGAAAAGTACAAAAATTGATGAAAGAAATGAACAAAGTCTGTTATGGTGTGAATGTTTATGCCCCCACCCCCAGTTCACACGCTCAAATCCTGGCACCCAACGTGACGGAGCCAGGAGGGGGCCTTTGGGAGGTACTTAGGTCACGAGAAGGGAGCCTTCTCGAGTGGAATTAGCGCTCTTACAAAAGTCGCTCCAGACAGAATCTTAGCGCCTTCCTGCTTTGTGAGGATGTCATTATAATTCTGCAACTCTAAAGAAGCCCTCACAGAACATGTGGCACCCTGACCTCAGAATCCCAGCCTGCAGCACTGTGAGAAACTAACGTCCATGCTGTACACGCTACCCAGTCTGCGGCACTTTGTCACAGCAGCACAGTGGACTAAGACCAAGTTCTCAGTAAATGGAAAGAAACCCTGAGCTCCTGGATTGGAGGACTTACTAGTGCCACGGTGGTAATGCTATTCACAGCTATCTACACATTCAGCACAATTCCCATCAAAACCCAATGGCCTTTATTGACAGAAATGGGAAGAAAGATACTAAAAACATAGTATTGCAACTGACTTCAAAGGCAAAAACAATGCTGGAAAGGCAGACCAAAATTGGAGGGTTCCCACTTCCTAATTGAAACTCAATTCTTTGTTTTTTCAGAAAATACTGGGTCTCCATTCTGCATTGTTAGGAAAAGCACCCTAAGCTGTTAGAATGGCCCCTGTGGTCCACCGGATTAACCCATCCTAGTACATTTAGATGCTTTTTCAGGTGAAATCTTTAGAACTAAAGATCATGATAGGCTTTCCTTATACTAAATGCCTTTCTGTCAGTTATCACAGCAAGGTCTAAGTTATTTAGAGTGCAAACTTTTCGTTAAGTACATGAATCAGTAGAATTTTATTCAGGGAGCTACTAGAACTAAGGCAAAGAAGAGAACATGAAACATTCAGATTTATAACATTTACATTGAAAAAATGCTGCTGGAAATTCACACGTCTTTAAAATTAGCTTTGGATTTTCAATTTGTTTTCTTTAAAGAACTGTATATACTTACCTGAAAATGTAAAGAACAACTCATTTTGCAAACCAGCTTTTTGCATTTTAACATGATGGCATTCAGATTTCAGTAAAGAAACTTCACATGAAAGTTCAAGAACCAATTTCCTTAAAATCTGAAGAAGTTTCTTCTCAAAAGAAATATTATAGATACTGTTGCAGGGGGCTGCGTGGTACCGAGCTGTGAACTGGTAATAAAAACGAGGCTCACGATAAGCTATAAAGAAATGAGCACAGAAGAACACAAAAGTGGTTATTTAAGCAATTCTAGTATGTGGCAACTATTCAAGAGAAATCCTTAAATGGATTAATTCATAGGATATATAATATAGAAATATATTCATTTATTAATAACCAACACTTACCTAATAGTTACTCAGTGACCAATGGAATTATAGGCCCCTTACAAACAGTAAGTTACTTACGTCCCCTAACCTCATGTAAGATGGTTGTTACTTTTACATCCATCCTGAGAAATGTAAAGGATACAGAGATGGCGTCGCAGGCCCAGTGACCACGCTGCCGAAACTAAGATTCTAAGCGAGGAGCCTGGCTCTTCACCACTGCATTGTTCTGCCTCAAACTCAGGAACGAAACTCCTCTAAGTTTAAATATCCATCTTTGAAGAAATTAGATTCATACAATCACTAACAACAAGCAAAGAGAGTGTACCTAACAAGTCTGCAAGGTTTATTGAATTGCATCACAACATCTGGAACTGAGAACATTTTTTTGTCCTATTCATTTCAAAATTTCACTAAAAGGACACAAGAAATATAAAACACTAAGAAATCCACAACAGTAACAGAAGACGGGGCGCCCTGTGGCTGCTTCTGCTAAGGAAAAGCCCCCTGCCTGTTCCTGGTCGAGGCTGAGGAGTGCCCCCACTCACGCTGAAGGGGGAGTGCCCATGGTCCACTTTCCCACCTACTCACTGAGGCCCAAATTAAGGACACCTACTGAGCTACTGTCAGGCTTTGCGTACCAGGTACAGAACAGACAACTTCTAAATGCTGAGCGAATGGTCACTTTCATTCACAAATGTCAATGAAAATCACAGACTATCCCACCCCCAACTTCGAGGAAACCAGGGAGTGAAGGAGAAGCAAGAACGCTCCTCAAAGGAGCGTTTGAGTTTATTTGGTTAAATCCCCGAGTGGGATAACTGTGTCCTTCTTTGTCTCTTATTATAGCCTTTGTTTTAAAGTCTCTCTTGTCCGGTATAAGTGTTGCTCCCCCAGCTTTTTTGTTTATTTGTTTCCATTTTCATGAAATAACTTTTCCCATCCCTTTACTTTCAGTCTGTGTGTGTCTTTTCATCTCAAGTGAGTCTCTTGTAAGCAGCATACGGAAAGGTCTTAGACCTTATCCACTCAGGAAAAGGCAAGGGAAAAGTACCTAAAAGTCAATTAATGTAGGAAGCATTAAATTTTTTTTTCAAATTCTAACCGGTACAGATAAAAATATAATCCATAACTATTATAAAGCTTTTTAAAAAGAAGGATAGGTAAATATTAAGTGTTCCTGAAAAATTTAAAAAACACAAACACGAATACTGCAATTGAAGAAATTAATTTAAATAGCAAATAAAAACAAGGTTAAAAATCAAACTGTTTGGAGACCAAGTAATGAAGTTCTCGCACAGCAGAGAGGAAACTTAGATACAATCTTCTGTGAGCAAAGGAAGAGATTTGGAGGAGAGATCCCAACATCCGAAGTCAAACTGAAGGAGGTCCTGGAGGGCAGAGCAGAAAAGGCAGAAAAGAAGGTAATCAAGAGACAAACAGGAAATGTTCTGTAAAGATGAACAAAGACTTGTGTCACCATGTCAAAAAGCCCATTAACCAGTGACCACGAATACTGAAGTAAGTGTCACATTGAGACATGAATCTCAAAAACCTACCTGCTCAGCACTGGGAACCTTGCTCAGCACAGTAAGAAAGACGAGTCTAACTAACTAACTAATTAACTAAGTAAATAAATAATATCATTTGTAGATTACATAAAATTTTGAAAATTTAAATTATCCTTTACTTAGGATAAAAAGGTCAATCAGCTAAAGGAAAACAAAATAGTGAATACAATATATCTGACACAAAATTAAAATCAACAAAGCTGCATATCTGAATATGCACGTATCTCTTAGTAGTTGTTCAGACACACACACACAGGGAGCTCATGCAAACAGGAAAATTCAAATAACCCATCATGACCAAAAAATGCACACTGACACCATAAAATACCATTACTAACGTATTAGATCAGCAAGAATTCACAATGTGGTATTAAGGGAGCTTCAGGAAATGGAGTTCTCATATACTACGGCAGAAATGTAAATTGGTACACTCTGTAGGGCAACTGGCAGAAGCTATCAAAGCAACATTATGAACACTTTGTATAAGGTTTACCTTATAGAATTCATCCTACAGAAATACTCACAATTTAACTTTCGTAATACAACACAATTTCATAATACAAAGATGGCTTGTGTGCACGTGTGTGTTACACACAGCTAGGAGAGAGAGCGAGAGAGAGTGAGAGAGAGAGAGATGGATTTTCTTAAATGTTCCATACAGTTTTTAAGGAGAGAATGTTTTAAGGAGAGAAAAATGGAAACAAACTAAATGATTGAAACAAACTAAATGATCAAACTAATGCGGAATGCTCAAATAAAATCTGCAATACCACATAGCCATTACAAAGATTAAAGTGCGTCTGTATAATGAGATAGAATAAAGTACCTGATTTGTTGTTTTAAGCACAAAAATGGCAGGTTTGCAAAAGGTTTCATCCTGCTGGCGTTGCTGAGCAGTGGTGCACGGTGGGTATCGTAAGGATAAGGACACCAGGGTTGGAACCAGCACCCCACACTTAACTCTGGATCTCCCCATTCTAGCTGTGTGGCCTGGGGCGAGTCACTTTCCACCCTGTGCCTCGGGTTCCTGATCTACACAAACCAGAAATATCAGTACCCACTGCAGCGGTTTGTCCTGAGGATTAGGTGAGCTGAATATACGCAAACCAGCTCGAACAACGCCTGCCTGGCATGAGCACGCGCTACATGTGTTTTGTTGTGAGTACAATTACACGTAAAATACAGCATTGCCTGGAGCATAACAAACGCTCAGTAAATGGTAGCTGTCATCCTCGTTACTGTCAACCAGCATTCCTGTTGGGCACTGTTACATTGGTCAGCTCATGTAAATATACCCTTCTGAGTGATTTCAAAGTATGTTTGTTACAAACTAGAAAAATGAAATAATAAAATGGAGAAAACTATGTAACAAGAATGCAGTGTGACTGATTAAACAGTCTGTTAAACAAATTATTTGCTACCATCACAAATTACCACAAATTCAGTGGCTTAAAAATAACAAAAATTTATAATCTTACACTTTTGGAGAATGGAAGTCCAAAATGAGTCTTGTAAGGCTAGAATCAAGGTGATTTCCCTCTGGAAGATCCTGTAATAAGGACCATTATTCTGGGCCCACCCTGATAATTCAGGATAATCTCCCCATCTCAAGATCCTCCACTTAATTATATTGCAAAGTCCCTTTTGCCATTGTAGGGTAACCTATTAACAAAATCCCTTTATAAAAAAACCTGTTAAAATAGCTAAACATTTGAAAACGTGAAGAAAGGTGAGAATGTAAGTAGGAGCACTTCTTACCATATATAACGTATTTCAGTTGGAGGTTTGCAGCACCTTCATCCACAGTAGGTTTGTACTCAAGGAAACAGGTGTAAACACCAGTCATGCTCTCCTCAAAGTTCTGAAACACGAGGCTGCCTGTGGATGTTAATTGTGTGGTGCTATTTCCTAATAAAGGAACAAGATACAGTAATTAGTTGTTTAAATTACATGAGATTGAGGTAAAAATAACCAAATTTATTTTCTAAGCAAAGTAAAACCATCAAAATTTACCTATAGAATCATTCAAAGGAGTGGGGGCCTAACTACTCATGTGGCTGGTGTTTGTTGGCAGTGGGTGCCGGGGTGACCTTCTTAGAAACAGGAAGAAAAAAAGGACTCATCCTTGAGGAAGAGTAAGCAAGAAGCGCTAGGTCAGCGCTGAAGCTGGAAGAGGGGTTGCAGCACCTGTGAAGGTCGCACCCCAAGACCCAGGGACACCATCCCTGCAAAGACGAAAGCTTCATCAGGACATTAGGGACCGCCCCTCTCTCCCAACTACCCATCACGAATCGGAGTCTCATGAAAAGGAAGTGGAATCAAGCAAGAAGAGCTGCAAGAAAAAGATTCTCTGTGGAGAAATTCAGAAAAGGAGAAACCACACCCTAGGAAATATTAGACATTGAAGAAATATAACTTCTCATGAACCTGCCTTCCCCTTAAGCATTTTTAAGAGTATCTGAAGTTTTCAGCAACCACAGCACAATCAATATCGAATCCAAAAAATTCCTGACTAGATAAACACAAACTCCTAATACTAAAGGCTTAACAGTATTTTTAAAAGTGCTCATATTTAAACATGAAAATACCTATCTCAATATCTAATGTTTTATACAAGATGTCCAACTTTAACAAAAAATTGGGCTTACCAAAATTGTGAGAAATGACACATTTCCAAAATACTAAGCAATCTCAGGGCAAGATTCTTAACTGACACAGACGTCAGCAGTACCACAGTTAATTTGAAATAACTATGGTTAATGTATTAAAGGATTTAATGACAAATGTAGACAACACGCACGATCAGATAGGTGATTTCAGCAGAGAGACTGAAACTGTAAGAAATAATCAAAGGGAAACGCTAGAATTAAAAACAAAGCAAAACACACAAAAATTAAAAAAACAAAACAGTAACACAAATTAAGTATTCCTTCAATGGGCTTACAAAAAGACTTGACACAGCTAAGATAAGAGTCAATAACCTTGAATGTATGTTAAAGAAACTACACAACCTGAATAATGGAGAAAAAAATGACACAAACAAATGACAAAAAAACAACAACAAGAAGAAAGAATCCTCGAGCTATGGAACAATATCAAACAGTGTGACATATATGTGACAGAATTCTCAGAAGAGGAGGAACAGGATGGGGCAGAAGTAATATTTGAAAACATAATGGCTGAGAATTTTCAAAAATTAATGATAAATACCAAATTACAGCTCAAAGAAGCTTAGAGAACACCAAACAGAACACAAAAACACAAACAAAAAGATGCATATAATATTCAAATCACTGAAAAATGAAGGCAAAGAGAAAATCTGGACGTTAATCAGGAAAAAGAAACGGCGCCTTGCCTCTAGAGGGACAAGGATAAAATCATAGCAGGACTCATTGTAAACTATTCAAGCAAAAATAATAGTGTCGTCATTAGAATGTTGAAAAAATCTACCAATCCAGAACTGGCAACCAGCGAAAGAGAAAGATAAGCAAATGTATGCCAGAGTAAACAGAGGGAAAGAAATAAGAAAGATAAAAGCAGAAATCAGTAAAATCAAAAACAGAAAAATACCACAGAAAAAACTACTACAGAAAAAGAAATCAAACCAGAAGCTGGTCCTTTAAAAAGACTGATGAAATAGTTAAATCTGTAGTCAGAGTGACCAAAAAGAAAAAGAAAAGACACAACCAACATCAGGAGTTATTGAGGACACACCATATAGGTCCTGAATATATTAACCAGATAATAAGAAAATATCACAAGCTACTTTATGCACATAAATTCAAGTTGAAAAAACTCTAAGTTGGACTAATTCCTTGAAAGACACAAAGTACAAAATCTCACAAAATGGTGAGAAGGGAAAATCCTATTCCTATCTCATTCAGATTGTATCTGTGATCTCTGAAGCCAGACATTAAAGGCACATGACTTCAGGAAGTACCTTATTCTCTCAATGCCACTGTGTCCCACATATAAAATGGAGAAAATGGCTGCACTGACTGCAAAAGGCTGGTGTAAAAATTAAATGATTACTATGTGTAAATTGCTTAGAACTGTATCTGATACAAATATTATAGAAGTATTTATTTTTATAAAATGAAAACACTAAAATATACTCTTGCAAAGTACATGTATGCATATACATGTACTCATATACATTTGGGTATTTGAAAATGCATAAATAAAAGCCAGGAAATAATATTGTAAAAGTTCAGGATAGTGTTTAATTGCTACACGGGTTGGAAAAGAAGAATGGGATTTTTAAACCAGTTATTAAGAGATTCAACAGTCTCGGGAACAGTACATCTTGACTGGTACAGCCGGTTCAGGGACGTTTGTTTTATTGTACTTCGTGACTTACATGTATCTTATACATCTTACATATATCAGATGACTCATCATAAAAACATTAAGGTAGAAAAAAATATACTCTCTGATTTCATTTAAAAAATGTAATAATCAAGTATATGGTGATGGAAGGAGAACTGACTCTGGTTGGTGAACACAAAATGTGATTTATAGATGATGTAATACAGAATTGTACAGCTGAAATCTATGTAACTTTACTAACACTTGTCACCTCAATAAACTTTAATTAATAATAAAATAAATAAGTAAAAATAAAATAAAAACACTCCACATTAAAAAAAAATGTAATAAGGTTATAATTACAGAGCAAGCCCAACGTATGGGTGTGTATGTGCTTATATATGTGTCTGCATGAACATCTGGGAAAGTGAGAAAGTCCACACACCAAAAAGAGTTACTTCATCAGAATGGCATTAGGGTTGGAGTGAGAGGTCCACGTCTTCTTGTAATAAATACATTAGCTTTGAAAACGCAAGTCACTGAGAGGGAGGCGGGCACACACAGAGAGAAGGGGTAGGGAGGCAGAGGGAGAGAGATTAAAGCTAAGACTTGTCCCCCGCACTTTGGCACCCATCTAAATAATCTGAGTATTTCTCTTCACAGAAATGTTCAAGTGATTACATAATTACACGATTTCTTTGGCTCAATTTTAGGGTAACTACCTTTGGAGTACTCATAAAAGGATAACTACAGTGTAGTTTAGTCCAAAAGCATTCTGTTTTTCAAGCTCTAAGAAAATTAGATCACAGCTTTCAGTTATTTCTGAAATAATAGTGATTGCACTGAAAACTAAAATATAATCATGATGTCAGAATAACTGAATTTCCTGAGAATAGTTGTTATAAATATAAAATATAGAAACTATTATATTAATGTGATTGTACCCTTATCTAGAAATAACTGCATTTCAGAACATCTATTTTCCATGATTAAGGTGAATAAAATATGGCTTCGAGTTAAAGCGTTCAAAATTAAATTATAACCTTTACTTTGCAATACAAACTGCAAGACTAGGGATGGCATCATCGAGAAAAATGTGATTTTTCAGATTTTAATTTACAAATCAATGGAGTAAAAAATTATAATACAGCAAATCAATACTTGAATGCTTCTATTTTGGAACTTGCGGTTTCAATATAAAATGTAAAACGTATTTAATATGCATGTTTGCAGTACATTATGTGCTACCATCAGAGAGCAAATGAAACAAAATCTGATTTTACTTTCAGTATTGGTCCTTTTACAGCTGGCCCATTTCCTTGACTATCTTCACTGTCCAACCTCTCAGGATTCCTGTGGCCTCTGCTCATGCCTTCCTACAACATTACATGGTCAGACAGAGGGTTTGTCTGAACTTTGTGCCCCCCCCACAAAGCCAGGGACAGTGGTACCCACCAAGCAGTCACTCACTAAGAGCTGAATCAACTTTGAAGAACCACCCATAACTTATGAGTAGAGTAACTTTAAACCTTGAGCTATTTTAGAATCAACATAGACATTATACTAAGGTACAGCTGAGATCATTCAACTACATAAAATATAAATGAAAACATATTACAAAATAAATATTTCCCATAAATGTTTCCTTAGCAAGTCTTTGTAGAAATATATTGCTTTCCTCCATCCAAGGTAACAAAATAAACCTGTAGGCTTTCATCCACAGGCACTATCTCAAAATACCAATAAGGAAAATATGGAAGAAAGAAAACATGGTTAATAGAGCAATAAAGAAAAACTTCCTCAGAAGGTATGTGAAACTGATTAGATGCTTCATTGAACAGACCTTTAATATGAAAATTCATTAATCTGAATTTTTAGCAAGACTGAAAACCAAACAGCTAAGCAAGCTAATCTATATTTTTTAAACTACACTGCAAAAACAAATCAGCTTTTAGCAAGTGAAAAATTAGAGTAAAAATAAGATAGGCATTTTAAAATAACAAAATAAGAATTGGAATGGAGAAAAAGTTGATTAAATCAGTCACACCAATAGTAATCACTATGTGGAAAAAAGTACCTGCATGAGAATAAGATCTTGCTTCCCCCAAATTTGAAAAATGTAAGGCTACCATTCAGATGTACCTCCAGCTCAGGTCTCCTCTGGATGAATATCTGAGTGCTCAGTCCCTCTTTTTAAAGCACAGAATCAGTCATATACTAACACACAGCCACTGTCAAACCATGCAGTATATTTAAAAGCATGTTTTTGATACTAAAATATTTAATGGTAAGGTTAGTCATTTTTTAAAAAAATTGGTAGTAATATTTAAGATAAATTCAAATACAATCTATATTGTCAGGAGTTTGGTCAAAAAGAAATGTAACATCAAAAATATAAAATTGTAACTACTCATAAAGTCTCAAATTATCCCTGTGTGAGGAAGCATAAAACGAAACCATATTTATAAATCTATAGCTCAAGGTATTCATTTGTATTTTTAACAAAAGCCAGAATCACATTTTCTTCTTTATATATACTTTTCTAACAAAAGTGTCACTGAGGTAACCAAAATGATTTTCTGAACTTAAAAAAAAAGTAACCCCGTTTTGAATATACGTGCTTAAAGAACTCTCCAAACAGTTCAGTTATTTCTCTATTTCAAATTAAATCTGTGAAGAGATGGTCACACCATCTACACTGTTAGACACAACTCCAAAAGGAAATCAAAGTGAGAAAATGGATAAATGAGACGAAATACAAACATCCCTTTCGTTCTCAGTGGACTTCAGGTACAGCAATTTAATTATGATAACAAACAAAAACCTACCTGCAGTGATTCTTCCTTTTGGCCCGTACCATTGGAATGACGGGTCTATCAGTTCTGAGTTTCGCAGCCGCTGGGTTACACATAACACATGCGGACTCTTTTGATGGAGCAGAACATATACTTTCACTGGAAATACAATGTTAAAAGGTTCCAGTAATACTTCATGTGCTTACATGCTCTGCAGTGCCTTACGCTGTTGCAGTTTGGATTACATGTTTTCATAAGTTTTCTTTGGACCATTGCTATTGCGTGATAAGAACTAAATTTCATTTTACTCTATGTAACTAATATGCAAAAATATACACATGTATTTTGTGTTTGTGTGTGTGTGTGTGTCTCAGTCTGAACGTAATACATTGATCTTTTTTATTCAGAGTTCACATGTACTAATTTATTTTATTCTCAGAATATTATTTTAAATACAAAGTATTAAGATAATTCTATATCTGTACTTTATCTATTTGTAAAGACACACACCTGAAAGGAACTAAGATAAATTTGTTTAAAGGAATAGGACATTATTCTCAATGATGTAACACAATGTATTGAATTAAAAAATTATAATATGATTAAAAAGTCAACAAATATGTACTTTGATTGATTTAATTATTAAGCATTTCCCCACTTTGCTTTAAAATTTAAAGAATCTTCATCATTAAGCAAGCAAAAATCATATTCTTGAGGAGATACAAAAGGAACACAGTAAAGATTCAATTGTCTTGAATTTACTCATAAGCAAGCTTTTAGAAAAGGTTCCAACAACTCCTCAGGACTTGGATGCCAACTCTTCACTGCTTCACCACATACAAAGATTTTGTGATCTAGTAAAACAAAAACTGCTTTTGAGGATCAAAATTCTTCTTAACGTTAAGGAGGCTGTAATGTTTCCCCATACGGCATGATGTTTACTGAATGCAGCTTTTAGATAGGCAGCCTTCCTTAGGTTAAGAAAATACCTCTATTTTTAGTCATTTGTTCTTATCAAAAATTGCTGTTGAATTTTAACACGTTTTTTTCTACATTGATGGATGTGATCACTTTTTTTTCATGAATATTGTATGAAATGTTTGATATTCCTAGATTGCTTTTCTGAAAATCCTAATTGATCATGCGCTTCAATACTGTGGGATTCGATTTTCAACTACTTTTCTTGGGATACTTGCATCTATATTACATGTAATATATATGGTGCATAATTTCCCTATACTACCCTTTGTCCTTTTCCAGTGTATCAGTTATTATTTATCATTTAGTATTATTAAGTTAGGCATCTAAAGCTATAATAACCACATAAAATGAATTGTGCAGATTTCTTTTATAAATTTTCTCTGTCAGAATATGTAAAGTGTTTTTGTCCTGGAAAAATGAAAATGATGTCTCTTCAAATAGAGACTATCAGTAAGAAGATAGAAATTATAAAGAAAAACCAAAAAAATATATATATGAATTAAAAGGTACAAATGGATTGGAAAATTCACTATAAAGAATCAATACCCGATCCAAGCAGGCAGAACAAAGAATCAGAGAACTTGAAAATAGAATAATTTGGCAATATCCAATTTAACAAACAGGAAAAAAAAAAAAGAATAAAGATAAATGAACAGTACTCACAGACTTGTGGGAAACCATCAAGCATGCCAGTATACGAGATCAGACAATTAAGTTTGCGAACTGAACCGAGAAAAAGTGCTAATACCTCATTGCTGAATATCACTATGGTCACCTTTGAAGTACTCCCCTTAGGAAGCTATGCACTGATGCCAGCACCTAGTCCACCCTTCAAAGCAATTTTGGAACTCTTTTCCTGGAATAGCCATCAGAGCTGTCATCGTATTACCCTTGATGTCCTGAATGGCATCAAAATATCTTCCTTTCAGTATTTCCTTTATCTTTGGGTTTCAGAAAGAAGTCATTGGGGGCCAGATCAAGTGATTATGGAGGGTGTTCCGATAAACTTATTTGTTTAGTGGCTAAAAACTCCCTCACAGACAGTGCTGTGTGAGCTGGTGCATTGTTGTGATGCAAGAGCCATGAATTGCTGGCGAAAAGTTCAGGTCATCTAGATTTTTTCATGCAGCTTTTTCAGCACTTCCAAATAGTAAACTTGGTTAACTGTTTGTCGAGTTGGTACAAATTCATAATGCATAATCCCTCTGATATCCAAAAAAAAGTTAGCAACATTTTTGCAACAAGTTCGCAAACTTAATTGTCTGACCCTGTGTGTGTGTGTGTGTGTGTGTGTGTGTACTCTTACTTTCAAGATTCTGCCTGTTTTTTGGATTTTGACAGTTAATTATGATGTGTCTAGGTGTGTTATCTCTTTGAATTTACCCTAGTTTGAATTTGTTAAGCATTTTCAATGAGTAGATTCATGTTTTTGTCAATTTGGGGAAGTTTTTCCATTATTACTTCAAATATTCTTTATATATATATATATATATATATATATATATATATATATACACACACACACATATATATAATATAAATATTATATATAATATATATATAAAATAAGTATATATATAAATATTATATATACATATATATAAAATAAGTCCCATTTAAAACTGGAGAGGAGGGGATTTAAAGGAGGAATTTTAAGGCATATGAATTTGCCTGAATCAATAAAAAGTATACAAAAAACTTTGTACTTGCTGTCTCATGTGACTACTGCAAAATCTTATGAATTCAAAATCTTTACAATATATAGCTCTCATGTGAAAAAATTTTAGCATATTCAAACTGCATACATTTAATAATATGGTAATTATTACATAATAACAAAGAAACATTATAGGTAACTTTAACTAAATAACTTAGAAATAACTAGTTTTTGCATACTTAAGCAACTACAGAATTAGACTTGGATGAATCTAACTATATGGAAACAACCTTAACCCACTCATGGAGGGAAAGGAGCCGTAGGAGGCTAGTGTAACTGGAGGACATCAGCCTTTTGAACAAGATTGATAACATTTAAACAAATGCTAATTGCTTTCTTAAAATTACTGAAAATCTATTTATTAATACCTGGATAATCTGATGACCCCACTATTTTCAGCGAATCTTGGGTCAAGCGAAAACCTCTTGGTAATCGAATAAAATATCCAGCTATCAAAGATAAAAAGAAAAGAAATGAGCAACAATCTGCTTCATGAGAAATTCCAAGATATTCAAGTAGTGCAGTGTCATAGAATCTGGATCTTGGTTTAAGGAGTGAGCCTTAATCACTCTCCGCCAACACCTGGCATCCCTGTTCCAACTCTACTCCCCTTATATGCGCCAGTGAGATTAATCTATCCAGTGCTCCCCCCATCTATCTTGCCTCCGGCTTTTTCTGCATCCACTTAGAATACTCTCTTCATCTGTAAAAGTCAAAACGCACGACCCTTCAAGACTTAGATCACAAGCCCCTCCTCCTTCAAACCCTGCGTTTATCCTTATCATTTCTTGCCCTTCTATAATACATCACCGGCACCTTCCTTATAACCCCCCCTCTGCATTTATCATAGTTCTTTATGCGCAGGTACCATTTTCCTTATTCAATTATACGCTCCATTGCTAGTAGGGTCAGTGTTTATATCAACACACCAAGAATCAGCACCAAGTACTATCTCTTGCACATAGTAAATATTAAATGATTGTTAAATATGACATAACTGATATTCTTCCCTCATTGTTGACTGAGCAAATGTGATGGACATAACAGCGTGTGCAGAACACATGGAAGGAGTAGTACAAAAAAGGCAATAAAGCATCTACCCTAAATCACCTTTAACAGGGAGTAAAGCGCAAAATGGAGGGCATTCACCGTGAGACCTGAGTTTAAATCCTAACTGCCACTTTGCGGTGTTAGGAAAGTCACTTTAAATTCTAGGAGTTGCAGTTTTCTCACCTCCATCAATTCCAGACTGAAGGGAGTTGGTACTAAATGGAACATTGTGTAAAGTATAAAGAGATATCAGTCTTGACTATTCACAGCCTACAGGTTAAGATAATCCCCGCTTATTCTATTCCTTACATCCTCAGGTCTGCTCTTGTTATTGGATCAAGAGCTGGCGCCCCCACCCTGTCGCATTTAGTATCAAGCAGCATCTTCCCCTACACGGCTCTTCCCCGCTCATCCGAGAATGACGACCTTGGCACCCCTGACCTGAGTGCATCCTGTGACCTTCACGCTGTGTCCTTCCCCTCCTCATCCTGTGCCCACCCCCACCGCCCTTCCACGGTACGTTCCTGGAGGGCTTCTTTCCCAATGTGCCCGTATTTGACCGTATCGGACACATCTCTTTTTGGGTTTATATGATTCAGTTCTTGGAGAAACTTTTTTTTTTTTTTGTAAAGCCTAACATCTGCACACAAAACAGTGCAGCCAAAACCTTTCTAGTTAAAGGAGATCAATTCAATTAAAGCGTCACTTCCGTGTTTGTCCATCAGCATCTTAAATACATTTTGAAAACAGGATGGACAAGTGTTTCGGTTGCCTGGATGCAAAGGAGGAAACGAACGGGGGCAGCAAAACGTCAGAACTTGAGACGCGCTGTACTTAGAGGTGAAGCCAACAGGTGGCGCTGCAGGATCGCGGACGATTCCACACAACGGGACGCCCGCTCCTGAAACGCAGGGTCACAGTGCGGACAGCGCGTCACGCAAAGCGGCAACGACTCCCGGCCCGACCGGGGCGCCTACTGGCCGCCAACGGAGCTTGGACTTGAACCGTGGGCGCTGCGATGGCCTCGTCCGTCCCCACGTTACTCATGGCCCCGCCACGTGCGTCCCCGTGTGAACGCAGGCGCCTCCGCGCGGCTTCCCTGAAAATGAACCCCTGCGGCCAGTACCAGGCGGACGAGCGTCTGGGACCGGCAGGCGCACGTGACGCACAAACAGCCAATCTCAGGAGCCGGCGCCGCCGCCTCACCTGCCGGGGACGCCGGCCCCACGAAGGCGGACAGCAGCAGGACGACCGCGGCCCGGGAGAGCGGGGAGCCCGCGGCCCGGCCCCGCCGTGCGCGGCCTGGGGTCGACGCCTCCATCCACACGCCGCCGCCACCGCCGCGCGTAGGCCCCGAAGGTCGTTAGGCAGCGCGCGCCACCTGCCCGCCGGAAGTTGGCGGGGCCGACCCGGAAGGGCGGCCGGAAGGAGGGGCCGCCACTTCCGCCAGGTGTGGGCGGGGCGTGTGGGCGGGGCGGCGGCCCCGTCACGTGCAGGTGAGGCCGCCCACGCGGGGCAGTGTCGCCCGCCCGGTGCAGCGGTGCGGGCCGGGGACTCCTGGGGCGCGTACGTGGCCCGTGGGAGACTGTGCGGCTGGGAACAGTCGCGCGCCTGCAGCCGGCGTGCGCGCGGCGCTGGGCTCGGGAAGCCGGCTTGGGGCCGCCCTGAACGGCGGGCAGCGAGGCCTGAGTTAGCGCGCGGCCGGCGCTCACGGGACCGCGTGCGTCTCCCATGGCAGCCACTGGTGCTCGGTGGGTGGATGCAGCTTAATTGGGGAATAGGTGCGATGCACACCCGCTCAGGTTGAAAGTAGGGTCTTTAACCCCCGTGGGAAGCTTCGCGGAAAGAACAGGGGAAACAGCCCGAGATAAAATTGGTTTCCATGCAACACTCAGCCCGGAAGATAGTCTTTTATCGCCTCGCTTCAGAAACATATGTAAAACCGCCCATCAGCTCATGAGGACCTTTCTATAGCCAGACGTGTTTAAAAAGAATCATGTCGCTGCTTTTCTGCGGCTGGAAGGGTTTTTTTAACTGGAACAGCTACAACAGAACTAAATCTTATATAGTTGGTGCAAATGCGTAGAAGAATGACGTTTTCAGCAACTGAAGTCAAAACTGCCTAATAAAGAAGTGTATTGTCTCCTTTAACAGGAAGAAATGAGTGACCCAGTGAGGTACAGGTCTAGCTGTTGCTAAGCAACAAGGACTCTGTTTTGTTTTGTTTTTTCTGTCCTGGTGTGTTACTGCCTTATACTTCTTTTGGTGGAGAAAAAATACTTGGGGGAAAAAAAAAAGAACACTGGACATTTAGAGGGCCATATCGATAACCTTATGCTTAATTAACCAATGCTCAACTATAGGACATAAGAGTTTTGTAGTTAAAGAGAAGAGTCAGCAGAAACAGTCATCCAATTCTAAAGAGAAAGGCTATGGATATGGATTCACCTGGAAAGATAAGTATCTCTGAACGGTCCATTCTTTCAAGAACAAAGGCTGTTGAGAATATAGATTATCCACACTACTGTTATCTCTTAAGAAAAATGAACATGCCTTTTGTGAAAGGAGTTGAGGACAGACATGACTATGGCAGAGTTGAAAAGAAATGCAACCCTACTTTTCTTAAATTTCACCCTTACCCCCCTTCGGCCTTGCCCGACTATCATTTACACTACCCGTATCCCCCACCGTATGGGCCCGATTATCCATTATTTCCACTTCGTGATGATGTGCCCTTAGGTGATCCCTGTTCAGGGTTTGTGAGTCCTGGTGGTGATGCTGATTTAAAGCCTGGCGTTGGCAGAACAATACCAAGCCTGGTGGATTATAGTGATGTGAAACCTCAACATCGAGTTCCTAGGCCAGACACAGGATTTCAAACGACACTAAAAAGGCAAAAAGTATTATTAGAAGAACTAAAACAAGACAGGAAATGGAATTCCAGGGCAATACCAGACATTTCGATCAGAGCAAGACTTGGAGGTAAATAAAGTAGCATGGGCTTTATAATATTTAAATATTCAATTGGTAACTTGGGGCTGTAGTGTTCAATTTTCATATGCTGATGTCTAGTTTTATTTCCATTTTATCTATTTCCAGTTTCATTCCATCTGATCAGAGTATGTGTTATTTCAGTCCTTTAAACTTTACTAAGTTGTTTTGTGCCCTATAATATAACCTATTCTAGAGATTGTTCCATGTGCATTGGAGGAAAAAATGTGTATTTTACTTGGGTATTCTGTTGGGTGGAGTGGTCTGTATATATCCTTTAGGTCAAATTGCTGTTGTTGAAGTGCGCTATTTTCATATCAATCTTTGTCAGGTTGTTTAATCCATTATTTTAAATAAAGTATTGAAAGTCTCCTACTGTAATTATAAATCTGGTTATTCTCTCTTCAGTTTTGACAGTATTTCCATCATATATTTTGAAGTTCTGATGTTTGATGATTATAAATAAAATAAAACAGAACAGAAAAACATCAGAAAAAAATCAACTAAACCTACAGTTGTTTTTTTAAAATATCAAATAAAATTGACCTACCTATAGCCATATTGAGGAAGAAAACTCAGGAAACCACTAACAAAGGGTATTATAAATGTTTAAGAAAACCTATCTCTAACCATTAGAGGACAGAAAACACATGAATAAGAAAACATGATCTACAGAATGACTAGTCTTTGAATATTTTTTCTATAACGTGGCTTTTTCTTTCTTTAAAAAGCACCATATTATGGACATTTTTTATAATAAAAATAGGGCCTTTGGGAAAATGATGTTCATGGCAGGCCCTTGAAAACTCATATAATTTCATGGTTACATACAAAAATCCACTCACAGTAAAAATGGGATCAAAGTTTTAAGCATGTTAAATCTCTAATAAGTAAGGAAATATTATACTACAGTGTTTTCCTTGACAGAAGGCTTGATATTTGTTCGGTGGCATGGAAATGATGAAGTAAGATTGTGAGTTATGAAGAAGAGTTGTTTAATAGCTGGTCCCAAAAGGGGCCCTCTGCAATTCATCCCTCTCTGAGTGTGCCTGCCACTCCTCCTACCAAGATAGGAGATCTATTTCCTTCTCATATTGATTCTGGCTTGGACGTATGGCCAGTAAGATATTAGCAAGCATGAAGCAATGGCGGCTTAGTAGGGAATGGCACATTGGGATCTGTTCCCTTGGGATTCTTCCTCTGCAATCTCAGTCACTGTTCGTGAAAGACCCAACCTCAGGCCCATAAGAAAAAACAACAACATACACACGTACTGGGTAGTAGGCCCAGCTGAACTCCCAGCTAATAGTCAACCCTAACTGGGCAGACATGTGAGTGAGGTCACTTTGGACCTTTTTTCCTATCTAGCTATGCCACATGACGTGGAACACCCCAGCTAGATATTGAGTCCTGGGAGATGATAAATCGTTGTTTAAGATACTAGGTTTGGGTGTTGCTTGTTTTGCAGCAGTACAACAAGGTAAAGGCAAGGCCATCATCACAGTTAGGTGTAAATGTGGTGACCCTGAGTTATATAGCTGTAATTCATTGTCCCGTTTCCTTTCTTCTACTCTGGCTTAAAATCAAAATTTAAGTTTTGTTGTTTTCATACGTTCCTCTTTTTTTCAAAGCAGCTGCTAGAATGTTTTCAAATCAGATGGCTACCACAAAGTGCCATGCTGCTGCTATTGGCATGATGCTCTTCTGGAGGGTTTCCTGTGTCCAGCTGTGTCACAATACAGAATTATTCTTATTCTAAGAACCAAGATGAGCACGGGCTTCAGCACTCGCTCCCTCACTTTTCCTTGACCTTTCACCTCTGCCTCTGAATTGATTTTTTCTTGCTGCTATAACAAAATGCCACAAACTTAGCAGCTTAAAACATAACCCATATATTAGCTCACAGTTTTGTGGGTCAGAAGTGAGGGTCTCAACTGTGTTTTTTTATTCAGGATCTAACAACGCCAAAATCAAGGTGTGCTTTTGGCTCTTATCTGGAGGGTCTGCAGAAAAATCTACTTCTGGGCTCCTTCAGGTTGTGCAGAATCCAGTTCCTTGAATCTGAGGTGCCAATTTCCTTGCTCTATGACAGCCATGGACACTCGACTTCTAAGGATGACGCAGGCCCCTTCTCACATAGCCTCCTTATCTTCAAAGTTACCAAGAGAGTGCAGAGGCCTTCTCACTCCCTAATCTCTCTGACTTCCTCTTCTAAATCCACAGAATTCTCTACTTCCCCATCCCTCCCTTGCCAGTCCCCTTTGCAGATCCTGTCATGAATTTCTTGGTCAAATATTAACTGAATCACCATCAGTGTAATGAAAATGATATTGCTACATTGCTAGTACAGATACTAATAATGTTACAACCACTAATTGATAATAAATGTCTAATAAACATGTCAGGCACTTAAGCTATATGTCAGAAACTTTACCAAGTTCTTCAAATACTTTAATTGTTGTTTTCACAACTCTGACAACAATCGTTAGAGGGAGGAAAATGAGGCTCGGAGGAGTCAAGTATCCCACGAGGTCACACTGGCACCTGAATCAGAAGCCCTGAGATCTGCCGGAGTCTGATACGGAGCTCCACCAGATTGGTATCCACCGTGACCACGGTGCTTCTGTTATCCCAAAGCCCTCCCACAATCCCTCTCACCTGTGCCTCCATATCTCTGCACTGTCCACCTAACTCCTGAATTTTGCCAATTTATGGGGCAAAGCTAAGTAGAAAACCAAATTAGAAGCCCTCATGGGGTGGGAGAAAGTATCTCTTACAGAAACTACCAGAGGTATGACCACTATTTTCACCTCCACACGTTCCCTGTCCAAACCAGAGTAATTTGCCAAAGTTATGCAACGCTGATTAAAGCTTTGCAAGGGCAATCTATCTGGAGTTTAAGTCCAAGGCCTTCGCTTCCTGCCTCCAGCTTACCGCTCTTGTTCATTTTCCACCATTTCCTGGTGGCCATTTTACGATGCAGCTATACCCAACTTTTGCCATTTCTTATTAAAGTTGTGATGCTCTCCCAGGGCAGGTTGTGCTGTTTCCCCACCTGGAATGACTGTCCTTCCTCTCCTTCCACTTTGTTACCGAGTCCTACTCAATTGTCAAGATTAGATCAGGTGTTATATTTGGGAAGATGTTCCTAATTTCCCACAGTCGCGCTGAATTAGATTTTCCTCCTCTGCACCCCCACAACACTCAGAGCTCAGCTCTTATTACAGTCACTGCATTATATTGAAATTACCTACTTATATGTCTGCCTTGCCTGTTTGTTCATGAACACCTCAAAAACAGGAACCCCATTTTTCATCTTTATATATTCTTCTCCTTCCATGTATGGTGCAGTAAATGTTTGTTGAAGGTAGCCTTTGTATTTGATAGTCTCCTAATTCATCATTAGATAAATTATCTACATAGTAACCAGACTCCTTTGGTCCCCACTGTCCCCAGCATGTCTATACACACAAACACAGATCCATCGTACCCAACAGGTCTCTTCCTATAATGAGTAATAAATAACAAATAATTCTACCCTATCATGATAATCATGACATGTAAATTCCAGAGCTGTTCTGTTCTCACAGATGAGAAAAATTGTTAGAATTGGACAATTGACACTACACATTTTAGCTTTCTAATAGGAACTTTTTCTTTTGGAAGAAGAACTGTTTATTGCGTTTCTAACTGAAAGCACCTACATTTTTGTGTTCAGGTTGGACAAGCCCGGTGAAAGTTCCTCCTTTACAGCCTCCCCATGAAGGATGCTTGATAAATCACACGTACACATTTGATGAGGAAGCAACGTGTACAGTAAGGTTTTCATGACTGGGTGGTGTAATACAATGTTTGTAATTAATTTATGTCATTGTGAATTTGATATGTTGAGCCTTGTACAAATAGCTGCCATGTATAAAATACGTCTTACGTGCCAGGCACTGTGCAGACTTCACCGTCACCATCATTATCTTGTCATCCCTACAACTATACTCCGGGGGGTGACCGAGTAGTAGACGCTGGTGGCGCCCAACCCAGACCCCCATTACTGGCAAGTGCACCCCCTCCATTAGCAGTGAGTGACGGCCGATATGGCTGACAGCCACCAGCCCGGAGGACTGCGCCCTCCTATACTGTCTCCTGGATGTTGGTCAATGACTGACTGACTGACTTGAGAGAACCAAGGCCGGTCTCCAGCTGAGACCACGTTCTTACCAGCATCTATTCCTCATCCTTCCCTGCTCTTCACCTAGAACAACCCCACAATATATTACTTGACCAAAAATCCTGTTTCAGTCCCTGTTCTGGACAAGATAGTATTGTTATCCCCATTTTATTTGAGAAAACTGAAGCCCGGTGATGTTAAGTTACTGACTTTTGACCACATAGATATGAAACCAAAATTTAAACTTAGATACCTTTCTGAATTTAAGGTTTATATTATTAATCATTTTCCTATGTGTATTTTATAGTTTCTAAACCCTAGATATTTAAATTACTTGAAGACGTCCCAAAGGATTCACAGATATGAAAAGAGTATTTTAAAACAGCTTCACACACCATAAAATTCACGGTTAAAGTGAATGTGTTTATGGTTTTTAGGATAATCATAATATTATTTATGCCTCCTAGGATGACGGAAAACCGCTTTTACAACCAAACAAGAAATATAATGCTAAGGACTCATTTTATAAATCCTCTACACAAAAGTAAGCATTTTTCCCAATGGAATTTTGATTTTGAAATATATTTATTTTATCTTTCATAATACATCCCCTTTGTATTTACATTATCCTGGATCCTATGGGAAATTCAGAGAACATCAGATACAGGCATTTAGTTACTCATGTTGATTACTAAAATAAATAGGTCATATATTTGACCCCCTTTATCCTCAATTGACTTTGGGTGGTGAACACACAATACAATACATACCGTGTTTCCCCAAAAATAAGACCTAACCGGACAATCCCTTTTGCCATATAAAGTTGCCATACAAAGTATCACGGGAGTGATAACCCATCCCATCCACTTGCTCTGGCCACACCTGAGGGGTGGGAATTATCTATGGCATGTACACCGGGGGCAGGAATCTCGGGGGACATCTCAGAATTCTGCCTACCACAACGAATGATATTGCTGTGAACTGCACCAATTGAATATGTATTTTTCATAAAATGTGGTCATTTAATAATTTCATAGAGCTTACGAACATGTTCCTTGGGACAAGATGCTACCGCCAAAACCCTATCCAGAAGAAACCACCATGGAAAAAGCTGCCGACCTCGTCTCACAGTGTTTTACGCTGAAAAGATATGAAAGGGTCCCGACAATAACTCAGGTCAGAGAATACCCTGGAAAACAACATATTTATTACTGAACTTTAAAACTTTAAGTCACAATAATACTTATTTTGTGGTTAAGAATTATGGAAAGAATGTACATTTACAGAATTGAAAATACCATAATCATAAAAGTCATCAGTGACCTCAAATACTTTAATATTATCCATATTAAAATTTTAAAAAATTATTTAAGACTACCTCTTTCTCAAAGGTCATTTGCACTGACTGTTTATTTTTAAAAATTGCAAACGAAGGAGTAAATAATGAAGAAGACACAGATAACTGATTACTATCCCACCACAGAACCTGCGCTGAAACAGGTTTCGAAATTGAATCTAGAACCTAACCTCTGTGCTTTGGAGACAGAGTGGGAGAATCCATGAATCGCAGAGCTCTTCCTATGTAGTAAACGAAGCATTCCTAGTTGTCCATGGAGAGGCCCAATCTTCTCATTTCTAAACATCAGGAATTTGTCACCTGGATTACCGTGTCCACGCAACCCAGGGTGCTTTTCCTAAAGTGTGCATCTCTCCATGTCCCTCTGCTGATGAAACCCAGCACTTTCTATAAAGCAGAACCTACACCCCCGACTTGTGGCATCCCCAATTTTCCATCCCTGCCCCGCCCTGAGCCTTCCTGCTGCTCTTCCACCCCCCGACCCCCCCAGCTCCCCCCCCACCCCGACCCCCCCCCCACATCCCCCACCCCCACCCCACTGCATCCCAGCACAGTGTGTGCTGGGCTTGTCCGATGCCCTCAGGCCGGGTCTTTCGCAAATACTGTTGCACTGCCCTCCTCACTGCTTTTTCCAGGCTGAGTCCCAAGAATCCTTCAGCTCTTATCCTAGGTGTCTCTTTGATCCCTCACACTCACTGACCGTGCTTGCAACGCTACTCCTACCGATGCGATGCCCTCATCCTTTTCTGCCATGTCTCATTTCTTAGAAACCTGACGAGCTCTGGGACTGCTAGTCATGGTGAGGTTTCATTTACTTTATAAAATCCATAGGGCTGAGAAGGAAATCAGTTACACTGAAATACAGTTATAAGCATGGACCCATAGAGGTTCATGAATCACAGCTTAAGAAGCCAACATTGTCTTGAAAACTTCTTTAGCTTTTACAGAGAAAAGTGGTAATAAGAGGAAAAACAGTTTCAATATAAAGTCTCATTATGGGATTTTCACATAGAAATTAAAATCAATTAAAGGATAAAAAACATGCCTGGATTCTTATAACTATTTTTTTAAGGATCTCTCAACTACCTGAAAGTATTATATCTTGCAAAAATTGGTCATTTTATTAAATATTCTTTGGTGTGAAAAGATACAAGTATCCAGAGTCCTTCCAGGCAAGGTGAGGCTCAAAGCTCTGGACCTGGGCTGGGCTGGAGGCGGGACTAGCCTGGGGCTGCAAAGGGTGGGCGGATGTGGATCCAACTGACCACAGCCTCTGGGACGAAAACCAAAATCAGACCTTTCACGAGGGCTGCTTTCTGAAGGAGGTGGGTAGTGAGGCAGATTCCAGCTATGAGAAAGCAAACTGAGATCCAGGGTCTGAAAGCAGAGCAGAGGCCAGGGGAGCTCCAGAGCAAAACCCAGAGTCACTGTGTGTGTTTGGGGAGTGCTTTTCATGGCCAGCCTGAGGCTTGCCTCTGATGCTGAGAGCACTGTTAAGAGTGCTGGAGCTTATATACTAGAAATTACAGTAATTGGTGCTTATATACTAGAACTTACAGTAACTTGTTCATTAAATATCTGTCATTCATTTTGATGATTTTAGATGGTTGGTGGACTCTGGGACAGATTTCAAACAAGATCTTTCTTGGCACCGGTCAAACCAATTAATTTGTAAGTTTTATCTCCTAATGTTCTCATCACTAGATTTTCCACTATCACATGCTTATCGTTAATAATCCAATGATGTAGCCCATGGTGGAAGAGAGGGGTGAAGGGGACATCCTCCAGAGAGCATCTTGTACATTTAATTTTATATTTACCTAATCCACAATTAATTGCAAAATAGAGGAAATATTTAGCCTTAGTCAGCAAAATTAATGAGAGTTTTGGATAAATTTCAGCTAGTGAAAAACAGTATCATAAATAACATTTTCCAAATCTTTCAAAATTGCACCACTTGAATAAAACTAGTGTAAATTGCTCATTAAAAATAATTGTTTATTATTAGAAGAAAAAAGAATACTGAAATGGAAATATGCAAAATTGTAATCAAGTTTAACTGCTGGATCTGGAATTATAAATGGTGATACTCAGAAAAATATTGGGTCTCGTCAGCAAACTTAGATTTTATTGAGCTAGATTCTAAAAATAATGTGTAAAATTTTTGACAATGATTATTTAAAAGATGGTTTTGCCAAATGTATAAAATACCCCAATATAAACAACAGATTCCAATGTATAAATTGAATGGTAATAATTTTAATAAAATATTAAAACACTCAAAAAACATAAGATCCTTGTAAATACAACAAGCTGAAATTGTTGATAATCCCATTCAAATGTCTTTTAAGAGAATAAAGATATAAATTATTGATACTCTTAATATTCTGTGAGTGCGAATGCCAAACTTTATCAGCATCTTTTTATTTAAATAGCATCTGGTAACATAGCAAACAGCTCACCCAGGTGATAAAGTTTTTTCCAGTTTGCATGGAGCCGTTACATTTATTTTCAGTGGTAAGTCATCTGATGAATGAAAAGCTGTATGTCTAAGTGAGTACAGCCAACAGCCACTTCTCAGGACTCCCGAGGAGCCTGAGGAACTCAAAACGGAGACTCCCTCTATGCAAATGTTCCTCCCAGGAGCCCACACAAAAATGTATATGCAACTGTTTATATCAGCTTTATTCATAATCTCCAAAACCAGGGAACAACCAAGAAGTCTTTCAACCCGTGAATGGAAAAACGTGCACTGGATAAACATACCAGCGTACACCCGTGCAATGGCTACAGCTCAGCAATGGGAAAGAACAAACGCAACACACAACAACGTGGGGGATTCGTAAATGGATTTTGCTCAGTGAAAGCAGTCAGACCCAAAAGGTCACATATTGTATGATTCCATTGTATGATATTCTGGAAAAGGCAAAACCACAGGGGTGGGAATACACCAGTGGCTGCCAGGCGTTGGGACAGAAAGAAGGACTTGAATACAAAGAGCCTATAAGGGGACATTGAGGTGATGGAACTGTTGTACATGAGTCCATGGTGCGGCCATAGGACCCTGCATTTGTCAAACCCGTAGCACTGTACACCATGAAGAAGAAACTTGACTGCATGCAACATGAAAAATAAGTAAACAAATGAATATCAGCATGTCGGGGGAATCCAGGACGAAATGCCAATTGTCACAATGAGTCTGTGTTACAAATAAATGACGTGACTACCCGTAAGTGGATGGGGGGAAAGGAGTGGTCCTAAATAAATTTGGAAATGGTATTTTGACTGAATACTGTAATGCTAAAGACAAAAAGAACTGTATATAAATCCGCATCATACTCTAGATGGTAAATGTGTGCCTCAAAGGAAAATGGTTTGGCAATTCTAAAAGTTATTTCATGTATATACTCGGTTTGAACAAAAAAGTGAGTATTTGGTAGTAATGGGAGGCAGCTTTCACAGGGTCAAAAAAAGAAATAACAAATGAGTAAGGCCAAAAATGAACCCCGGGGTGCCGTATTACATAAGGAGCTAGCCTCTGAGCTCATGTTCAGTACAGACACAGAGCAGATACAAACGTGTCTATAGATATACACAGGTATGTACGTCCATGTACGTCCACTGAGAGGCCCAGGAGAGGGCCAGCCCAGCAGCCACAGCACATCTGGCACTCAGATGTTGACTTTTTTCTCCAAGATAAGAAATTTTGAGATCCTTGGAGAAATGGCTGATTCTAGGGCTGGAGCAGGGAAAACACAAAATAAACCTGGAGCGCCTGGGACTGCTGTCATCGCTGGGGTCTCGGGGAAGCCACTGAACCCTGCAGCACGGCTGCTTCATCTGCATCGTGGACGGGTAGCCTGGATGCCTGCAAGACCCGCTCAAGTGCGGAAAGTCTAAGAAAATGGGAGCGTCAGCTTCGCTGCCTATGGCACGTCTAATCCCTGAGGAAGCATGCAGCCAGAGGGCAATCCATGAGGAGAGGTTTGAGGCAGCGCTAAAAGCATGCGAGTCAACAGACATACGTGTCCGTGTGAGTTTGGGGGCGTTTCTCTCACTTAAAACTACATCTTGAAATCCTTTCTGTTTAAGACTCCAAACTTTCGGAGGCCAATCCCTATGAGATGTCTCTGAAGATTTTGCTGTTGTTATTTTAATAAGAGAAATACTGTAATGACTTGATGTTTATTTAGTTAATGTGAATAACTCAATTGCGCATATTTTTTCTTTTTCTCAGTGTGAGTCCAAGTTCTCGAAGCAAATACATTCCTCTCTACACGTACGTAATGTTTTTTTAATGTTTTGGAAATTACTAGATTGACACCTAAATTGTAGTTTACTTTCAACTCACTCCTGTTTGTAATTCACTTTTTACTACAATTTATGCTTTCTGACAGATTTCTAAAGTTTTCCTAGCACAGTACCCATGGGATGTGAGGATATTCATCAAAGATTTGTTCAAGATTTTAATAAAAGAAAGGGGTGTGGTATTTTTATGTTTTCCCAAACTGGTTATTCTATGAAATAAAATACCTTGCATGCTAATATTAGTTTGGTGCAAAAGTAATTGCAGTTTAAAAGTAATTGCAAAAACCACAATTACTTTTGCACCAACCTAATAGTATAGGGTGTTGCCCACGAGAAAGACTTTTATCTGTGGTGCGGGAAATACGATGCACTCACCAACACTGACGTGCCAGAAATGTAGCCGCCCACGTGTGTCAACTTCAGTGCGGCTTCGGCTTTCCGTGGGGGGCAAAGGAGCGTGGCGTCCACCACTAAAGAGTCTGCTCTGCTTTAGCCCGAAGAAGAACCTTGCGTGCTAGTCCGTTCAGGCAGTGATCACAGCCTGAGCCCCACACTCTGGGCGGCTCATACACAACAGGCGTTTGTTTCTCACAGTTCTGGAGTCTGGCACCAGCATGCTCGGGGAAGGGCCCTCCGCTGCGTCACAGGTTTCTCACTGTATCTTGACATGGTGGAAGGGGTGAGGGAGCCCTGGGGTCCCTTCTGTAAGGGCACTAATCCCATGAACAATGGCTGCTCCCTCATGACCTCCACACCTCCCACCACCTCACACCATCACCTTGGGCATTAGAAGTTCAACATAGGAATTTTGGGGGATCACAAACACTATGATCATAGCCTCCGGGAACAAAGGAAATCAAGACAATGGAGCGCTCAGGCTGTTTTGTCTTTGTCCCGCCCCCATGACAGCTGCCTCTTCTGATGTATGACAGAGTTGACTAGTCTTTCAACCAATGGCCACAGAAGCAACCCAAGGACACTCTGACTGACACAGACTCCACTTTCTCTCAGGCCCCTGAGGCACGTTGCTGGCTGCCCAGGATCCCGGGCACCTGCCCAGGTTTCCACAGGAGCCCGGCTCTCTCGGGCACATACCAGCCTGTGCCTTGCCCCAGGCCACCCTCCAGCAGCCAGTGAACCCATTGTTCCAGAGCTGCAGAGTCTCCTGTTCCTTTGCTCAAAAGCACAAAACAGCTGTTACTCTCACTCTGGCCCAAACTGAAGATCACAAGAGCTTAGAAACTCCTATTCTGAAAAAGAGAAAGTCTCTCTTTTTTTTTTTTTTTTAAGGCAAATTGTTCCATCATCATGCTGCTCCCCCCCTTTTATTTTTTGCATTTTCTGTTTTTGATCTATTTTTGGCAAATGGAATTTCTTTTGGAAGTCAGGACATTGTTTACCTAGTTCTTCTCTGTTTCTTATAAGGAGACACATGTTTTCTTTTCGCCCTGACAGTGGTTATGTGCAGTCCACAGATACTGAAGACATTGACAACCCTTTTGGGGACCTCACATCTCTGGCCAAGCCTCGGAACTCTACAATTCTTCACACAACCGCAAGCCGGTGAGTTCCTCTTATAGTTACCCCCTTCCCTTATCATTAAGGATGAAACATGGTGATGGGCATTGTTATTAATTAAGGAACTAACAATGGCCTGCTATTGAACCTAGCTTACGAAGAAAGATACCTGTTTCTTGAAATAACTGTAGATTGTCACAAAGGACATTACAGTTTTAGGCACTGACTGCCTTGGGTGCCTGGATATGGACACGTATTTGCTTTTACCAGTGGGAATACTGAGGCTTGGAAATGCCTTCCTAGGACTCACAGGACACCTGCTGTCAGCTGAAGTCCTGTGCTCTTCCCAGTATGCCACTGAGTCACTAACCGTCATGGATATGGGACCATGGGTTTCTGTAACAACTGACGAACATGCAGAAGATTTCATGCAAAGCCATAGTGGGAATCATGGTGGTATTTAAAATGTTAATTGTTTTCTGTTTAAAAAAAGAATAAAATTACTGTGCCCATAAGAGAAACAACCATGTTTCCCCAAAAATAAGACCTAGTTGGACCATCAGCTCAAAAATATTAATTTTTGCTCCAAAAGACGCATTAGAGCTGATGGTCCAGCTAGGTCTTACTTTGGGGGAAACAGTAATTCTAAACATTTTAAAAGAAGGACATGGGGATAAACCAATTTAAAAATATTTTGCAGGAGTAAAATTTTAATAATGCTTCTGCTTTGAAATGGGTATTTGAATTTTGAAATGTTTTATGAAACATTCCTGCTAACAAATTGAAACATTCTCTTGGGTCATTCTCCAAAGACAGTGAAGAGCAGTCTGGCAGCATTTTTTGAATTTGATCTGAAATTTACCGTTTAATTTGAACAAATTCGGAAACACACCGTTCTGCTTCATTTTGCTGTTAATTTCTGTTTTTAAGGAAGTGAAATTATGAGTGGACCATGCAAAAGACCCGAAGACATTAACTGTACTTGTGCAACACGGCCACTAGAGGGCAGCCAGGTCGTGATTAGGTTTCAATTTTTAGCATAATCTTACCGTTTTAACACAAAGAAATGCTTTCCAATGTATTATGAAATACTGGTAGACACAAAAGTATGTACTGTCATGTGTAACATATAAAGTAAAATGAAGAAGAAATGCCAGTGTATCCCCGCCTCGCTGAAGAATAGTCTTTTACTGCCTGCGTTCTCCTCCCACGCTCCTCGCCTGGGCCCCTGCCCCAACCGAGGTCCTCACTCTCAGACTGTGCTCACCTTTGGTTTGCTGTGCTTTATACATTTACCACGTACATATGAATCTCTGTGCAAAATATTGTGCTGTTTCTCTAATACCGCGTTGAGCTAAAAAGCAGTACAGTGTGACGTCATTTGCGTGGAGTCCAAAACCCAGAAACAAGTAAACTTACTTTGTGCCAAGAAAGGAATAGGGCGCCATCCTATCCAAAAACAAATAGGACTCTTCCTTTACCTTCTCATCCTAACGTCTTTACAGAGAAATACCTTTGCGATACTGTCTTCAGGGTTCTCATAACTCATGACACGGGGTCCTGGGAGGGGGGTTGCTCACCATGCTGCTCCCCCACCTTCCACAGAAGCCCGTTTCCGAGTCCGGGCCACTGACTTGAGTGCAGGTGGCTCCAGGGAAGGAATCATCAATTTCCCTAAAAGGTGACTCTTTTTCAAATTTTCCTCATTGATTTTGTCTTTTGGTCACCAAGTCATCTGACATGCTCAATGTTTTTTAAACTGGTGGTGATCGTACTAATAGTTTAAAAGATAGTTTTCAAGATATTATTGTAGAACTGAATCTGATCATTATAGAAAATAGTACAGAAAAATTCATAATAAAGTTATAACCACACTCACACAAAAACATAACCATTATTAAGCTTTTGGTATATTCTCATCTGTCATATGCATTTTTAGTGTTGCTTTTGTATATGTACATAGCTGTGATCATACCACATGTAAACATTTTACCGTCTTGATATTACAACATCACCGGGGTACATGTTATTAAGAACTCATCATAATTTTTATTTGTGTAGGTGTACTGTCATTTGGGTTACATATGAAAATTCTTTCCCTTTTTTGTTATGATAAATGTTGTCATCAAACACTTTTTATATGAATCTTTTTCATGATTTGGAATATTAGAGGAGACTCCTTGAAATGGATTATGGAGTCAGAGTGCATAAATGTGCTGAAGCATATTGCTGAATCATTTTCTGAAAATATTGCATAAATTTACAGTAAAACCAGTGTTTGTGCTGTTTATGGTCACCTTCAAAGCTCACATTTGAAGCTCACAAGGCACCTTCTTTTCCTTTCAAATGTTTCCATGGTAAAAATAATTCAAATATTTTCAAAGTGTAAGAACTAAAATATTTCTTTTATTTTCAATTCAATGTTTTTGATATATTTCCAATCTAAAATTTCCCTCCAAGCGTTCACGACTGTCTGTAATGTAGAGGTACGTCCAAGCACATGGCTGTGTGTGCGTGCCTACGCGTACGTGGGGGTGTAAGGCTGAACTAAGCAATGGAAATGTTCCCTGTCGCTGTGCAGGGCTATGGAAATCTTCCTAATGGCTGCATGACGTTCACCACAAGGCTATGTTATAGTTTACATGGACCAAGTACTGATTAAACATTTTTCCTGTGAAAAAATAATAAACGGAGCCACTTTAAATGGAGTCAGAGATGCCGCCCAGAGGAACTGTCTTGTGCGTCTTATGCCTCAAAAAAGTTCGGAATGTTAAAACAGCGAAGTAGCCTCTAGACTGGGCCTAAAGCAACATTGTAGCCCAAAGACAGATTTGCAAAGATAAAAGAAAGCAGATACTACAACGTCTGACTGATGACGACCGGACTGGAAATTAAAAACAGTTTAGAATCAGCATCTCTGTCACATTATCTGCACCAGGAGCAGGGTCTTCCTCCTGTGGTTGTCACTGTCCCCCTTCCCTGTCTCAGAAACACCCATGGCCTTTGTTCCTCATGGGAACACTATTCGGGCTTCTACCTGAATCAGTACGTCGTCAGTAGCTATTCTTATAGATCTCAATAAATGCTTGTCTCCTGTCACTTTGAAAGGCCCTTTATTTTTAGGTTAATATTTTTGTAAACAATACAGGAATGAACAACTGCTACACATAACTTTGCACAGTTTTGCATTCATTTCTGTAGAACAAATCTCTAAACACAGAATTGTTGCATGAGTTTTTTCATTACAATTAAAATATTTTCTAATTTGGTAGGTGGGCCCAGCTATTAAAAAGCATTTAAAATGAAAGAGCTCAAAATATGACCGTAGGTTCCAGTGAAGTTCCTCACTTCTAAGTTCAGACTCGTTTAGGAAGCAGGAGAATTAGTTTAGGGTTCAGGAAATCTTGGATCTCAGGATAAACAGCTTTTCTGTCCCTTCAGTAAACGTGTCCCGTTGACAGATCAGGGTACTTACTGTCCAGGATTTTTTGAAAATGATACAAAGTCACCCTCACTTACAATCTGTGACAAGCAAAAAACTTAAGACTAACGTAAGGATCCCCCTTTTCCTCCAAATCTGATTTTGTGTCCTTCTCTTCAACACAGGAGTTATATTCTTTGCAACCCTTAGCTTAATGAACAGGCAGAAGAGAAGTGTGTTTGCTTTCAGTAACTGCTGTGCAGTTCCACGGAGTTTCAAACTGCTGGGAATTAGTGAGTCACGGGCACGAAGCACCCACCGGGCACAATGGTTAATAGCAGAACTGAGCAACTTCCGGCTCCAAAAGCGTGTCACCCTGCCCTTTCCCAAGCAAATGGAGGGAACTGCTGGAAATGGTTTCTTTTGCGCTGAACTAAATGCTGGAGCCACATGGGATCTTCTGAACGTGCATCTCACCCAGTCTGGCCGGAGCTGGTTCGGAGACAAGAGCGGCTGTGCCCAGATGACAGAGCAGGTGGAGTGATGCTGGCCGCAAACCCACACCTTGGGCCCCGCACCTGGTGCTTCCCAGACACCACTTGCCCGTTTTCCCAAACCTGCTGAGTTCCTCCTGTGCCTGTTCCACTAGGTTACAGTGTTTTATTTCAGGGCTTCACATGGTTCCATGTTTACTTGCTTTCCCTCAGTCACGTCTGTAATGGAGCGTTTGCAAATACTGAGGAATTGTCTACATGGACCCCAGGCAGATGCTGACCAAGATCCAAAATGGAAGAAGGGGGCCTCCCAGAGCTCAGTGTGATGTGTTACACCTTTAAAAGAAGGTTAAAGGCTGAGGCTGTGAATAGAAAAGTTCCTTACATGAGCCCGACACTTCTGCCTGCTCGGAGAACTCTCACATCTGCTTTATCTGTTTTTCAAAATGGTGTGTTGGGGCCGGAACAGGCTGTATCCCCATTTTACAGAAGAGGCAGCTGAGGCCGGAGTAAATGAGGTAAGGGCCCCAGACCACCCATTTCATGAACAGACTCCTAGTCCACTGGGCAAACTCGTGCCCTAAACCCACATGGACTGGCCCGTGGCCTCTGGAGAACGGGGAGGGGTCCCTGCCTCTAATACGGAGCCGTTGGGTTATTTCTATGCCCCTTCCAAATACAAGAGACGAAGAGTCTAAGAACTGTGGAAGAAAAAATAGATCCTCTCCACAATGAGAATCATAACAATAAAACCGTAATTCCTGCACAGACCTCGGGGCCACAACGCCTTATTATTTCAGAGAAACACAGTCCAATGACCAAAATGATTCTGGCCTCCTGGGACTTCTCACCGAATAATAGAAGCCGACAAATCAAAGCTCACACGGCCCTCCTTCCTTGTCCCCGTGAGCTGGGCCCCACCTGCTGAGTCCCAGCAGCTCAGCCCCAGCTCCGTCCAGTGGCCAGAAGCCCAGCCTGGACCTCTCTGCTTCGCATACCCTCCCACGTTCCGCCCTCTTCCCCAAACCGCACTGCCCAGCACTGTGCCAGGTAGTCACCCCGACGCCTCTCTCTGTGTCTCTCACACGCCCCATCCTTACTTTGCACCAGTGGTCTTTGCCCGACGTGGGTTCTTTAAACCTCTAGATGTGCATTTAGACATTTTACTCATTAATGTAAATGCAGCCAGGAGCCCGGCCTGCTGGATTTCTGTCTCAATCTGGACCTGACACAGAAGAGCTCTCAATAAAAGACAGTAGAATTGACTTGAACTTGGATTCACGGCCTGAAGACATGCTGTCCATGCTGAGCTCGCAGAGCCATGCTGACCAGGCTGGGGGTCCCAGCGGGGAGGCACAGGGCCGTCCCCAGCAAGGTGGGCACTCTCTGTCCAGGCCTGGTTTGGAATCATTTCTGCCACTTGGCAGCTTAGTTAGCTCTGAGCACATTGCTTCGACTTTCTCTAAAGCCTCAGGTCTGGCATCTATAAAACGGGCATTATGATACCAGGACCACAACGACACAGGGTATTATGAGAAATAAGTCAGCTCATGGAAGCATTTAAACGGGCAGCACCGCATAAGTGTCAGTGCCTGGGGTCCAGCACACACCCCGTCAGTGTGAGTCACATCTGCAGTACAGACGGAGACATTCTGTACACACTGAAGTCCTAGTCCGTGTAAACTCGACCGGCATTTTACATGTAGCAGGGTTTTCTGTGTTCTTTACTTTCTATTTAGCTTTTAATGACACACCATCTGTGCTCCCTTTTCTAACTGATTTACTAAACTTTCTTATAGTTTGAAGTTACTTAATGTCTATTTTGTTATGCATTGTTGAGCAAAACCAATTAGTTGTAAACTCAGGCAATAATTTATTCAAATTTTCCTAGCAGTGAACAAAAGTCAGGCTTATTTTGGGACCTGGGATACAAGAGTTGTTGAAAGGACTAGGAGATGCACAGCAAAGACGAAAACTGAGACTTCTTTTAGCTTTAAATGGGCCCCTGCTTCTCTCACTTTCTTTAAATTGGGGTGTGGGGGGTGGAAATCTGAACATGCAACTCATCTGGAAATCCATTTTGAAGCATACACATTTCAGTATCTTTAATAAGTTTGTTTCTTCCACCTGAAAAACAATGCTGCCTACCAGCTACCGGTCTGTAGTGTCCCCACAGACTGTCCTCTTGTTGATATAAGGTTACCATGTGGCCCTTAAAATGGAAAAAAGAAGTCCCCTTGTGATGTCCTGCAAACGGGTTAAATGGTTAGATTTAGAAGCAGCATGGGTGACAAGTTTCATTTTCAAGTATTGGGCAGTTGATCGTGTAACCGACTTCATTTCCAGGCCGAAGCAGCTTGTCTCTAATTCAGTCTAATGGTTCATGGTTTGTTATTAGATATGCCGTCATCATAATGGAGTATATAAAACCGTTTGACGTCAGTCGCCTGTGGGGCACAAGGCACGGATAGCTGCGTGACGTTTTGTACCAAGACCTTCTCGCGATGGACAAATAGCTTGCTGCCATTTGACTTCTTAACTGCCCTAATGGAAGGGGGTGACTTCAGAGGCATTTTAACTGTGCAGGTGTTCCAGGGCCAGTGGAAAACACCTCCCACACAGAGGAAGGGGATTTCCTTTGCACCATGCCTGCAGGCCTCAATGAATGTTTGGGGGAGAGATATACACAATAATTTTGCCCCTTTTTTTGTGACCTCTCTGACATTTCTTCAAGAAAATTCCAAGAAACCCTGAAGGGCACTGCCTCAGATTGGGCAGCCTTGATCTCTCACCCAGGCCCTTCCAGCAAACCTGAAAACAGAGCTCTCAAAGAATTCCAAACTCCGGTCGGTGCACACTAGAATTATCCAGAGAGCTTTTGAAAACCCCGTTTCCCAGCTCACACGCCATACCAATTAAATCAGAATGGCTGGGGGTGGGAGTTAGGCCTTTTAAAATTCCCCATGGGATTTCAGTGTGCAGCAAAGTTTGGAAACCGCTCTTTTAACATCTTGACAGCTGCCTGTGCTGGATAAACTTTGTACTCTCCACCTACCGGATTCCTATTTTGTAAATTTCTGATTTCTTTAAAATCTTGCATTTCCACTTAAATTAGTCGAGCACCTAACTGCGAAGCTTTGCAAGCTGCTTGAGTCCCTGTCACCCCAGAGCACCCCAGAGGGTGGTGGTGCAATGCAGGTGGCTGAGCCGAGACCCACCGGCTTCCCCACCTGACAGAAGTCTCACACTTGGTCCGGGAGCTGGGTCGGGCGTGGGCGGGCGGCATGGTACTGGGTTTGGTGGGCTCCCCTGCCCTTCAGCTGCCTGAGTTCCTAGCCTCACAAGACCCATTCACTTGTACTGTTCCTCCTGCCGCCCTGGCTGTGTTCTCCCCCACTTTGTTAGCATCAGCTGTCCCTGTTTTGTCACTACCCATAGTTAGAGCCCGACACACTGGGAAGGAGCATGTGGCTTCCTCATGCACCTCCTGCCTGGTACCTGGGTTTTTCTCTAACATTCAGACACCAACAGCCCAATTTCCAGACCTCACATAGGACATAGTCGATGCATAGAAAGATCCCACGGGGTTGCAGTGGGAGCTGCTCACTACCTGTGTTTCCACCAGACACTTTCCCAAGTAGAACCTCACTGTACTTTTCCACATCCTGGATGTTGGTCGTCTTACCCCCTTTTGTAGCGGAGGCACTGTGACATCCAAGGGAATATGTCAACTGTCCATATCTGAAAGCTGATGGGCACAGTCGTGCGGTGTGAAATTGAGCCCTCACCCTGAGCACACACCCGGTTCCCCTGTCCTTGCCTGTCACCTGCCTGTCACTTGACACCATAAGGAGCAGCTTTCCAGAGCTCCTTATGTTGAAATTTACGCCTCGTGTAAATGGTTCCTGGAGCTCTTCTCTGTCCTCAGCTTGTCGGACGTGGGGAATGACATGGCTATGACCAGGAGACTCACAGAGGAGCCATTCCCGAGCCTTCGACAGGTGCGGCGGTGGCCCTGCAGTCTGCTGTCTGCATCAGTGGAGGATAAGGGGCCCCGCCAGCGGGGTGTCGTGCTCTCAGGGATGGCAAACAGCAGCCCCAGCAAGTGGCAGTGGCAGCCTGATGCGCCCCTTTCCTTGCTGCGTGCATGTTCACGCTGGCGGTGCCCCCCCCTTCTCCCTCCAAAGCAGGCCCCATGGATGGAGGCCGTAACGGAAACGATGCTAAGAGCTGAGTTCCAGAAATGATGTGTTATCTGGGTGAGCCTTGTGACCCGCATGTAGTGTGTTCTTGCTCCTTGAAATACAGTTTAAATCTTGAGTTTCCCCAGTGCTGAGGTCAAGGCCACAGGACTTAAGCAGCAGTTGGGGCCTGGGCCTGGGGTCCTGCCCCCGGTCACACACTGTAAATGTGGCAGAGACACTCCTCTGAACTACCTATGGAATCGTTTCTCCTGGATATCTGTCTGCAGACTCGCTATCTGCACCCCAAAACCCTCCCATACATTCTGTGTTTTTCTCTTCTTCCCTCTCTGGCGGGTGGGAAGGGAAGCAGAGGGGTACGTGGAATTGAACATACTTAAATCTATACAATTTCAGGAAATTACATGAAATCAATACATTAATGGTGACAAAAAAGAAACGTTATTTAAACACACATTTGTGTACCCACTCATATTGGAGTGGGCACACAGAGTTGGGTGTGTAGCTCAGGTCTGCTGTTTTGTAAAGAACACATCTGCTTTCATTAGGGAACAGGCTCAGCAGTGAATCACGTACATAAAATCTGAGGGAATTCAAATAATAAGAAAACATGGACCTGAAATCAGTTTCTTCAGTCCCGGAGGAGAGCTGTTATCTACATACACGGGCTGCCCCACCTGCACCCTGCCCGTCTGGCAGCCCGATTTCCAGACCTCATATAGGACAGAACCATTCGACTGTGCCCTCCTGTATATTTTCATGTTTGGGTGCTGGTGACCATGACGATTTCACAAATCGCTATTTTCATTTTCTGTCTCTCTTTTAACTCTTTCCTTTAGCTCTGCAAATATCCCAGGGTACACTGGGAAGGTCCATTTCACAGCCACCCACCCAGCAAATGCTGATGTCCCAGCAGCAGCCCCCTCGCCAGACTCGGGTGTGCGCCAGTAAGTAGACGCCCTATTATTCACTTCACTCTAAACACTGGGGGCAGGGGCTCTAATTATGCCTATCCCATTAAAGAACAATTAAATACTAGCAGTCAATTTACATTAAGAAATGGGTGTTGCGTCCAAAAAGATGGAAGACTTCGTTGTCCCGTGGGTGTTGCCAGAGGAGCGTGTGAAGATAGTTAAAGCACATTAGGGGAACAGCATCTTCACCACTTGGGCTCACAGCTTTGCACACACACCATCCTTCTGCGTGTGTGATTACCACAACACACATGGAAGCACGGAACATGCTATACAAGACACGCATTTGCTTCTTGTGAACAACTTGGTTTCTCACAAAAGGCAATATTCTATGAATGCCATGTATATTTTTAAACACCATTTGCAGATTGCAAACAGGAGACATTGGATGGAAGGTGATTGCAGACTCCGTTATTTGAAGCTGCTTGTGAGAAGCAGCATGTTACTGTTTATTAGAACTCAAAGTTGAAAGCATTTGATGGATGTCTTGGGCTTGCAAAGAAGATGACACCGTTTTGAAAGTGCAGGTGCAGTCTTCACCAGGTCCAGATTCTGGCCCCCGCAAACAAATAGGCTCTCCAGTCAGTTAGCTGTGACTGCAGGTCTCCCCAAGGGCGCCTTGTCTCCTTTGGATAGAGAATCTGTTCATTAGGCAAACACTCGTTGAGGGTTCATTCTGGGCCGGGCCTTGAGCACACTGGGCGGGGCCTTGAGCACTCTGGCTTGAGTGGAAATGAACCCACCTCTGTGGAGTTTATGTTCTGGTGTGAAAGACAGACAGCAAAGCAGCACAAAGGGAACTGGAGAAGTAACATGACTCTGGAGCGTGATGTGTGCTGTGAAGGAAAAACACAGGCTGGTGTAGCACAGTGCCCGGGCAGTGTGCCCACTTAGCTGGGTAGTCACGGAGGGCTTTCTGAGGAGGTGACCTTTGGGCAGAGTGCGAGCTCCTGCCCCCGTGGACTCCCCACACATCTGGAAAGGCAGAGACTGGGAAGGGTTGCTTGTGTTTGCAGTACGTACAGCGGTTCATTCTCTCATCCCCTCATGCATTTGTTGGTTAGTATGTTCTTTCATTGGGTCAACAAACGTTTGTGCTCCAGGAAGTCACAGGATGCAGACCCAGTTTGCAAGGAGCTCACAGTCTAACAAAGAGCAAGAAATAAGCAACTAGATGATGACGAAGGCCATCATAATCATTGTCACTTACGTTGGGCGAGCACCTTCTGTACACCAGGCAGGCTAAGACCTTGTGTGCACTAACTCATTTCCCCAACGCACTGACCCCACGAGGGAGGTCCTCTTGTGTAACCATTTGACAGATGAGGAAACTGAGGGGTGTACGAGACACCAAGGGATCGTGAGGGGCAAAAAGCAGACTTCAGAGGAAGTGGTTCAGGAGGTGACCTGGGAGGAGTGAGACGCGGTCTCAGACATCTGAAGGCAGGTTGCAGGTGAGTGGGCTTTGGCTCACTCCAGGCAGCCACGGCGAGCATGGAATCGTAGGGCACAGTCTTCACCATGCACAGAGCCCCACATCACCCCACACGCCCTGCGCGCATGACCTCCACTGAAGGACAGTGACAGCAAGGAAAGGGAGGGGGCCCGCTGGTGAAGGGCTTTGTCAACTGATCTAAATTTGGGGTTTGGTGATTGTCTAGCCTCTCTAGGACCTGATGAGGCACATTTTATAAGAAGAGCATTGGTTTTGAGGCTAATAGTTCAATCAGTTTCCTTCAAGATGCATATTCAGATGTCACAAATCCATTTCCAAAGGCAGAACTAGCAGAAATGTAGACGACTGATGTATTTTATTTCATGTACAGGAACTGAGGAAAGCGTGTCACAACTAAATCCATCCTTCCATCTGTCATTTACACATACTGTCCAGAAAGCCTGGACGGAACTGTAGACGGTTCACGACTGAGAAGGGACCCACCCAAGGACGTTTTCTCAGGGCCAATGCAAACAGTTTGGATCGCTAGATTTTTCATTCATAATCCATTTCCTCACCCCAAACAGCTCAGACCTCATCCCAGACGTCCTGTTGACCTAGCATGTTCCCACGGCCGTGTGATCGAGCTATGCAATGCTCCTGGCATGTTTCAGAGAAATCGTTATTTCTAACTGGAAAACTACCCTCCACTGTTACTGCTCCTATTACTACTGTTCCTGCTGTTCCTACTGTGCTGTTACTGCTAATTACTACGCTCACTGCTGTTACTACTGCTATTACTGCTGTTGCTACTGCTATTACTGCTGTTGCTACTGCTATCACTGCTGTTACTACTGCTATTACTGCTGTTGCTACTGCTATTACTGCTGTTACTACTGCTATTACTGCTGTTGCTACTGCTGGTACTACTATTAGTACTACCTTTGTTACTACTGCTGATGTTACTAGTGTCACTACTGTTACTACGGCCTTTGTTACTATTACTGCTGTTAGTACTGTTACTATTTGAGACAAGAACCTGGGTCTTTTCCTGCATGCTCACACACAGATTCAGGCCCATTACTGACCCTGAGTAGCGCCCTCTGTGGTGGCCTCTCTGGGTTTCTTATTCTTGGGATTCACATGGGCTCTGAAAAGACAGACAGAGGCGGCAAGGCAAGTTCACCCGCAGCTAAGTGGTCGCCTCGTGTTGGGCCAGGCGCCTGGACCTCCACTGCTCCGTGAACCCCCAGAATGTCTCCTGCTGAGCCCGGGGGCTCTGCACTGAGGAAGCACAGTGAGGCATTTTGATTTTCAAAAGCACTCTGCTGAGGTGAGAACGGCCCCTGCAGCAGGAAGGCCTGTGGTCTCATCCACCCTGATCCCGCGATCAGAGAAAACCCAGCCTTGGGGGTTCTCTGTACTGAAGTATGGCCTCTGATTTTTGTGGCTCTCTATTTGATGTTTTTCTGCTGAAAATTTCCAGTGAAAGTGGGAGTCTGTGTCTGTGTCTGGTGAGTACCATGAGAACTTAGTGAGCCAACTTCCTCCTGACCTGGTGCGCTTTTTCCTGCTGTTTCTGAGAAGCCGTCTGTGCGGGGCATGGCCCGGGCACTTCTGCAGGCACCCCGTCTATTAACAGCCGGTCCCATTCCCTGGGGGTCCCCTCACTTCACGGCGCCTGCGCCCCTCTCCTTCCCCAGGCCCCTCTCCAGAGGGGCTCACCTCTGCTACTGGGCAGCCAGGCTGCTCCAGTGGCCCCCGCTCGCCCCCCACACACATCAGAACCACCGCTCCCCCAACACTGCTTCCTCTGCCCCTAAAAGACAAGCCCTCACTTTCCTAAAAGGCTCGCCCTTCCCCTGAGCTCCCCATCCTCTTCAAGCCTGCTCCCTCCGCTTAGGGAGCCATCCAGCCGGGCCTCCCTGCTGCAGGGCCCCCATGTGCTCCCTCGGAACTGCCGTCCCATTTCTCTCCCCTCCTTCCTGTCACTCCTTCAAAAGCAAACAACCACTCTGCCTTCTCTCACTGCCTCCACGTCCTCCCAGCCCACTCTCTCCTCAGTCTCCTGAGTCTGAATTCTGACACCACCAGTCAAACGAAAGGTCCTGCCTGCACATGGTAGACTCAAAAGATGACCAGGAGAGAAGGGACGGTTGCAAGTGCTCACGCAGAGGGCAGCGTGGTGCACTTGCCATGATCTTTGTGGTTGATGGGTGGCAGTGGTGGCTTGGAGTGAGGTTGGTAAGGCCTTGAATGTCATTGCCAAGAGGTTGGGGGCCGTGGGATCCCCACAACACATTTTGGGTGAGGTGCACAGGACACCAGCAGTGCCGTAGGGTGGATACTGAGCTGCAGAATCGCAAGGAAAGAGATTTGGGAAGAGAGTTGAACTGAGGAGATGGGATGCAGCGGGCACGTTAGAAGGGACGTTGTGAACCTCCACACTTGAGAGGAAGAGAGTACACGCACAGGTGCTGGTCAGGACTCCTGTTTCCCTTGCATTCCAGGGTTTCTTGACCACTCATTCCCTCACACCAGAACGCAGCCTTCACCTAAGCCCGAGTCCTCACCTCAGTGACTGCTGCCCACAACAGCATTAAACGTCACTTCCTGATAGTCAGCATAGAAACAAAACTGCTGTAGACTCAGTTGCTGTGTGCTCCGTAACTCCTGCCACCTACGAGCACAGCGTTGTGCCTGTGACTCAAATAGCAGCACGTTCACAAGAAAGTTGGCATGACACATGTCCACGCTGGGACAGAGTATACAGCCGTCCTTCCCCAGGGAGAGGTGACTACCTCTGCTCCCTCACACCCTGGGCTCACCCCAACAGAGGCTGTGTGGTAACCCTGGGATTATTCAGCTGCCTCTCTACAGCCTCCCCTTCTTTCAGCTACATTTGCCGTATTCTTAGCACATGCTATAATTCTAGGCACAGAGTAGATTCTCAACCAATGACTGCAATATAATGCATATAATGTGATAAATCAAACCGAATGCAAACAAAATAAATGAAACAATACACACAAGGATTAATCATTCCCAGTTTCTCTCTCTTTAAGATTCTTTTCTGATACTTGTGGATCATTAGCTGCAGAATAGATGAGTTTATATGTTTTTATGTGTATTTTATGTGTCTTTTTTATCTTTTTTCCTCCACTGTGTTTTAGTGTCTTACGGAAAGAAATGGCACTTGACCTCTTTCATCGCCAGGCACCACTGTCCCAAATGGTCACAACTGTAAAACCCTACAACCCCTTCAATAAGAAGGAAAAGGAAACTGTCAGCTACTGAAGAGGGCTGCCATCTGAGTGAGAATTCAGAACCTCAGCCGTGGGAGGCGCTGGGCATGGCGTGCTGTGAGAATAAAAGATGGGGCTGTTCTGAGTGTCCACTGAGTCAGCTGAGGTCTGATGCTCTTCTCAGACTGAGGCACTGCATCTTGGACCTCAGCCATGGTCACACACTGGCCCTGGCCCTGGAATGCCACCATTCCATGATGGCTGTCAAGTTTTTCTGGAAGCCACCAGCAGCAAGGGTTTTATGTAAGAAGATTCCTCTTAGAGTTGGAATGCCAGGCCAGCTTCTAGGAGGATGCTGGCTTTGTCCCCAGCATCCCTGGCCACATCTAGGAGGAGGGAGATGGCGGCTCTCCATTCTGCCATGACTGGTTCAGGCTAGTCCCTGTGAAGATAAAATGCCAGTCCTGCTCACCACAGAGGTAGGATCCAAGGCCAGCACAGAAGTACCAGTGGCCTTGGCCCTTGGAGCCCAGAGTCCCACATCCAGTCAGCCTCCTGAGCCATTCTAAACATATCGAAGGCTAACACACTGATTCTGGTGGGCTGTGTACCCCTTTCCCGCATTTCCACACAGTTTCAGATGTGCCGTTCCCACTTTAAAATTCTTATACTACTATTAAGAGATGCCTTTAAGCCCTTGCTGAAATCGATAGGATACAGATTACATTAAAAATGTTTAGTGGGTCTCCCATCGGGGTTTCATGCACAAAGTGGCTTGAGGAAGGAAAAACCCGCAAGACTTCATAGTGAAAACTGTCCCATTGTCTCCAGGGTGGGACAACCTGCAGCCCTGATAGTCCAACCTGAAGCAAGTTGTCAGCAGGTGGAGAGTGAATCACCCAGGCACAGTAATAACCTGACAATCCAGGTCTCTTTTCTAATCAGTGAGAATCTTCTAATCAGATCCACTTGTTCCACTTAGCCGGGGGTAGACCAGATTACAGTGGCACCTCGGTTTTCGAACGTACTCTGTTCCGGAAGACTGTTCGACTTCTGAAACATTCGAAAACTGAGGCACGGTTTCCCCATAAAAAGGAATGCAAAATGGATTAATCCATTCCAGACCTTGAAAATCAACCCCTAAAACTGCAAATTTAGCATGAATTTTACTATCTAATGATACCATAGATCCATAAAACTTATGGCATTTGTAAACCGAAATGTTCGTCAACAGAGACGTTCGAAAACTGAGGTACCACTGTATTTTAATCTCTGGGAATCTCTGAGTTTTGTGTTACAATCTACAAAGTGCTAAATATAAAACGTGAAGAAGAAAATGCACAACAGCTACAATTAACTAAGGACAATTAACTACGTTTCTTTGCGAAAGATATTTCCAGGATTGATTTTTAAACTAATCTGCTATCGAGGCAGTGTATTCCCATCAGAATGCTCATTCAATGCCAGGTTGGCATTCTGGCTACAAGAACGGGAAGCAGAACCAGGTGAAGGGGCCAGGTCCCGGTTCCCTCAGGCACCTGCCTCACTCCTGTGAGCCACCCCCTGGGAGAGAGAGTCACCTCCTAGAAATACAGAAATAGTGCTATGCTTATAATTACCAACACAGACATAATGGGCACCCTAATTATACTGCAAATCTCATTGCCCGGGATGACATATGAAGGCGACCCACACCCAGACACAGTAGTGTGCCCAATGCCTGGTACTCAGGAACCTGGCTCTCCTCACACAGTATTCACGTCAACAAGCAAACAGGTCGTTAAACATTGATTGTGCTAAGGAGGCTACAGAAAATAGCAACGTGCAAAATCTCTGAACTCAGACGGTACACAAATTAAATCCTTCGTGTAGTAACTGGAGCAATTTTTCTTCCAAAAACTGGGCTGACTTTTTAAAAACAGAAACATTTCCTAGTGTAAGGTAGCTGTGATTCTACATACAACACAAAAGTATACCTAAGGGATAATTCAATGGAAGAAATTATATATCTTTACCATGAAAGACTTGGCGTACCCAAATTAATGCTCTCCCTGACAACAGGAATTTTTCAGTCGTGTTGAGTTTCTGGAGCAACGAATGCCAATCTGTACTGGTTAACCAGTGGGCACACAGTAAATTTTTGATAAACGTGCATGAAAAGTCAAGCACTCTGATCTGTGTGCCATGGTTTTCAGTGTTTTTTTCTGACTATGTGTCATGATCAATCCTTATGCATTCCATCCAAATGGTGTGCAGACACTATACTCTGGTTTTATTTAACGCACTTGTATGGTTTGTGGTGGTGGTTCATTTTCAGTACACTCACAATTACTATCATCACAGCAGTTCCCATCTCACCCTCACACTGTGGAAATGGGCGTGAAAGGTCGTTCCTTCCCTGTTCGTCATACCTGCTGATTCCAGGTACACAGGAAGAGGACCGATTTCCTGTGTGCCACCCACCCCACAGGACCACTACCCACAGTGGGTTTCCAGGGCAAAACCCCCACTGGTTCGACTGTGTCAACTGGAAATGAAACAGCTTTACTTCCTTGCATTCACACTTTGGACAAAGTATGTCCAGAGAAACCTATTTTTCCAGTGCTGGTGGGCCATTTCTGTTCCCTCTGAGGGCAGTGTAGAATCCTTTAAAAACCCAAATAATTACTCAGAAGTAATATGGAACTTAAGGGTGTTGAGGCACTACAGCGTTTCGAAAGGTAAATCTGCATCAAGTCTGCAAAATAATTGGAATCTGTCTGCTCACCTATAATCATTCAACTTGAACTCTCCAAGTCCCTTTGACTTTCTACTTTCTTTTGGGAAGACTTATCTTTCTGAATTTACTCATCAAATTAGGGTCAGTAATATGTATTTTAGGTTATCAGTTTTCTTGATTTTGCTATTTAAAAAAATATGTGTCAACTGCCACCTAGTAAAGGTCACAGAAATATTAACGTACGTCTAAAACCAGAGGACCAAAAGGCTCGGCTTTCAGCACAAGCTAAAGTGTGGTGATGCAAATTGCAGAAAGTCAGTGGCCTGTGTCTCTCCAAGAAGTATTTAATAATGAATTTACCAGTTCAGAAATAAAAGGACTTTTCTGGAGTCAGGCTTGTACACAAAGCAATGAAATATACACAGGGACTGTGGACTTTCAGCGAGACCATCTGAGGACAGCAGGAGACAGGTGGGTAAGGCCCACATGTGCCAGAGGGGCAGGGGCAGGGATGGCCCTGAATGACCTGGTCCTCACCCAGGCTCTGGGGGAGCAGAGCTTCCTGAAGGAGCAAAGACCCTGCAGGCAGGGTCGAGCGCCCTTCTCCCTCTGTTCCTGAGGGATAGTCTGGTGGAAAACGCCCCCCATGTCCAACTCCTTGCAGCAGACACAGATGGAGCTCCCTGTCAGCCAGGAGGTCAGCCGCTGCCTGTGTGGGGCAGCTCTGATCTTCTGTGCAGTGAATTCAGCTCTTGCCACACAGAACAAAGGCGGTGGCCTCCTGCCCCTCCATCAGAGCAGGCATCTGTAAAGGCCCACGTGGGAGGCTCTGCTATGCTCCTGAAATTGCAGCCATCTGCCCACAGCCTCCTGGTTTGTGCCGGGCTGCCCCCTGGCATGGGCTCCTAGAGCTCAGGGTGGAGGTGCCAGCCCTGGCAAGTCTCCCACGCACAGGGACCTTTGCAAAACCTTTACCCTCTTCTGCTGAAAAGGTGAGGTTAGCCAAGGCGGGGAGCGATGTTGTTTGTGTTGGCTGTGGTTTATCACAGTTCCTTTGACTTCTTTATGGTTTGTCCTTCAGGAGTCTCGAGCTGCTGTTCTTCCGAAAGCGTCCGCCCTCTCAAGTGACAGTGACAACACCCCTTCCTCTGTCACAGGCCCACAGAGAGGGAACCCTTACCATCGAAGCCCCGCTGGTGTGTGAGTTGCTCATGTTCACATCCACTTCCTGCCTGAGGGGAAAGTGAGGGGTTCTGCAGTGGGGGGGGGGCAGGGAGGGGCAGGGGCAGGGCCTGTCCAGGGGTCAAGAGCAGAGAGAGCATCCTGTGTATGAAGCGACCCCCATTTCCAAGTGCACCCGTCCTGGGGCCAGGCTGAACGTGGGGTCCGGATGCTCACTTACTATTGGTCACTTTCTCGTAATTCATAACTCTTATTTTCCTAATTCCCTAGCTTTCTAAATTCCCACGGATACCCCGTGAAGACTATGAACTCTTCCCTTAGAAGGGGCCATGTGCCCCTCTAGGCCTCAGCTGGGAGCCAGCTGGCCTGGCCTACATTCAAGTCAGCGTCCCCCAGAGCAGGCGGGGGTCACACACAGGCCGGATTTGTGGCAAGGAGTTTCTGTCCCCAGTGCTCACATTTCTCACTGGAAATGCTGGGTGTTGAGGGTATTAGAGCGAACATACCTAGTTCCCGGCGAGTTAGAAACGTGCAATAGGTCGTAACAATTATTATTAGAATGAACATTCCAAGGAAGCAGACCTTCGCTCCGCTTCTTGGGCCCATGGACCGTCCATGTAAGCAGCAGCCCTTCCCCGTGGCCCAGCACCTGGCGTCCGGCACTGCGAACCATGGCCTGTAGCCGCCAAGCTGCTCAGCCTCCTCCCATTCCTGACGGGACACATGACTCACCCATGTGCCCGAGCCAGCAGCTGAGAGTCACCCTGCATCCAGTTTGGTGCGACTTTCTCTTTCAATACAGCTCTGAAATAAGTCCCCTTATTTCTGACTTCAAATATTGCCTTACTTCGATTTTGTATGTAATACGTTACAGCAATTATCTCCTTGTGATGAAAGGATACATTTACTATGTGTGTTCCTTTCCCCGTCCTTGAAATCTGAAACCATGTTTTAGTTATCTTGGTATCAACCAGGGTTCTGTACCTAACTAGGCACATATTAGGCACTTAAATCTATCTGTGTAACAAGAGAATGGATAAAGCACGGGGACATGGATAGATAAATGACGGATGGATGGAAGGATGGATGGATGCACAGACACATGGATGGATGATGGGTCACCCAGAGCTCTGAGAAGTCCCCTTAGCAGAAAGTGAATTTGAGCCTGCAACTTATAAAACCGAAACTCGGGAATTTCCTACACTTTTTCTTGTATGCTGTCCTCACACATGCTCCCTTTATGTTCTCTGTAGTTCCTCCTTCAGACCACTTTCCTTCATCTTGTTCTCAGATCAACATCCCTCCGGCTCTTTCTTCTGCTTCTCTCTGATCACCCCAGCCCCACCTCATGGCCTACAGTTTGTATCTGCGGCTGTGTAGGGGTACCCACTGGCCAGCACAAGAAGCATCTAATCCCTGCTCTGTACTGAGAAGAGGTATCTGAGTTTCCCCCTCTCCAACTAGGGGTACGTCAGCTCTCTGAAGTCACATGCCAATTCTTGTGTGTGTGTGTGTGTGTGTATAAGCACACATATGTGCACATATGCTCACACATTTTACTGGGAGAGCATCCGGGGCATGGAACATATTAAATTCTTCTACTTTAGTTGAGAATCTTGATTAATAATAAGACCATATATGACTAAAGGCTACATTTTGTGCTGCAAGCTACACACATTTTAGAACCTCAGAAAAGAAGGAACATTGCAGGTCTGGGCAATTAGGAAGGACGATGCAAGGTGTGGAAATGAAATTAAAACTTGAATGAAAAAAAGAATCTCAAAAGTCAATTTTTAAAGTTTCCTTCTCTTTTGTGTGTGTGTGTGTGTGTGTGTGTGTGTGTGTGTGTGTGTGTGTCCAGTACCCAGTACCATCTCACTAATTTGGACTTAATTTGGATTCTTAAATGATTTTATTATACTTTCTCTGCATTTGTCAAGTGAAGAGAAAAACATGAGAAGAGGAACACTGGGGACCTCAGTTTCAGTAAGGAGGTGGGGTGCAGACAGTAGAGAAGGGAAACAAGGGAGTGGAGATATGTTTAGCACCCCTATGTGCCAGGTCAAAGAATTATTAATTTAATAGCTCCAACTGTCCTACAGGGTAGGTATTCTTTTTCCGTTTTATAGAGGAGGAACTGGAATTCAGACAGGTACCAAGGTCACACACTAATTCAGGGTGGAATGAGGAATCTAGCTGAGGTCCACCTTCCTCAAAACCCGTGACCTTTATACGTCTGTTGCCTCCAGCCATTGAGATTCTGACTGCAAATTATTACCACCACATTCAATCGAGTACCATTCTAAAGATTACTGGAGGAGAAGCTCTTTCTTTGAAAATACTCTATACTTCAGATTTGACCTAAGTCAGATGAAACTGCCAAAGTTCTCCCACAAAGTACCATCTTACTCTATGTGGTTTTCTTGTTTCAGAAAAAGGGATGGTCCTTGGCCACTCCCCTGGGATTGAGCACCATGGGCCCGGGTGTATGATCAGCTGCCATCTTCCTTTGGTACCAGGCCCCAGAGTAGCCTCAGCCGTAAGTACAGATCCAAGGGCACCGCGACCACTGGTGCGGCCATTCAGAGAACACCCCAGCCGAGGCGGGGGGCTCGCTCCAGCACAGCTGGTCTTTGGGGGGCATGCAGTGTGTGCCAGCTGCAGAGATCAACACAGGACCTGAGACCAGGCCCGACCGGGGCACTCCAGGAAGAGTGGACACCTCTTCTTCCTGGGAGAGCAGACAGCACTTCCTGGGGTTCCCCACCTGGAGCTGAGTCCTGAGGAACTCCTAGGATCTCACTAGGGGAGAGGAGGGGGCAGAACCTTCTAGGCACCAGGAGAGCCTGGCCAAGGGCGGGAGTGGATAGACCTGAGCAGATGACCTCCTTCACCGGGCAGGTGGCCCGTTCTCAAACGTTCTGGCCTCCAGACCCCTTGACATTCTTAAACATGATGAAGGCTCCCAAGGACATTTGTTCATGTGGGTTACAATATTGGTATTTTCTGTATTAGACATTAAAACTGAGAAATTTAAAAATCTGTATTAATTAATTTAAAAACCATGAAATGACTATTTCAACTGGCAGAAACGCCAGTGAAGGAGCAAGATTCTGGTCTAAACACTAGGCATTCAAGCAGAGTGGACCAAGGCACAGACCCAACACATGCATTCCTCTTCATCCTCAGATAGATCAGGACGCCACTGACGAACGGTCATTGGTCAGGGGTTGGTGGGTGTGCACACAGTGCAGTGAGATTATCTTTGTCTCTCAGGCCATGCTCCTCATTTCTAACCTCCCTTGTCCTTTAAGGGGAAGGCGTGTTTCATAAATGGAAAAAAAAAAAAAAAAAAAAACGGAAACTTTTCAGCATAAAATTTATGCTATGAGAGAAGTTTGACCCTTACCTTTCAGTATATAAAAATTATTTCAAAATGGATCAAAAACCTAAATGTAAGATCTGAATGTTTTACATGAAAACATAGGGGAACTACTTCATAATATCGGATTTGGCAATGCTTTCTTGGACTTCATTGCAAAGCACAGGCAACAAAACTAAAATTGGATAAGTTGGACTACAGCAACACTAAAAACTTCCGCGCACCAAAAGACATAATCAACAAAGTGAAAAGGCAACCTGTGGATGGGAGGAGACATTCGGAAATCATACATCTGGTGAGGGTTAGTATCCAGAATACATAAATCTTACAGCTCAACAACAAAAAAGAAATAACTCAAAAAATGGATGAAGGACTTGAAGAGACATTACTCCAAATAAGTCACACAAATGGTCACCAAGTACATGAAAAGATGCTCAACATCACTAATCCTTAGGGAAATCACAAGTCAATACCACAATGAGATGTAACCACACACCCATTCAGATGACTGTTATTCAAAAAAGAGAAAATATCAAATATTGGTGAGGATGTGGAGAAATTAAACTTTTGTGCACAGCTGGTAGGAATGTAAACTGGTGTAGCCACTGTGGAAAACAACATGGTGCTTCCTCAAAAACTTAAAATTATGATCCAGCAATTTCACTCCTGAGTATATATCCAAAAGAATCGAAAGTGGTCTTGAAGAGACATGTGTATGCCCAGGTTCATGTCAGCATTATTTACAATAACCAACAAGTGGGAGCAACCCAAGTGTCTACCCCAGGATGAATGGATAACAAAACGTGGAATATGCAAGGAACGGAATATTAGTCAGCCTTAAAAAGGAAACCAATTGTCACACATGCTATGACATAGATGAACCTTGAGGACATTATGCTAAGTGAAATAAGCCAGTTACCAAAGGACACATCTGTATGACTCCATCTTATGAGGCACTTACAGAAGTCAAACTCACAGAGACAAAAAGTAGAATGGTGTTTGCCAGGAGCTGGGGAGGGCGGAGAGCGAGGTTGCTGTTTAGGGAGACGGAGCTTCAGTTTTGCACGACGATAAAGTTCTGGAGATTGTACGACAATATGAATGTCCTCAGCACCATAGAACCATACTCTTAAAAATGGTTAAGACGGTTCATGTTATGTGTAATTTACCACACACACACACACACACACACACACACACACACACACAACAACTTATGCTATGAGAAATGACGGCTACTGTCACCACGAAGCAAGAAGGGAGAAGCCGAGAGGTACCAGCAGGGGCTGAGAGGTGTGGGGGACGGTGCAGCGCAGGTGGAGCAGAGGCGGCCCAGCCAGGTACAGCGTACTCTGCCCCATCCCAGCGCTGCACATTCACCGTCACCCGGGAGTGATTGCCTTTCCCTGGGTGCTGCTCATCCCAGGACAGGCGTGCAGACCAGCGTGGCCGTAAGTGGAGAACGCCTTTCGGGAGCTAAGTACCTGGGGCACAGACTCATCTCTGGCTACCTGGCACCATCATGCCGTCGGTGCTCCTATGGAAATATAAACAGTGTAGTGAAGCCGCCACAGCGACAGCTCCCTGCAGCATGAGCCGGGATCTTTCACGTGAAAGGAAGCAGCTCACCACACCCAGCACACGAGCAACAGCCTGGGAACGCTGAGGTGGGCACCCTGTTTGGCAGTGGGCAGCACACTCCGTGTGCCCAGAGCAGGCTCTGTGAGATGACACAGTGAGGCAGTGAAAAGCCTCGGATGCCATGTCCAGGAGGGAAACTGCACAGCAGGCAGGGCCTGGGCTCTCTGTCCGACTGCCGACTCCGGTACTGCCCATGGCCCCCCAGAGAAGGCCACCGTGGCTCCCGGGCTCACCACTGGGACCGCCATGCACGGCCCTGACTGGGGGATGCAGCTGGGCTTCCAGTGATCTGGGGGAAATTACCTCACACGGCGCTGCCTCTGCTGGTTGCAGACCAACGCGTGTCTCCCTGAGGCCCAGCTCTGGCTCCCGACACTGACAGCCAGACTGTGTGATCTCCACAACCTGCTCAGTGCAGTTAGCACCAGAGACTCAAGATGGCCACAAACCAAGTCACCGGGGCACTGAAACAGAGGTAAACTGAGGTTTCAAAATGAGAACCCATTGCCCTTAGTTGTCACTGAAAACCAGCAACGTCCAATCCTTCACACTCGGCATTCAACAATCACTTTAAAGCGCCTACTCTCTGCCAGCCCTTGTATTAGGTGCTGGGAACACAATGACAACCAAAGCAGACACCCATCCTCACAGAGCTCACGGGAGAACATGCACGGTGGACACAGCTGGCTCAGCCCCAGCTTACCCAAAACAGCAAGCGGGTGCGTACCTGCCGACCACACACCAGCCCAGGGCTCCCTATATGCTCATAGGAAACCAGAGGTTGTGCTGTCAGTAAAAATCCCATTTTACAGAGGAGAAAGTAGAGACCTAGAGAAGGCAGGTAACTTGCAGACAATCATGCAAAGACCCTTGCAGACTGAACCCGCAGACCTGGTCATTACGAAAGGGAGAAGGGCACAAGGAAGGGGCCAGGCCAACGCATGACGGGGCAGTGGGGAGAGTGACGTGGACAGGAGGGGAGGGGCGGGGCCCGCGGTCTTGAACATCAACGTCTGCGTTTTTCATTTTGCCCAGAGATCCGGCAGCTTTCCTCGGGATTCCATGGGGACTTGGCTTTTTCTTTAGTCTTAGACTGAATGACACTAACGTGTTGGCCGTGATGGCCGTGTAATTATGTCCCCTGAGTATGTTCGCACGTGGCTGGGTTTAACACCAGCCGAGGGACCGCATGGCCATCCACGGTGCGGTCAGCAAGAGTCCAGCCCAGAACCCAGGGCTCTCTCTGTCCCAGCCACATGCCTCTCTGTCTGAGGCACATAGACCAGAGGACTCGGATATGGGGATGATCAGACAGGGGCACCGGGAGGCCAGCACGCTCTTGCAGACCCTGGTGGGTTGCAGCCCCAGAAGAGCTGCAGGCAGCCGCTCAGTGAGACCTGAAGGCAAACACAAAGCCCAGCGGAGCCCAGGAGCCCAGGCATTCCTGCATTTGTCCAACTTTCCAGGAAAGGGATCCTGTCAACTCCACCAAGTTCCTCCTCTGTCCAGACCCTTCCATCAGAAATGCGTTTTTGTGTATAATAAATTGCTTCTACTTGGCGGAAAATCATTTTCCGCCGTTATCTCTGTGATCGGTTACTTCTGCCGGCCTTTAATGGACTTGGCCCTGATTATACGGCTAGTCATTAAAAGCTCAGACCCCGGCACAATGGTATCTGTGTAGAGTGATCCATGAGAGCTTTGTACAGGCTTACCAGCCACAGCCTTAATTTTACTCATTCGTCTTAATTTTTTGTAATCATTTTTTGTAAAGAGGGTATAATGTCAGGCTTGCTTCCCTGCCTCTGACAGATCCAATCTAGCAGATAATTACCATAAGGAAATTGATGCTTTAGTGTGCGGGAGAGAATTTAATTTACTCAGACATCCTACAGCACAATGCATTCCAGAAGATATGAGGATTTAAGTTTTTCAGAAATTAAATTTTACTATTTAACATGATTACTTATGTTGAACATCATTAACTAGCTTTTTTAACTGTTTGAAATAATTACAAGCACACTTACTGTGTCTAAAATCCAGAGTGTACTTTAAATATGGGTTAAGGATCCATGAAATGAAAAGAAAATCCTATACTCTTCTCTCTCTCCCATCTTCCCAAATCTGCTCCTTAAAACCCACGCAGGACGGCTAACAAGATGCCCTCTTTGGAAGACTTACGTTCTTTTCTGCATGGTATTCTAGCATCTACTTTAATGCAAGTATTGTCTCAGCTGGACTGGCCGGCTTTTGTATTTGAGTCCGTCTGGCCCTGCACAAGGTTATTGGTGTAAAGGTTTAGACGAAACAGAAAAGCATTCGGGGACTGAGTGACAGTGGTTTTGGGCACACTTTGCAGAACCAAGGGTGTGCACAGATGAACCACTTCCAGTATTTCCTGTTTTTCTTTTTTCTTTCTTTCTTTCTTTTTTTTTTTTTTTTTTTTATTACGACCTGGAGAAAAAAAGAAGAAGGCCACTGTCAAGTGTAAGGTCGGGATCAGCAGAGATGGAGACAGAGAGACAAGAGGGAAACTCACCCCAGGTCTCGGAGGCCAGGCGGCCTATTCTGCCTTCATGGCCTGAAGTCCCAGCGTCCTGAGGACTGGCTGGGGACAGACTTTCTCATCACGGCATATAACCCTGTGTTAGCTACATTCCCAAGAGTTCCTCAATCCTTTCCTAAACGTGAAGTGAAACACTTGACAGGAAATTTCTGGACAAAGCCAGCCCAGAAGTTCCCTTTATCCTGCACCTCTGCCCTGTCACATTTCCTCTCGGGAGAACTTTCAGAGAAGCCCTCCCTGTCCTGCGTCCGTGGCAGGTCCTGTGACCGTTTGGGTAACAGCCGGGGGATTGCCCAAGGGTCCCAAGCGAAAATTCCCCCTGTCCCTCAGGGGAGGAAGCTGGGGCTGTGTTGGCCTCGGCGGTGGTCCCGCCTGAAGGGGCTTCTGGAATGCCACCGGGCAGGCTGTCTCTGTGTCACCCTCCCAGTGACTGAGTGTAAGTGCGGACGCTGAACTCTCACATGCATGGATCCTTGGCAGAACAGTGATGTTTCCTCAGAACTATAGAGACCCCTGAGACCGCAGGCCGTTCCCTAACCAGGGAGGATAAACGCCAAGATTGAAAACGCTGGAGTTAGTAGATGTGAGAGAGGTGCCTTCTGTCCTTAGTAAGCGGTCACCTCTCCCTGCTGATTGCTCAGTTACTGGAAACCTCAAATATGATTTCACTTGGGAACATTCTGGCAGTTGTGTGTGTTTGTTTGTAAGCTGGAAGGGATAAAAAAAAAAAGGAAGCAAAAATGCAGGCAATACCATATCGTAACGAGGTGGTCTCAGTCTGAAACAGTCAAGTGATAAACACGCGAGGGACCCAGTGAAGCAGATATGCCTCCAGTCCACCCATGGGAAACCGGGACCTAGGTGACAAAAGTGTGCAAATGTATGTGCTGTCATTATAGCTAATAATAACAGCTAATGGTTGCAGAGCTCTGATGCTGTGCCAGGCACGGTTCCAGGCATGTGACACACACACACCAGGTACTACTCCATTTTACAACTGGGCAAACCCACACATGGAGAGTTTAGTAACACTACCCAAGGTCTCACAGTGAACAAGAGGGCGAGCTGGGATTTGAACCCAGGACACTGGCCCCTGCATCCAGGTCCTTAACTACCAGGCTATGCTGAAGGGACAGCAAGGGTGCCACTAAGCCTGGGTCCATCCTCTGCGGTACCACAGGTACTGGAGCGGCTGGCGTTGCTTCACTAGTCACTGTTCTACTCATCACCCACGGTTTATTCCATCCCTCCACCCGGCAGTCCGGCATTTTCTCAGAAACATTCACTGCCTTTTGCTGCATGCCGGAGTGTGCACCGATGACACGGAGCGAGATAAAAACCATCCCGGGTAACACTCATCCGCGGGTGTCTGCAGAGCAACACATGGATCCCATGAACCTGCGTGAAAAGCGCTGGGCTCCCAAATCGCTTTACTTTTCACTGACAATGTTACAGATTCCCACGAGTCCTGGCTTTCCTCTCCCAGCCCTCCCTGCCCCGCTCTCCCCACCCTGACCACACACACAAGCCAGAGCTTCCTCTTCCCACCCGGCAGGCTCCTCCCAGGGTGTGGGCTCCGACTGCTGCCCCCTGGACATGCATGGCGGGCAGTGCAGCTGACCCGTATCACTGCTGGACTCCGTCCAAGCTGCTGCCTTCTGCCAGGTCCCCTAATCTGCCTGGGAAGCTCAGTCCCACGCTCTCCTGCAGCACAGCCTCTGGAGCGGTCCACACTGGTCCTGCCCGCCACCCGGCTGGGACCCCTTGAGAGTGTCAGGGGTTCAGCAGGCAGGGACTAGACACCACAGTCTCACATTTGTGCTCAGAAGAAAACCACAAAGTCCTGCGAGTCATCACCAGGTTTAATAGGTACATCAGAAGGAACGGTGGGCTGGAGACAGAGCATCTAGCAAGGCCCAAGCTTGCCCACCACACACTGCCTTCTGGAATGTTCCATAATGAAATGGGAAATGTGACTATTGCAGAGTGTGGCCTGGGGTGTAGCCATCTCTAAGTCCAGAATTGCCCACAAGCTGTTTTTAGGAATTTAGGCGCTAAGGAGATTCCAGGAAGCTTCTAGCAGGTGTCAACCACAGGCCATCCCTGGCTTGAGGTGACAGCATTTCCCTCTCTGATCGGCCTCACTTATTGACAACCATGTCTGAGACTTAAGTTCCCGGAGGCAACGGGTCCCGCCGGCCCACCACTGGGGGCCTCGCACCCATCTCAGCCCTGACTGCACTCATTCCTGCAGCCCTCAAACTCAGGGCACTCGGTGGGCACTGCGCAGGGTGGGCGGACACCCCTGGACCCCGGGGGAGCCGTGACACACACCACAACAACACTGAGAATTTCTGCTGAGATGAACTTCCTTTTAAATTGTGGGGGGTTAATTCTTGAAGTTGGCGTGTGCTTTACAGACAGAGATACAATACGTGTGCTATAACTCTTAATCCTTGTCACTCATTAAAAAATAAACTGTTCGTCTTGCTTTAAGCTCGTCTTGTCCTTTTCTGGAGGGGAAGGCGGGATGGCAACCCTGGAGGGCTGGCCGACTCCCCCAAACCCCCCACCCAGGCTGCCTGGCGCCATCCTTTGGCACCCTCCCGCACGTCCTGCAGGCGTGTGCGTGTCTGTCTGACAGCGTGTGGCACTGCGGTGTTTGCTCACATTTGGAGTCAGACAGACCAGACAAAATGGGACTTGGCACCGAGTCCCGCTGTCACCCAGACTAGAGCCTCGGTCCTCAGCCTCGTGCCAACGAGGGCCTGGCAGCTGCCCTGGGCCACGCCCGGGGAGGTGGGATTTCAGCTCTTCCCACATCTGGGCTCTGCTAACCAACATTCAGATGAAGTCCCTTTTACCTTCAGTGAATCAGTTTCTGTTGCTGGTCATGTGAGCCTGACACCTTAGCCACCGTCCCCCCACCACACACATGTCCACTTGTGCACCAAGCTCTGACAAAGCTACCATGAAGCAGGCCTAAACGTCCATCTTCCGCTCTCTGCTGACACCATCTTCAAGGCCTCAGCACATCTCACCTGGAACATCGCAGCAGCTGCGTGCTGGCCCCACACCCACACCCGCCCGTCTTCCCTCCTCAGCCTGCCCAACATGCAGCCCAATGAGCCACCTCACAGCACCCACTGGCCCCACTGCAGGCGCTCCACCCTCGGCAAGGGTTCCCTACTAGCAGCGGGATAAAATCTCCAGCTTTGCATAGCCCACAGGCTCTGACCTAACCCCGTATCAGCCTTGCCACTTCCCCTTCTCCCCCTGCCTGAATGCCCCACCCGACACCAGGAAGTTCACTTGAGTAACATTACATGAGGTTCCCAAAACACAAGACGACCTTGACCTCCAGGCTTTGGTGCATACTATATCTTCAGCTGGGAATTTTCATCTCTTCTTGTTCACTTCTCAAATTCTTGCTCAAGCTTTAAGATTCTAATCAAATGCTGCTTCTTCCATGAAACCTTCTATAATTTTCCCTTAGCAGTTCTTGTCTGTCCTGGATGAGCCCTGGAGCCATGTGGGGCAGTGGCTGAAAGTTCCTGCCCTGCAGTCAGCGTAAGGAGAGGTACATCCTGACCCTATCACTTGATGGCCAAACCATCTTGAGAAAGTCATTTCACTTCTTTGGGCCTCAGTTTCCACACATGTAAGAGGGAGTAGAAATACTCCGTATTTCCTAGATTTCACTGTGAGGACTGATGGCGATTGTGCATATCAATACCCAGTATATAGTGATCAATAAAAACACAATGCTGTTATTACAGTAATTAGCTTGCACAGCTGCGTTTCTGCACTTAACTCTAGGCAACTCCTTCAGACCAGAGACTGGATGTGGGCTCAGGTATGTGCCCATCACGTTGGTATGTGGGCAGCAGATGCAAAGCTCATCCAGCTGGTGCTAGGAGGCTTCGCATGTGTTTCCTACCTCAATGGACCGAAATGAGAAGACCCCAGGGGGAGAGTTTTAGGTACCCACTCACTGTGGTTTCCGCTGTCAGTAGAGACCTTCAAAAACACTGTCAAGGAAAGATCAACCCTAAAGGTTTAGTTCCCAGTAATACTTTAGAACGTTTGCCCTTGAGAATGGATGGCAGAGGTGGAACCCACCATGTCCTTGGTGGCTGTGAGGACACATGGGGCACAGTTAGTTCAGGGAAATGGTCATAGTGGTGGGTTTGGGGCTCCTTGGTGAATGGTGCCGAAGCCAGGGGAAGTGAGAAGGGCAGCGGTTGAATGACAGAGCAAACCCAGCCAAATTCACTTTGCGTGTGTGAAACTTGTGGAGTCACATGCTCTGTGACCAGAGGCAGAAACAACGCACCGTCTCTCGGGGTCCTTCCAGGTGCCTGCAGCATGATTGGCCAAGGGCACGGGCCACAATGTCAGGTGAAATTTCAGCCTGCTACTTAGTAGGCACCTCATGGGAATTTGTGGACTTTTTAACATTCGCAAACGTCAGTGTCCTTGTATGTAGACGGGCGTAGCGATGCCCACTGTTTGGAGTTTTTCTGAGCAGATGAACGCACTCCTGGATAAGAACAACTTCACGGACTGCTTGTCACATGCAGAAAGCGCAGCAGCTAGTGACGGTCGAGATAATTACGCATTCTGACACACTTCCTATAACTTAGTATATGTTCTAGATCCAGCGGGAATTTCCAAGACACTTGGGAAAATGAACAAATACAATGTGGAGAGCAGCTACAAAACTTAGATCTACTTACGAGATGGAAGCTACTTATTGAGGACGGACTGTGTCGCAGGCGCAATGCTAGGCCGTTCCTGGGTCATCGCACTTACCTCCCCAACACCCCAGGGTTCCAAGCCAAAGAACGTGGAAGCCTCCTCCTCGGGAAACTCAGGACTGGCGACACGAGGCTGTGCCTCCGGTCACACTGGACACACATCTGTATTTGAGCATCTCTGAACATTGATCAGCAGTAACAGGGTTAATGACGCTCTTATTCAAAGAGTCTCAATTACGTTTCAACATTAACACCCATTAAGATGAATGACAATGCATTATAAGTAGTGTTTCAATTTGAAATGGAAATTGTATCAATTAGCCTTTAAACTAGCCTAAATAAATTCCGTTTGGTAGCTCAAAAATTATTCAAATGCCACAATTTTGAATAAGAGGTTTAAAAAGAAAGTTTTTTTTTATTCTACTCTAAAGATTCCTACTAATAACAACCATATCTGCATCTATAATCTCTTATTTTAAGAGAATAGGAACAGGGACCCTCAGCGGGTAAACCACGCAACCTGATTGGGACCGTGCAGCAATTACCCGAATGATGATTTCCCAAAGGGGAAAGATGGCAGGGAACAAGGTCCCTTCAACTGCTGTGGATGGAGAGAATTCCTAAAATCTGACAGGAATGGGCTCTACACGTTTCATGGGTCTATATTGTCCAAAGATGTTCAAAGCCTCCCTGGCTACAGTCTTAGGGGGCCCCCACCCCAGCCATCAGGTAACAGGGTCTTCCTGTGCTCAGTTCCACCTGGCCCATCCCACTCTGCGCTTCCTGTCTGAGCTGTGAGGGCTGCTGTGGCCCCACACACCTGTGTGGCTCGTGTGCCCCGCATGTCAACAGTGTGCAGGAAGGAGACGTGACACACGACACAGGCTGGCACACAAAACCAGCCACGAAATCTGTGAAACAGCTTCACGGCTCTAATTTTTTGCGACGGTGTTAATATAGCACCATTTGGTCAAGATGCAGCGTGGGACCGGGAAGAACTCTGGGAGCCTAGCACACTGCTCACGCCATGTTTGCAAAGAAATCTCAGAGGTATCTGGGAACACACCTGCATGGCAGCCACACGTTACCATCATGGGAAACGGTTAATGAAAGCAAAGGACTCTGGAACTGGACTCCCCCACTCAGCAGCTGTGTACCCTGGGGGCCTCAGTTTTCTCCTCGGGGAAAGGGACTCTTAGTGGAAACTAACTTATGGAGTGGCGGGCGGACGGGATGAGGGAGTGAACGTTGAAGTGCTCTGGAAACTGGGCGGCCCATCCAGATGTGAGGCAGCGTTACGGGTCCGACCTGGGAAAGGCTTAGCGACGGCCTTTGGTCTTCCTGTAGCAGGAGGAAGCTGCGTATTGCAGCTGAGAATTCTCCCGTGTGTGAGCCCTCCTGAGGGATAACAGGCTTGACTCCCCACCTGGTGGAAGGGGTGTCCTGACAATACCTGCCTCCTGCACGGGGCGCCCCTCTCTTCCTGCCCCATCCTCCTCAGCTGCACAGGGCACAACCCAAGCCCAAGACTGGGGGTGGGAGGGGTGGGGTGTGGAGAGAGAGAGAGTCCGAAAGATGCCCCCTGCTCCAGGGATTAAGCCAGAGGACAAGTGCCCTCGTTTGTGCCTGCGGTGGGCAATCCTGAGGTGCGTTCCACGTGCCCCACCGGATGGAGCCCAGTGGGGACTTTCCTCCTTCTCTGTTCCCTCTTCCCCATTCCCAATCCTGAGGACCACTTCCTGCACACCAGCCCGTGCTCAGAGTCCAGGCCAGTTCTCCAAAACAGCAGGCTGTCTCTGAAGATGACCTAGCAGGTCCCATCCATGGCACAGCTCAACTCCCACGAGCTCAATAATAAGGCCGGGCTCCACAGAGCTCCCAGTGAGTCACTGAGAAGCCAGTCTCAGGAAGGACGGGAAGGGGGCCGAAGCAGTTCCATCCTTCTGCATTGTGGAGGTGTGGTCTCGGGCAGCAGTGCCTCCCGAGGGAGCGGATGTGGGCTTATCACCCACTCCATCAGCAACTACTGGGCAAATCTGGGAGACAGCTTACGCTCCCCAGCCTCACTGTCCCCACCTGTGAAACTGGGACAGTAACGCCAACTTCACTGCACATGCAGTGACAGTGACGCTAGGTAACAGGGCCAGAGCTGTCACCTGACAAATGCCGGTGGCCGTGACAAAGACAGATATCATTAATTTGTTACTGTATGCCTTCTGAGTTGGCTTTCTCCGTGCGCTGACAGAGAGACTTTCTCTCTGTACACTCCGTTCCCCTTGATATTTTAAAGTAGTAATAAAAAATTCTGATTCCTTTCGAGTTTCTTTCTGAGTTTCCTTGTCTCCTCTCTTCCCCGGAGCCTTAATTGACCCTTTATTATTCTCTTGCTCCCTCCGTCTCCATTTCCAATCCAGTTCCGGCCGGGTAACTCTAAAGCCACTGCGTGAACCTGTCTAACCATAAATACAATTTGACAAACTATTTCCAAGCAGCCAGTAACGTGAGAAGGGAGGCGACCCTTGCTTCGCGTCTCATTGAGCCTCACGCGTCTTTTCAACGTAAACAGCAGAGCCCAGTGAAACGATATTATTTTGCTTAGATTTCAGACAATAAAATCTGTGACCATCAACCTGGGGACCGACTTTCAGACTTGCCTCTTCTCTCTGCTAATAGAAAAGGCACGGCCATTACGAGAAGGATGGTGCAGGCACCGGACAAAGGACCCTGGAACCCGTCTAATTTACACAGCGCTGTGCAGAGCCGCTGTGCTGTGGAGGCAGCTGCCCCAGATCAGGACTCCATTTCTCATCGTGGGCCGAATGGGGGAGGGGAGCCATCCAGGGAAGCAAAGCAGGCACACGGCAGCAGCAACGGAACGTAATCCTGCATAACAGTTTAGAGCACCCACAGCCAATCCTTCACAGGACACAGGGTTTACGGACACTGACCTCCATCTACCGACTGTGAGTGACAATCGTCCATTAGCTGTGTCTGAAGAAGCGCAGCTATTTGGACATATTGGAGTAGAAAACATTTTTCTTTCTTTCTCGATACCTGTATGTGACCTCTTTCATCAGCTTGGGGTCCCAATTAAGTCACTGTTTTTTCTTACTAATTGCTTAGGCCCCCACCTGCCTTTATTAGCAAGAAGGTTCGAATTCCCCCACTGAAGAAGGCCTGGTCCGAGGGGTCAGTCTCATTTCCACATTCCAGGCAGAAGGATGGACGAAGGGATACCTGGCCCGTGCCCACAGCTGTCCTCAGTGTCAGCTGGACACCAGTGCTGTCCCGTTCCCAGGCTGCTCCAAGCACTGGCGCCGGCCACAGGGGTGTCCTGCCTGGTCCCACGTCTGTACCTCTTTTAGCTCACTGCTTCCGGGACAGCCTGCCTTCATCCTGTCACAGTGCAGCCAGCCGAGAAGCTGGCCTCCGTGTCCAGGTCCCAGCTTGGCCCCCGACCTCCTGCTGCGTTGACCCCTTGCTGGCAGTGGAGCTGAGTTACAACCCCACTTAGGGAGGCCTGGGGTCCTCATCCCTTTTCTCCCAAGGCTTTGGCGCTTTACCTAAGTTGATTCCTGCCCTCCGGCCAGGGCTCTGAGCCCCTGGGGATGAGAATGTGCTTAAAGCCAAATGAAAAGTCACACTGAATCCTCCTAAATTGTAAGAGCTTTTGCTCAAATGACTCCTTAGTTAACAAGGTCTTTTCTGAAGGCGATTTCTGCCTTTGCCATACAAAGTTGCGGTGGACATAATCAAATAAACACAATTTTAAAACCAGGCAGACACTGTTTAAACACTAGTGCCTCATTATACGTAAGAGAAAACTAAGCTTCGTTGAGAATCTCATTGGCTTCCCCAGCCCTCTCCACATCCAGCCAACTCTGTCGTCACTTCCGGTTCCTCCTGGAATATCCTGGATGTCGCCTCGTTAGATTTCTGTGAACTCCCACCTGTGCTGATGCCGTAGCCCAGTGCCTTGTCCACACACCTTGATTGTCTGCCCATCCTCCAGGGCTGCCTGGTCAGGCTTCCTCAGCAGGGGCCCCGTGCACTGCCCCACACCCGACTCAGAAGTTCCAGGGAAGACCACTCCCCATCAATGCGGTGGTTCCTTCAGTGCCCACATAGTCTGACCTGAAGTGACACATTCCGATGGGGGCATTTTGTGGCCAATGGACATAGTGAATGTTCATGTATTCTGAGGGAGAGAAACCCTGGCTCTTACTCAATGGAGGTCACACAAAAGTCAGGCTACAAGCTGGGACACAGGGCAGGACCTGGGGAAGGCGCAGTGTTGAAGTGAAGTCAGATACCGCATGTCCCACGGTCTACGCTGTCAAGATGGCGGTCAAAATACTGGGCCTCCCAGAGAGCTGCCTCCAATTCCCCACGTCCAGATACCACTAGCGTATCCCGTGCTTTAGCCAAACGCTGTGCAAGGGTTGGCAGCTCCCCATGCTGCTCCCTCCTCCAGCAACGCCTTCCTTTTATCCACAGCTACTGTCCTGCTCTCCATCCTTCCAACGCCCGCTCAAGTGTCAAATCCCACAAAAAGTGGTCACTAATTCCATCAACTGGATTTTATATTATCTGACCCTAAATAACAACACGTTTAAAATGAATTTAATTCATAAGACCATGAATTACTGCAGAGCGAAGACTGTGCCTTACGCGTCCCTTCTATTTAGCTCTCTGAGTACCAGCAAAACGACTTGCCCAGAGCAGGTGCTCAAGAAACAGAGCTGGAGGATGATTTCCTGTGTGTGGATATTTCCACAGCGGGGACAGCAGTGGTTGGACCAGCAAGACATTGCACACTCTCTTAGCTCGGCTGCCATAAGAAAACCCCACAGCTTGGGCGGCTTAAACAACAAATGTCATCTCTCAGCTCTGGAGGCTGAAAGTCCAAGATGAAGACGCTGGTGGGTTTGGTGTCTGCTGGGAGCTTTCTGGTTCATAGATGGTGTCTCCTCCCTGTGCCCTCTCATGGCAGAAAGAGAGCTAAGAGCTCACTCGGGTCTGTTTTTAGGGCACTAATCCCATCACGAGGACCCCACCCTCATTAACTTGTTACCTCCCAAGCATCCCACCTTCTGACACCATCACATGGGGGTTGGGATTTCAACCAGTGAACTCTGGGGGGACACAGACATTCAGATCATAACACACACCAATCCGGTCACACAGATAGCACAGCTAGAATCTGAAGACAGAGAAAAACAAGTGTCAACAAGGCTGCAGGCAGCTTGAGCCTAGTCACTGCGGCTGTGAGTGTAAAGTGTGTGGCCGTCTTGGAGAGCAGCCTGGCAATGCCTCAAATACGGGAGCCCAGAGTTACGCTATGAGCCAGAAATTCCACTCCTAGGTACTTCGCCAAGAGAAACAAAATATATGTGCCACGAATGCTTGTACATAGTCATAGCAGCACTCTTCACAACAGCCAAAACGTGAAAACAAGCCACACATCCACCAATGGAGGAAGAACAAACACCCACACAGTGGAATGCTGTCCAGCGATGAAAGGGGTGAGGTGCCAATATAGGCAGGACATGGATGAACCTCAAAAACATTATGTTAAATGGAAGAAGCCAGACACAAAAGGCCACATATTGTGATTCTATTTTTATGAAATGTGCGAACAGGCAAACCTATAAAGACATAGAGTATTGGTTGCCAGGGGCCAGGGAAGAAGAGCAGCGGTGAGAGGTAGAGTGAGTGATTTCTAGCACATACAAAGCTTTTATTTGGGGTGACGGAAATATTTTACACCTAGACTGTGGCAGTGGCTGCAGAGCTTAGTGAATATACTAAAAAAAATCACTGACTTGTGTAATTTAAGTGGGTGGATGTTAGGGTATGGAATTGTATCTCAATAAGCTGTTACAAATTTAAAGAGAGAAGGAAAGAAAAAGAACCACCTCTGACATAGTCCGGTGTTCCCACTTTGTAGATAAAGCAAGTCTGGGGGTGTTAATACACCCAAAGTCACGTGCTAATTCACAGCAGACTCGAGCTGAGGGCACCGATGCCCAACGTTTGGCATGGGCCTAGCCTACGCCAGCTGGCTCACACTCCCCGAAAGTGTGTCCAAACAACGTGACCACCGGGGAGTGGACCAGGGAGGGTGGCCTGGAACAAGCAGAGGACGGACAGACATGAGAGACAAAGAGTGAGAGAGGTGCAATCAAGTGCACAAGGGGCAGACGAGGGAGAGTAGCAGTTACTGGTGGGTCAGTCAGGGGTCTCTGGAAAAACAGAACCAATAGGAGGTGTGTCTTTATACAGAGACATTCATTTGAAGGATTGGGCTCATGTATTAGGTTGGTGCAAAAGTAATGGCGGTTTTTGCAATTATTTTCAACCTTTTACACTGCAGTTACTTTTGCACCAACCTAATCAATGCGGAGGCTGGCAAATTTGAAACCAGCTGGGCAAGTCAGCAAGCTGGTGGCTCAGGCAGGGGCTGCTGTTGCGACTCAAGTCTGTAGGCAGTCTGGAGGCAGAACGCCCTTCCTCAGGGAATCTGAGGCTTGGGTCCTAAGACCTTCAACTGATCGGATGAGGCCCGCCCACCCACAGAGGGCCATCTGCCTGACTTGAAGTCCACTGATTTAAAAGTTAATCTCACCAAAACGACAACAACAGCCAGAATCCAGAGTGGTGTTTGACCAAAAAGTGGCCACAATGGCCTCACCACGTTGACACAAAATTAACCATCACACCGGAGGAAGAGGTGGACACTTGATTTCTTCGGTGGGTCTGGGTGATCGGCTTAGTGGGACTGTCAGTTTGCTGAGGCGAGACTGTTAACATGTATATATGGGGTCAATTCCAACCCCAGACAGGCCCGTGCTCTGCGCTGGCCCTGCGCCTCTGGCCACACACGCTCACCTTCCTGCTCTCTGGGCTCTCCTCAGGCCTCAGGCGTCTCTGCTTTTCTGGTTCACATGGATCTTCACGAACGTGCACACGCCTGCGTTATAAATTAATAGACCTTAGACAGGACACCTTGGCATCTGCTCTACAGTGAATTTCCTCTAGAATTACACCCAAGTGGTGAGCACACATATAAGTGGGACCCGAACATCCCCAAGTCCCCCCCCCCTTTTCCACCATCCTCTGAGCAAGCACCGGTGGGTCCCACCATCCAAGCGGCTCCCTGGGGGGCTTCGCTTCCCTCAGATCCATCCTGACGGGCTGCCAGCTCTTGTCACCCACCCCAGGCTCCTGGAGGTCTCCAGTCTACTTTCAATGAGATCACCATCAAAGCTTACTCTATTTAGCTTCAAAGCACCGCTAAACTTGAGACTGTCATTTCTGAGGACTCTCCTCAGGGCTGAGGCTGGCGTAAGAGGATTACAGTGTAGAAAGGGAAACGTAAAGCCAGTTTCAGCCATTCCTGCTCCCGCACCGCTCAGCCTGACAGCCGACAGCTCTCTACTGGCTCACAACATGGCAGCCACGTTGCTGCGGCCCAGCTCTGCCTCCCTGAGGGCACCCCCAGGCTCCACCCCACCTTTGCCCCCTCCTGTAGGCACAGAATAGGGGGGGCAGATGATCTTATCACTATCACTGTCACCTGAGCGGAAACGCACTCTGCCTTCAGGAAAACAGATGTCAGATGTCCCTGTCAGCAAACGCGGATTGTCTTAGTGGGAGGCAACTATGCCACCGAAAAGCTCATCCAAGGATTTTGTCTGCAAGAACAGAGGCAGAATCTCCCTTCCAGGGCTGACCTAGACCTCTAGAAACTGGTCCCACTTAAAAATGGCTCATTTGTTCCTGACCCACTGACATGACAAGGCCTGTGGTTTTGGCGCTGTGAGGGCAGAAGGAAAGGACCTGGGCCCTGGGTCACAGGAAGCTGCCACCCCCTGGAGGAGTGCAAGGAGGTTCCTAGGGTCCTGGCCTCGGGGGTGAGTCACCCAGCAAGCCAGCCCAGGAAGGTGACAGGCTCAGAGCCACTGTGACTCACCGCCTGCCCTCTGTGGGCAAGGGTGCCTCCCGCCCTGCTGGGTGGGAGTGTGAAAATGGGCCATGACTAATGGAGGGGCTGCCACCAGCCTGCGTACCTAGTTTTCCAGAGAAAAGTGATGTTTTGATTCTATCTTATTTTTTTTTTAGCTCAAAATGCTGCTGGATATGTAAAGTGAGTTTGAAAACCTTACATATAATTTCCAAATTGCTGAGAACACATTTGAATCACAGACTAAGAAAACAAGAGGCCAGGTGTCTCTTGTACCTTTATGAAAAAGAGTATCCCATGAGTAACTAAAAGATTTTTCCCTTTTTAATTTTTCAAAGGAATAGAATTGGATTCATCTGCCATGGAACACAATTCTTAATTATTAAAATTGATTTTAAGGAGGGAAAAACAAGCTGGAATTTTCTCTGTCAATCTTCA